>NC_061095.1:15529291-15565589 GCF_015104395.2 Macrobrachium nipponense | reverse complement strand
CAAAGATGAAGAAGAATTTACTCTTCTCCTCTTGACATCAGGATCAGTCACGAAGTCCCATATCCTCCAACGCTTGACTGGTACACGCAGTGATGTCATTGAATTTTGCGATGACACCGAACTAGAGGAAGAGGACGAAGAAGTAGACGATTCACGTCTTTTCTTTTTGTCTTTCTTATCTATTTTGTCCTCTAGAGCTTGTAATATCTGCATGACTGTGTTTACCAATGAGTCAGAAAGCTTATTTGTCTCCGGAGGCAATGAAGTAGTGAGAGATGCAGTAGGATGTGACGTCATGGAGTCAGCCATGCCCGTGTGTGACGTTGGTTGTGACGTCACCACGCTTGTAGGGAGAGACTGCGCAGCTGATGCTGGTATACCTGTGTGTACTGCAAAACTGTTTCCAGTTCTGCATCACTGGAAACATCGATGCTGTTGTCGGTGCCGTAGCATTCGCTCTCATAAATTGCAGGCCAGGGTGCAGAACATTCACTGTCGGCGGGACTGGGTGGAAACGTGACGCCATATACAGTGGTACCTCGAGATACGAAATTAATCCGTTCCGAGACGGCCTTCGTATTATGAGTTTTTCGTAACTTGGAACACATTTTACATGTAAAATGGCTAATCCGTTCCAAGCCCTCCAAAAACACCCCAGTAAAATTAATTTCCAAGGCTAAAACACATGTTCTAGGGTTACGACGGAAGAAATATGACTCCAAAAAGGCAAAATACTGTATATACTTGAGTAATATTCAACTGCATGTAATGTTCAACCCCATTTTTTTTTTACTGCATATATTAGGACTTTAGCATATGTCCCTTAGCAATAAGCCTAGCCATATTTAGCGGTTTGCTACCGTAGCCTAGTTCTATGATTCTGACATCTAAACCTAAGAGCTAAAAGCTTAGAATATGCCAATAAAATGTATAAATAATCAGTATGTGCTAATACATTTCAATAATATTAATTAATCATTAACTATAATACACAAACAAACAAAAAACAAACCTTCCGATCGATTGTTTACATCCAGCTCTTACCCGTCTTAGAGTATCGAACGAGCGCCAAGCAATCATTTTTCCTAGCACACAGTAAGCCATAAATTGTCATTAGTATCTCTCTTCAACTAATGAAACCACCAAACAGTATAATAACCATTCATTTACTTATTCTTTATTCTATCTTTACCTAATGAAGATACCGAGTTACTGACAGCTATAATGAAACATGCGTATACGTAACGTAATAATAAAAACAGAAGAAGAATTCTAAAAAATATGTATTTGTTGGCAGTCTGATTTATTTTATATTTTATGATATCTAATTCACAATTCTTTTATTAAATGTATTGCATGTACTCATTTCAAATAATTATTAAGTAACCATTAACTATAATAAACAAACAAACAAAAAAAAAGCTTCCAAACGTCTGTTTACATCCAGCACTTACGAGTATCGAACGATCGCCAAGCAATCACTTTTACACAGTAAGCCATAAATTTTCATTATATCTCTTCAACTACTGAAACTACAAACACGTATAATAACCATTAATTTCTATTTTTTTTTATTCTATCTTTACCTAATGTTTTCTTTATTAAATGTATTGCATGAATAAGTTTTTCAATTTACAGCAACCTTTTACCAATAGAATACTTAAAGCACAAGGGGTAGATGCTGACCAATAGGAGAGCAGGACCTTATGGGGTGACTAGCATCAGGAACCAATGGGAGAGCGGGAGGATGGTGGCGAGTTTACTCAGTTGGCGGCGTGGGAGTTTTAAAATTTTTCTCGGTGGTCCGGGCGAATCTCGGGACTTTACAGCAACAACCTTTCGTATCTTGAAAAACTTTTCGTATGTAGAGCAGTAAAATTTTTCGCATTGGCTTTCGTAACTTGGATTTTTCGTAAGTTGAGCCTTTCGTATCTCGAGGTACTACTGTATTGAGAAAGCAACCCTTCCAAGGTTGGTACGCCTGGTAGGCCTAACGCTGACCACATTCTCTGCGCATCGGAGGCTGAAATCTGGGACAAAGATGGCAATGTTCCCCCTCCCCCTGCCGGGAATGACGGAGCGTAATTATGCATAAAATTACTCAAAAGGCCTCCTGGAGTTTCCAATAACGAATCATTAGAAGAAACTGAAGGGGGGTATGGGAAACATCAAAAATAGGCGACGAAACATGGAGCAGTCTGATGTATCGCCGATACAAAAGAAGGCGACGACACTTGGTCATCCAAAGATGGTGGTGTCTCCTTTCTTTTGTACTGGCCTTTCCCATAAAACTTCATCTATTGTTCCACCGACCAACCACGGCAAACTGAACAAGGATTAGTAACAGTACATACCTTTTCTCTGCACCTACTACACGTTGGATGAAGATCTGTAGATATCGATGGTAAAAATCTTGAACAAGGAAACCCACTCCCTCCAGGGGATTTCCTTTGTCTCTTGCGAGATCCCGGAGAAATTTCCCTTGGTGAAGCAAAATTCTCCATATCTCACAACATACACCCACCTAGCAGATCACACCCACACTGAGATCACCCAAAGAGAAAAAAGGAAAATATGAATGAAACGGGCAAACTAAACCGGTTTTAAACAGACAGAAAGTAATCACACCCTATCTTAAAGGCAGTAGGAAAGTAACTGATAGGTCACAGGACGCCAAAGGCATTCTGGGAACTACAATACCCCGTGACCTGGTACATATACCAATAGTTCCTGGATCTCACAAGTTTCTTTTTATTAATTCTCCCTATTTCCAGCTTGGCGCTAGTATTATCCTAATGTTAAGACCGAAGGTTTGTTTCGTATATGAACAAACACCAGTTAACAATGAGATCTGCAAGGTCGGATCCCCAAAGTCAGTAACACAACATAAGTCGGTCACAGTTTTCAGTGTTGCATGAAGTACCCATTTGTTATAATAATGACCCATTATCTTTGAAATGTTACCCCTATATTCAACTTATATTTCATTCATTGATCTGGAACTGTGTATCATTCATTCATAATTGATATTCAATCAAGTAGTTTTTGTTAATTCCAGATACTGGATGGAAATTCAACCCTTTGAGATTTTAAGGTGGTTCAAAACTTTCATCCTTGGTAAAACAAACTTAAATTGCACATTAAAGTTTGAGAGAAAGACCCAAGCAACCACAGAGAAAAGGATACAGATGAAGACCCTTTTCTAATCACACACACACACACAAACAAAAGTACTTACCACATAGGTGAAAGAAAATCGAGCATGACACAATTTAGGTGTTTTTAAGAGGGGAATAAAGGGCCATACAGTTCAGCGAACAACCCATGGGCAGTGAAATCTCGTCTTGCTTCTGTCTGTTGTCTAACTGTATTGTTGTACACAAATTGATATAACACTAACTGTGGTGCTTCTGGGCTAGCCACTCCTATGAAAAGAGGTTAAGAGAAATTTTAGCTCAGAAAATAAACTATATATCTATATATATATATATATATATATATATAATATATATCATATATATATATTATATATATATATATATATATATGATATATATTATATATATATATATATATATATATATATATATATATTTTTTTTATATATAGTATAGATAGGGATATTTGGAAAATTTTAGTTATTGTTCCTTCGGGAAAATTCCTATTCACTTGTATTTTTCACTGTGAAAATATTCACTAATTTACTGTGGTTTCATACCAATTTAATGACTAAATGCACTTTTTGCAATAAAACTATTAAATATTAAAGTACAGGCATTTTTTGAGGGTTTTTTCTTGTGTTTGAACTAACAAAATCGGCAGTTCTATGCATTTTTAGAAATACAAACAGAGAAACTGAAACTAACAGCTCAGTAATACCTCACTAAACAACTTTTTTGCTGAAAAAACATACTGAAATCAATAAAATATCTACTGTGCTATTTTTAGAGCAAATAAAACTTAAGTTCTCCAAGTAACTACTGTAATTGGGAAAATGTCAAAGCCCAAGTAAAGAACTGCTCCATCCATGAAACTGTTTCTTGTAACAATCCTGATGGCCATAACAAAACTCAGATTCCTTACATCTATGTATACCAACCTTGAGGTTTAGGCTTGGTTGATGCATTGTTGGCCAACACAACATCAAGTGGCTTCAGTGGTCTAAGCCTTGGGCGTTCTATAGATGCAGATGTGTTCTCATTGTTCCAAGATAACGAAAACTTTAACAATGGATCATTATTGAAACAATCCATTTTCAATGTATCGATGCTTTCCCAACTGGCATTCTTTTTGGGGCTAGATTTGCACAACTGATTCGACTCACTAGAATGGAACTCTAGCACTAACTCGTACTTTCCAGGTGTCAGTAAACAGCGACCATGACGGTCAAATATAACCAGTTCCCCACAATAAACTGAACCCACACCATTGTGAGTATCACCATTCATGGCATTAGTTGGAATATTAGACTCCTGACAGTCCTGGGAGGAACTTCGACTTATACGACGGCGTTTTAATACAGGTTCTCCAGCTGAAAGTGAAAAAAGAATTAAAATAAAGTATTATCATCATATATTAATTTGATATGACCACTGAGTCACATTTCTAAGCTCTTATTGAGCTTACTAGAAAGACTCTTAAATTTAAGTGAAAATTGGAGCAGGGCAAAATTAAAGAATTTGGACAGTGACTGCTTTTATTTTCTTTCTAAAGTACTATTTTATAAATTGTTTCTTTCTACTTCACCTACATTTACATACAATGACTTTATATATTTAGATTAAATAAAAAGCTAAATAAACCACAGTTGATAATAAGCACATTCATGGTTTATACAGCTCACAAATTTGTGCAATTAGCCAATTTATTTCGCAAAGTCCAGATAATGAAGCTCTGGACAACCAAGTCATTACTGAATCGTATAATTATATGCAGGATTGCTGAGTAGGTCTGTACAAACAAACAATAAAAATATTCAACTTACCATTTTCCTGGTCAATGAGTAACTAACGATACACGAAAGACTAAAACGTAAGATTTGACTTGATGACCATTATTAGCCATAAAATTATGCGTTGGGATGCTAATGGTGGCATTTCTACCGCATCCCATACCACCTCCTCCCCCTCCTTCCCCTTCTGGAGGGTTGATATTAACGTCTTGAGTTCCCACTGATACCTAAAAACAATAGATTAATTTAGACCAATTCTAGTCTCATTATTCTTGCTGAGATAAGGAAGCAATATCGTCTAAAGGTATACATAACTGACTGCTAAGAACAGTTTGCCAATGCCACAGCTACAATTCTTGGCTTTTGCAAGAATGGTCCTTAGAGAATAGAAATTTAATAAAACTGGCCAGCCTAAACAATATTTATTAGTCCCAACTATTTCATTTTCAAATAGCCTACTCTCATGTAACCAAATATATTTTAACTGAAATTAAAACATTCTGTAGGATTATCAAAAGGTTAAACTAGACGTTAAAACTACCAGCACTGATTTTCCCGCCCTACAGATCACCTGAGCACCATAATCATACACAGGAGTCATACTAATAGAAACTTTTAAGTGAGAATACCTGGTCCTGGATTTGCGGCTTCACCTATTCACAGTTGTTTTCTCTGTGGCACATATAACCACATTATTCCCAGCAAATTCACTATTCGCAGTAATTTTCAAAGAGAAATATTCACTAATTACTGTTTTTTCATATCAATTTCGTGTCTAAATGTATTTTTTGTGATAAAACTATTAAAATAATCAGGTATAAGCATTTTTAGTTTTTTTTATGTTTAAACTATCAAAATTAGCAGTTATATGTATTTTTAGGGGAGTATTAACAACTGCTATGAATATGGGGGAAGCCAATGTACATATGAGTATAATCATATTACAGCTTGACAAGCTTGATAATATACTGTGCATTGAAAGATTTGTTTTCATTAAAATCTCTGAAGGAGCCATATTTCTGGACATACGATTAGAAACAGCCTGGACACAAAATAGTTTTTTCAATAAGTTACTGTTCTGAACAATAGTTTTGCTAATTATACAAAACAATGTTTATTAGTGATTTTGTACATAATTTTCACCTCCTGTATGTAAACTTTATTGCCTGATGAGTACAGTACATTTGGTTAGTTTGTAGGAATATAGTATACTGTACTACTTAGCCTAGTTATGATATTTCATGTAAGTTCTGAGCAGAGTTTAACTACATCAATTTTAGCTATACATCAAAGCAAGTAAGATTTAAATTAGCAAAAATAAATGTAAAGTTGGAAACAGTTAAAACAATCCTTCCTCTGGGTTACTAAGCTGGACATCCAGTTTTAGATTATCCAAAGCACCTGAATAACACTAAACAAGCAGGTCAAAATAACAATTTTCATTAACTGCTCAAACTAACATGTACCATAAGCCAACCAAACAACTAAAAAATAGCTTAAACTATATCTTTGCAAAATGAATGATAAAGAACAATTAACTACATTTCTTCATACACTTTTTTTACCACAGATATAACGATACAAAACAAATGCATGTATCTCCAATGCACAATTAATTACTTGGGTTCTTTGCCTAACTTGGAAACCAAAAAAATCTACCAAAGGTTTAAAAATTACCTAACTTAAAAATGATATTGTTATGATACAATAAAGTTTTATACATACTTACCTGCATATATATATTTAGCTTTGGACGACGGAGTCTAAAGCTAAGTATATATCTGGCAGGTAAGTTGAATGTATAAAAACAATTTTTGACAAGTAGTATATAAAAACTTTATGATCTAAGTACCAAAAATATAACTGTCTACAACTAGAGATAATAATATAAAAGCACTTCTCATACATAATGTGACTAATCCAGTTTCAATGTGTAATTACATGTGCAACACTGCAATATACATTATTTAGCATATGATAAATACATAAGCTGCATAAACTAGTAAATTCTAATAATTAAGGATTTAAGTAGAATACATGTATGTCTATCATCAGCATTTTCAGTTATCTAAAACGACCAAGAGAGATTTCTATACTCTCACAGAGCTATTGGTTATTCTTGAAGACTAAACAAGACAGTTTACAATGTTGCTCAGCTACATATGATGATAACCAAAGAAATAAAAGAAAATGAGACCAATAGCAATGACCTAACCCTGTTTCATGCAAGATACGTTTCCATCCAATATGGTTCTGTACATATATAACCAATCTTTGCTAGTAGTGTATTTTTTCTTTCACTGTTTAACATTGTCAAAGTTGTTGTAGCAGCTTGAGGTGGGGAAGGTTCAACATTCATTAGAAATTTTCAAACCTCAATCCAGCCGTAAGTTCAAGTCTGCTTGAATACACTGTTTTTTAATGCTTTTTTTTTATGAAAATGTGTTAATTGATTTTAATGGTTTCGTTTCCTCTCCAAGACTGACACTTATGCCAAGTGTGATACTAAATATACACTAGTATTGGGCAATATGTGCTGTAAATGTACTGTTTAAATAGACACCTCATAAAAAATTAATCAATACTCAACAGATAAAAATTATATAACAGGCCTACTACAATACAATGAGAGGCAAGAAAATAATGGAAAACTGGAATAAAAGAAGACCTAGATCAGACTCGGATTTCAAGAGAAGATGCACAATTCAGAAGACAATGACACCAACTCATTCAATGTCTGACCCAGCAAACAGAAAATCTTATTAAAAAAATGATTAGAACAGCACTAATGCTAAACTACTGTAAAATACCAACTTTGTCTCTTTTGCTGTTTTTATAGTTGCCCAACCACCCTGCTTGGTATAAAATATACTGTATATAGATATAAAATATACTGTGTATATGTATGTGTATGTATATGTATATATATATATATATATATATATATATATATATATATATATATATATATATATATATATATATATATATATATATATATATCTAATAAAAGGAGCCATAAAAACACAAAATGTAGAGAGAAAAGTACTATATTTCAGAGACTGCTGTCTCTCTCTTCAGGTATATGCCTGAAGAGAGAGACAGCAGTCTCTGAAATATAGTACTTTTCTCTCTACATTTTTGGTGTTTTTTTTTTTATGGGCTCCTTTTATTAGATGGAATTCTGTTGTTACAGAACATTTTTACCAGTCATATATATATATATATATATATATATCATATATATATATATATATATATATATATATATATATATATATATATATATATATGACTAATAAAACACATCTCAGTCATACCAAGGGATCTAAATACTACACCAACGGAGCTCTCATGCAAACCATATTTGCAACCAAGTTCTATCTCTAGGCCCATGATAAAAAGTACATAAATAGGAACTAAGAGGATGGCAGCATCTATAAAGTATAATACTGTCAATGGAAAACATGTATAAGTGACTGCCGATGAGAAACAGAAAATTCCTTTTTTCTAATGTAAACCAGTCAACATTCAATTGAATTATAGACAAGTTAACCTATAACCACCTACAGCATCTAAAAAATAGTAATATATTTCTAATGCAACTTTCTTCCTGTGAATTTTTCCTTTCCTTACAGTTATTTATACTTAACTTACAATAAAACTTAAAAAAAGTCAGAACAAAACATCGTAATAAAAAACGTACAGCTTTCCTAAATACCTGCATCAACGGTGAAGACGACTCTTTTCTCTTCTTGTGACACATTTTTACTATAAACGTTTCGACACGTGCTACGTCACCAATCTGACCATCCACTGTAAAAGATGACTTCCAATTAAATTTTGAATTGATTATGCAACTATATAGATAACATTAGTCCACTGTGAAATACCTTAACCTTTTTTTAAATTCCCTGTATTTCATCAAAAGATCTTGCTTCTCAACTTTCACTGCAAATCATACGTGCTAATAAAAGCGGTAAGAAAGGGAGCACAAAGTAAAATCAAATCTTGCATCTGAACCATGAAATTTTTAAAATTTCTATGGCAAATGTATATATGAATTTCATACTAATTTTGCCAGCGATAACTACTAGTTCCTCAGTAGGGAGACTGAATATCAGCTCCAAGCTTGTATTTGGAGCCAATACTCTGTATCATACATAGCATGTTGTTGCTACTTAGATTATTTCTCGCATAAACCTCAGACCCATGCTAACAAATTTTTGGAACTTTTAATGCTTAGGTCTTTAACTATCATCACTATACAAGGCAACTAAGCTGCACGTGAGTTCCATGCTTTTTCTGTTAGATGACTGATACTGGACGGTGGATATTTAGATTGGAGATGTTAACCTACTGTATAGAAGTTCTTGAGTATGAAATTTTGCTTGCCAGTAAATTTTTGTGGTTGTTCTGTGTTTAATACACACTTGTAAAGACAAAAATTATTCTTATTTCCTTTGATTCTACAGCGTTTTTAAGCTTTGGTGTATTTTCCTACAGTAACCAATGTTTGTAGTAGTATGGGACAGTCTGAAAGGTACTGTACCCTAAGCTAACCCTAGTCACTAATTTTATGACTACAATACAGTCTGGACATAGGTACATCCTCCTTGGACTTAAGTGCTCATGAGAAGGGTTATTTTATTTCTGATATATTTGGTAAATAAGAAACTTGCAAAACTACTCACGTTTGCCATCATGAAAGCCACTAAATGTAAGGTTGAGATAACTTGCGGGTCGTTCACTCTGACGTTCACTCTTCTGCGTGACCTGCGAAAGGCATTAAATATTAACGTAATTTTATGTCCTGTTTGATTCAAGTTAGTTTCTGTAGACTTCTTTCCACAAATAGGAAATCTTGAATATCAAATGCTTTCACATAACCTTAAAAGAAGGCTTATGAACAGAAAACACTTCCCACCTATTTTCATCAGAGGAAGAAACTAACAGTTAATTAAGAAAAAAAATTTGATAAGTGCCTTAAACAACTTCTACCACTGTGAAGGTACTAATGATTAAACCATTTTTATTGCAGATTAAACCTAATACAAAAGTTCTCTTACCAATCACCTTAAAAAGGCTAAAACAGCAAAATCCATAACCAAAATAACTGTCCCTAAATCTTATGCCATCCTTGAAATCATGCACCAAACATTTTTCAGTGTTTAAATGAAAAATATCTGATTCTTCAACAGTTCAAAGATTCCTGATAGAAAAATTTGTATTTTTCTTGAATCTTATACTGGCAATTTAATATGATGATGAAATACTAAATAACTAAGAGTGATGCTGAGCAAACATACACTTAAAAGTTCCTTCCTCATCTCAGCATCACTCTAACAGAGTAGGTATTTGCATAGAGTGTATTATACTGAGCATAACAAACACTGCAGTTGCAAGTTACCCATCCTATGCACAGTCAGACAAGGTGGGTTACAGAAACCTTGCAACCTGTGCTTGATACAATGGGCTGTTGATAATACCAGAGCAGACGTAAGGGACCAAAAAAACCTTATGCCTCCACTTAACAAACATCTCTACTGCGCTCGAATACAGCCCGGTTCCTACTATGACATTGAAAAATTTTATGGTGTACTGACTTTACCTAATATTAGAACCTTAAATTGTACTCTGAAATAAAGCTGTAAATTCCTAGTTATATTCTTACAATACAAAAGAGCTGGAGAAAACAATGTTGTTACGCATGTTTTTCATGTATAAATTACATAATCAACTTTATTTTAAGCAAATGATCTCCTATAAATCAATAACCAAGTACTACAGTCCTTGGTATTGGACAAGGACTGGAAATCAACTAACTACAGCAACAAGCATGTTGTATCATTAGAAGACGAACCTCATCAGATGATCATCATCCAAGTTAACTGGTACACTGAGAAGGGGTAAAGATATCCTTTGGTAACAACCATGAAAGTAAAAAGGTGGTGGACTTTTGTTAAAAGGTCCCAGCTAAGCTGATGTAACCATAATATACATATATAACTACAATTAAAACTTGACAGAAGTTATTGGTATTCTTAACTTGATAAAAGATCATTCCCTCATTTATCAGCTATTTGACCCATCAGATGGCCCTCTCATATCTCAGGGAGATCCTGCTCCTGAATACAAGTTGCAGATGAGCACTTGTCAAGGTGAAAATTCTGATCAAGAGCACAAACATCACAATCTAGCACTTCATCAAGCTCATAACCACAATTGGTCAACGCTGCACAAAAACAGCAGACACATTTCCAGTATATTTTATTTTGAGAGGTATTCCATTCTGCTGGATGTTCCAAATAATGAAAGGCTCGCTTTCAGTTTCAAATGACGGAAGGCTTCCTTTAGGGGTGTGAAAACACCATAAAACTCATGAAAATCACAAAACTGATTTTGTTTTGTAACTGACACATCAGTGAGGCATCTTCTCTATAATTCTTTGTAAAAAATATTGCTGATGATCACAAGAAACCTCCACATAACTGGACATGTGTAAAGTAAGGTGATATGCAAAGTATAGAACAAATAACGTACATTATGGCTTCATGTACCATAGACCAACATGAAAAAACAGAGGAAAATAGAATAGTTGCCAGTGGATTTGTTCTTTAAAAAAAAAAAAATTCTGGATCAGAGGCTGGCCCTTGGGTATCCAGCTTAGGCTATGGAATCAAGGAGCAGTGGCAGACTACAATAAATGGAATTGGAATAAAGTAGAATTCAGGCCAAAGGCCAAGCGCTGAGACCTATGAAGTCACTCAGTGCTGAAAGGGAAATTTATAGTAAGAAGGTCGGAAAGGCGTAACAGGAGGCAAACTTCGCAGTTGCACTATGAAACAATTGTTTGAGAGGGGGGAAAGTCAGATGGAAGAAAGAGAATATGAAAGGAGGTACAGTTAAAGAAATGAAAGAGGTTGCAGCTAAGGGCTGAGGGGATGCTGCAAAAAAAACTTTAGTAATGCCTACAGTGCATCATATGAGGTGCACTGACAGCAATACAGACAATTGCAGTGGGCAACAATTTCTGCACTCCCAATAATCTCACACTTTCTTGCCATATTTTCTAACTGGTAGCCAAGAAGTTTACACCTAACTTTGTCTACCAATTTTCATGGTTTTTACTTCATTTCTACTATGTTTTTGCCTTTATACTTGGAATTTCAAATGACTTCACTTTATTCTCTATTCTCTAGTTATCTTTGGATTCTATTAAAGATTCTACTAAAAACTTCACTTTACAGTATTCTTTTCTCTAGTTATCTTTTGTTTCTATAACTAAATGTCAAATTCTTCACAGATTCTGGATCTTTGAAGCCCACATCGTTTTGATTTCACTATAAAGTATTTATAGTGACTGTAAAACTAAAAAAATTCCTGGAATACTTACCTTATCTAAAAGATAATCTAATTTGAAAGACATACGATTTTTGTGACTTCGGCTCATCCGTCCTCGCATGTAGTATAGTGTGCGTTGTAAAAATATTGGCTGCAAAAAATAATAGCATGAACAGGAGGCTATGGTATCATGCAATTTTGTCATTTACAAACCATTTTTAACAAATGTCATGAAATTACGGGTCAATGTAAGGTCAACATAAAATATTTCATGTAAAACTCATTTGTCAAAATCACATCAGAAAAAATACTGATAAACATCTTGAAACATGGGCAGAGTAAGCTTTATCAACCAAACCTAGTCTATGGTGATTTCCTATGATACTTTAGGAATGGGACTCTATGTTGTGATTAAAATTACTTTAAAATCATAACAAACATTCATTAGACAGTTAAACTCATTGACTTATGTGTCAAGTGGGAGTTCCCTTTATACTTTAACATAGTGGTGACCATTAGTCACTGTTCTGCTTGATAATTTAGACTTGTGCATACATGGATTCTATTGGCAAATGAGTATCTGCCAACAATGAATTACCTTCAAATGATGTGAAAAATAAAGAGCTATCTACCTAACATTAAATATCAAACATTACCCAGATCAGACATCAGACTTACACTAAGTATATTTCTTGATCGTAGATATCGGTAGATTTGTGTAGGTTCTGAAATAAGAAAGGTAAAACATCATCAGTAATTAAATTTAAAACTTCTATAATGAGTCAAAGTGTTGTAGAAAGACATTTTACTATTACATATTATCATCCTTTCTAAACTTCTTCCAGCTTACTATACAACATAGTATGATCAAAGGTTAGCCTTTGTGCATGAAAGGCAGCACACCTCTTTAAGATTTAAATAGTCCTTCCATGGGCAAATGAATTGACCATGATCAACACAACAATTAAATGCCTGGTTTTGTCATTGAAATGCTTAGATTCAATGATACATCAAGATTTTATTCAAATGAACATGATATCAAATGTGAAAACCAAAATTTCAGTTTTCAATATAGTACTACTATATAGGCCCATAATTATTTCAGCTGTAATGGATAGGAAGCACATCATGGAGTATAAAATTCATTACAAACTATGACCGGACATAACCTAAAAGTTAGATTTACACCAGACTACCTCTGTAATGATGATGATAGTGTTAAATATTTACCTATCCAACCCAAAATGTAACGGTCTATTTCACAAAACATAAACAGTACAGATTTGAGCAAAGGATTCACTAAAAATTCTGATCTTTAAATTATAAGATCAAAATAATATAGCTAAATTTACCTGGGCTATACACTAATAGTTTACAAGGCCAGGGATAAAAGTACAGTACAACCTTGCGCATCCTAACCAATAGGGAGAACCATCTGGATTCATCAACAGCCTACATTTGCTCAAAATTGCTACGTAATTTTATAACTCAGGATGTAAAGTAATACCAAACCAGATACTGTACATTAACTATCAATGAATGGTTACAAATGCATTAGGAGTTTAGTGCCATAATTTTAACCCTCTTTTAACACAGTTCATACAGTACTAGAAATCATTAACACGGTTCATACAGTACTAGAAATCATACCAAACATAACGAGTGAGATAATTTGATTTTTTTTTTTTATCTAGGCCTTTAATAGCACAACTAGAGGAACTCCATGTTATTACCAGTCCTAATGAAATTTTACACTGCTGATACTGGCATTTTTTTTCTTTTATGTTTTCAGCAATTCTGATATCAAATCTCATAAAAAATCAAATTCACCATGGAACTGTTACACATGCAAAGATTATGTGGAAAGAGAAGTTATCCTTGTCAAAACCACTGACATATACTTTACTACACTTTAGGCCAGATCAGGTTAGGTGGGGGTTCCACAGGGTGATATTCTCCGGTAAATATTAGGCACCGCCATCCTAGATTAGATCAGAATGCATCCTCATACATTATTTTACTCACTTATGGTGTCCTAAGCCCCAACTTTAGTAAAGTCCCAACATCCAAGCGTTGATTAGATTAGGTCAGGTTAGGTGGGATGCATCACAGTAAATCACAAATAGCCTAACTGTCAACACACCCAAATATCCAGTTTACCACTAGGAGATTAAGGGGGATGTGTTATGGGTTACTTAAGAATTTCATAAGAAAATGATTGTCATAACCACATAAAAAACAATAACCTAGTATGGTAGAATTTTACCCTAACATCATTATTAGCATAGGCTACACTATCTTTGCCTAGCATGAATGAGCATACAGTAAAGTTTTATTGTAGGGTTACAGAAATTATTTGTTGATCTTAACTAGCATCAGCTAAGCTACCATAATACCATAAAGTAGGTTAGTGCTTCTGTGACTAAAATCTACGGGAAACTGGATTTTGCTCTCCTAACCTGACTTACGGTGCCGTGCCCTAACCTTGGAAAATACGGACTAAGTTTCTGCCAAGAGGTAACATTCAAGCCTGCTCTTGTCATTCTCAAAACTAGGCTACCCTGAATCTGGTCAATAGTAGCAATACTATGCCATCTTAGCCTCCCAAGTTACTGCAAGCTGGGCTTAACAGCGTGATTTTCATCTTTAATGTGAAACCAAGCCAGAAATAATAAACAAAGTAAACAATAACATATCCCAATCTCTCGTGTGTTTAGGAAATAACAGCTTAACCTAGTGTATCTTAAGCCTTATCTGCAGGAGGATAAGCTGCAGACTAACCTAACGTAATCCCATCCCAAACTTCATCAAATTAGGGCAGAATAGAGTAATGGGTAATAAATTATTTAAGGGGTCCAGTGGGAGTGGGGCGAGCCTTCCCCAGCCAGGTTAGGTCATACTCCCTCGGAAATGCCTAGCTAGGAACTGCAATTACTACTATAGGGAGCTATGACCACTAAGTCTGTAGGGTCAAGAATTACTTTAGGGGAAGAGCCAAAACTTCCCTGGCCAGGTTTGGGTATGGTGCCTAAAGTTGGGTTACACAAAGGGGTCAATCTGGTTACGTCACAGGCCCTCTGAGGTAAAACTGAACACAATTACCGCGACCTGGTTCCCGCCAGTAGGAAACTTCGGCATTTACCGCTTTTTCCTTAAGCTTGCGTTTGCGTTAAGTTGGTCAGTGTTTATAATATTTACTGTCTTTTTGTGTATGTTTTTACGCTCATCCCCAAGGGGCTGGAAGGTACTGAACACGGTGCCCATTTTACACGTAAACTGGTGGTTACCTAACCTAGCTACAAGGGCGCTGTGGTAGTACCCAGCCTTCCCCGAAATGCGAAAAGCGATATCCAACATTAATGAATTGGTATGATGAATTTAATAGAGAAAAACATGCTCAAAGGGCTTCGAGTCCCACTCGGGGCAACAACCCCGACCTCGAGCTGAAGAAGAAACTCACTCTCGAAGGCTTGGAGAAAGAGCTCGTGATCGGCCTGCACCTCCGTGACGGGTTTGTCGAGCCCCATCCCATCTTTCTTCTTCTGGGGCATCGTCGTCGACGGCCTCCTCGACAGTCTCTCACATCGAAGGGGAAAGAAAGGTGTTATTTCCGACGGAAGAATTTTTGTAAGGGGGGATTTTCGGGGCTTTGTTTACCGCTCAATCCAGGGACTACTAAACTCGCCGAGTTCCACCCAGCACGGTTAGGGTCCGTAATTCGGTCGTTGCTCGTCTTTCCTCTATATGGCCACTACAGTCTCGCTTTATTTCCATCTAAAAGATGACAATTTCTATAAATCACGCCTGTATCCGGCCGCTTCATTACCTAATCATTTAATCCTAAATCAAGACACGAACTTTTCATACTCTTAGAAACACTACTATGAAAATATTCAAGCTGTCTTTCATTCTTTAACATGACGCCTACAGCCTCGTTGTACTTTTATCTGAAATATTCATATATTTTAAAAAAAATTATTACTTGATTAAAGTTGTTCATCAACTAGTCTTTTAATTCTCAATCCCTGCATGAACCTGGCAAACTATTAGAAACACTACAATGTCCTGCGAATATACCATCAATATTGAACCTACAGCCTTGCTTTGTTTACATATGAAAAAGGTAAATTTTCATGACTTACACCTCTATTCAGCTGCCTCATTACCAAATAATCTAATATCAAATCAATACACGAACTCCACAAACTGTTAGAAGCACCACCGGAAAACTATTCCAGTAGGTAGTATATTTACATCGACTACGCTACAAACAGAAGACAACCAGGTTGCGGGAACCGTTCCCGCCTTTTTTTCAAATATGATGTTCCGAAGAGTATTCGAGCGGCTGTCAAAAGAAACTTTTTATATATGACTAACGAAGCCTTAAGATGCCTATGGATCTTGAAGTGGCGTTTTATATGGCTGAATGGAAGGTGTGCGGAAAATATTAAATACGGCGTCGATTTTCCTTTCAAACAATATTTTCATAAGAATTCTAATAACACTTGTTTTACGGGTCGGCCTTGTTTTGATGAAGTTTGCTTCTTAAGCAATCGTATATAGATAGATAGATAGATAGATAGATAGATAGATAGATAGAGAGAGAGAGAGAGAGAGAGTAACGATAGAAATTTGACATAATTAGAACATGCAGATGATGTTGTTTTAATCAGTAAAACAATACAAGATTCGCTAATTATTAAAAAAACACAATATATATATATATATCTAGAAATGAGACTCAGTAAATCCAAGAAACCATAAATAAGAGTATGCACGAAGAAATAAAATAAAATTAGACGGAGAAAGGAACATTTATATCCAGTAGAGGTACTACATGGGCATAAGTGATAAACCGAAGTATGATAATTAAAGCAAATCTTAAATGTTTTGAATAGTTATAAAGCATAGCAGTACCTATTAAGTTAGAAATATTACCACACAGAAAATTATTATGGAAGTTCTATACGAAGGGGAGACAAGACAATAATGAAAGGGTGATAAAGGTGGCTTGTCAGTTGAGCACGTCCTTCCCACAGCCCAGGGGTGAGTTGTTGGGAGGCCTAGACCTACGTGAATGAGAACCATGAGAAGGGGAGGTTGGAGATTAATGGAGGTTTGTGGAAGTTAAAGCTTAGGAATGATATGAAAAGCGGAAATTCACCGAGGCCATTTGGGAGACGATGATTCTGATGTACCTGGATGGAATGAAATAATTTTCTCTCGGTATGAATTTCTACGCTGTAATTATTCTCTCTCTCTCTCTCTCTCTCTCTCTCTCTCTCTCTCTCTCTCTCTCTCTCAAATCAACTAACGACGGACAACGAAATAATTCGCTCTTTAGGTCCGTTTACAAAATGGGTTCCTCAGGGATGCCTAGGTCGTCCTCTCTTTATCAAGGATCGTAGCCGGGATCATTTGCCAGTGGAGAGGAGAGAGAGAGATGCCTCAGAAGTCTAGCCATAGAGACCGCTCAGTAAACAGACTAGCAAATCAAAGGATTATCCCAACTAAATAAACTAAAGAAAGTTAAATAAATAAAAATTCCTGACAGAAAAAAAATCATTTTTTCTTCTCTTAAGAGAATTATAACGACTAAAAAAAAAAACGAGTTTTATAAGTCGGTACCAGAAAATGTAAGTAAAATGAATCCTCATAAATGCTGGGATGTCAAACAGTTTTTTTTTTTTCTCGTCTAAAATGGATTAAGTCTAAGTCAGTTCCAGACAATCGAACGGTGTTTGTGCAGTTTGTCGAAATTTTGCAAATGAGCATTATCATACGACTCGATCAAGCGATCAGTACCGCTATATGAATGTGTGAAACTTAGACCCTTCCCGCTAAGGAATGATAGCCATTGTAGAACGAAAGCTGACTGTATAATGAGCAATGTCGCTAAGGAGTGATAGCCATTGTAGAACGAAAGCTGACTGTATAATGAGCAAATGTCGCTAAGAATAAAAGCAGGGTAGTGTATGAAGCTAAGTAAGGCTCCTGGGAACTTAGTCATTAGCATGAATTATAAGATATGACGAAATAACCATTGTATTCTAATTTGATAATCTCTCATTGTGTTATCGACAACAACTTGGGACCACTTTAGCGAGGAGCAGGTGTGTGTGTGTGTGTGTGTATGTTTGCGTGTGTGTACCTCAGCATCCTTATTCGTACTATCGAAAAGAAAATTATGAAAGTATTTCGGAAGTTAAAGAGTTAACGAATATAATATCGGATCAAAGGACTGACATGTTATTGCCAGTTTCGGCGGTTGGTTACGTAACCCAACAGCCTCTCCCTCTCTCTCCTTCCGGCCGTAATACGCCCATGGGTAATGGCATGACGTTGCTATTCAAGTATCAACCATTTATCCACCTCTCTCTCTCTCTCTCTCTCTCTCTCTCTCTCTCTCTCTCTCTCTGTGTGTGTGTGTGTCATGTACGGGTATACAGCTGGACGAATAGGACATTCAAGAAGAGAAGGATTAAGATATAAAAGGGAAGTTTACAGTGGGTATCATTATATCATACACCAAGGAAGATGAGTATAAGCAGGAACTTCATAGAGAAAATTAGGCAGACGGCAAAATTGATAGCAGAAGAGCAACATATATGTCTAGATATAAATCAGATATTCACATGAAAATTTTTAAGTGAATGAAGAAACATAAACATCACATACATGATCATAGAAAAAGTTTATGACAGAATCGAAGGGCAATGAAAGCATTTCGTCCTTAAGTTGTTATGAGTGATTTTTTTAGTGAACCAAAATGTATCAGAATTTACAGATAGGTAAAACACTAGGTATGCACAATGGCATATCTGAGCAAGAGTGAGGGTATGAGAATAAAGGGAAGGTCCTTTTTCTGGTCGGACTGCCACCTACCAGTTGACCCAGCTGGTTTTGAAATTGGCCATGGGGCTAGCATTGAGTGAGTGTGTGTGTGTGTGTGTGTGTGACCTTGTTGAGGGGACTATTATATTCAGTAGGAATTCTCTTGATATGATAACAATTTTCCGAAAATCAGCAAAGTTGAGATATATCTTTTTGTCATATAAAATACCACTAAACAATCATCAAAACTCTCTCTCTCTCTCTCTCTTTATATATATATATAATATATATATATATATATATATATATATATATATATATATATACATGCAGTATCATGTAAGCTTCATGCACTTTAGTACTACGTACAGCAACCGTTCGTTAAATACGATTCAAGCCCTAGAATTAAGCAAACAAAATTATCGAGGTTAGCGCGACTGTCATAATTCATGGCATTGAATGAATAAAGTTCCAACCGTTCAAGTCTATTTGTGTCGCGGCGTTGGACCAAGGGCACTTTTGGTCCGTTGGGAGACGGGAAACGGGACGGGACGACCCGCCGGTCAGTCAACTTGGGACCTCTTAGATAACCGATGCCTCGATCGGTCTAGCTCTAGCTCAACCACTCTCGTCTTCGAGTTAGGGAAAAGAACAAGACTGCGAGTTTCCCCAGACGTAATTTTCATAATGGGATGTGTGGTGTTTATTCTGAAAATGATGTGTACTAATATCATTTTTATCAATTCATCCCACGTAGAAATGAATCAATTCGATGCACAAATCACATAGTCTATGCATCGATGAAATTGATATAATCATGGTGGATTTCTTGAAAGTCATGGATGATATTCTCACCGTGGTTAATACGTTAGACTATAGCATGACATGCAGGCAGAGAGAGAGAGAGAGAGAGAGAGAGAGAGAGAGAGAGAGAGAGAGAGAAACCGGTTTTCAGCCACCGTTGTCGGAGGCGAACGAGCGCTTCAAATGAGCTACAAAGCCAAAGGGGAAGGAAAGAGATTTCGGACTCTAAATTCCGCCTGGATGTGACGAGAGGTTGGGTCGGGGTGGCCCGGGGATGACTGTTATGTCCGTCGTTGCAAGGATATATCCTGGCCTGGTACTACATCCGTTGAATAAAGAGAGATAAATCCTTATCTAACAAGCAAACTGACGGCTGTTCCCAGACGCAACTTGTTCTTCGTTTTTGTTTCTTTCATTTTATAGATATATACATAAAAAAAACATTAGATTTTCCTTCTTCTTTGTAAGAAAGGTAAGATGATCTCTACCAGACTGCTCTTATTATATTACAGCAGATAAATCCTGTAAGGTGTCAGGATTATAAATGGTGGGAGGGAGCCAAAGATGTGAAGCAAAATGTGTGGCGTATCTGTTAGTATATCGCTAGTACTATTTCATTAGAGAGCGAGAAAGAGAGAGAGAGAGAGAGACTGGCCATGGGGTTCTCCTGATACCAATCTTCATTGTAATACTGCAATTATAGCATATAAAAGTTGGGGGTCTGAAGAGCCCGAGTGATTTTTGTGGGGCACAAACTCCCTCTGGCGTCGCCCTGTACTATTATAAAGTTATAAGTAACAGGCTTTCAAAATGTAAGAATAAGGATAAATTGCTTTCCATCTCACTTTAGTAAGTCGTAAAAAAATATAAGTTGATAAATCTAGTATGAGAGAGAGAGAGAGAGAGAGAGAGAGAGAGAGATATTATAGTGTGTTTATGAACACTGCATCCGTGATAACCCATTATAAATCTTGTTCAATTGTAAACGAAAGATTCTTGAATAACCGAAAGAATCCTCAAGAATGAACTAATACCGAATGTATCTCTCTCTCTCTCTCTCTCTCTCTCTCCCTCTCTCTCTCTCTCTCTCCATCGCAGATCTGTCATTGTACAATTCTAATCTTTGCAATTGCGCATTGTCTGTCATTTACATAAAGCCATTCCTTCTATTATAGCTAACAGAACTGCTTTCGTGTCTCTTACTAAGATGGCTACTAAAAAAATGCTAATATTTTATCTTTTTTATCCAATCTGGGATTTCAAATACGTCATTGTCAGCCGGAATTCAGATGTTGCACTAAATTGCACGCCGTTGCATCGCTGCTTGATTTCGTCGATTATCGTGTTTAAATTAGTGTTCAGTGGTTTAAAACAGTGCAGAAATTTAAAGAGTCGTTCGAATATAACTAAGGTAAGATTAATACTATACAGTTTTATTTAGCCTTTTCTTAAAATTTAACCATTAGGGTGATTAGCCCACTACTAGCTATGCTCTTGCGGCCGCTATGATAGGCCTAGACTAGAGTTTGTAGTCCGACAATGCTTTATTTAAGTCGAATTTCCGTTCCATGTTCGTCTTTTTTGTTATTTGTATAATTTCATCGACGCACAAATGCTTACTCTAACTTTTAAGAGTTAGGTACTATTCATGTTACGTGTAGAATGTACGGTACGATACATATAGTTACTAGGCACCTAGGCCTATATGTATCGTACCGTACATGTTCTTTGTGTGACGTAGGTCTAGGCCTAATGTATAGTTGAAGGTAACCTACCCAAATACGCGAACTACTATATATAGTTACTACCATAATGGCTTTATACCTAGTAGGTAGGCTATTGTATCTTAACAGGTGTTAAAAACCCATTTTTGTCGTGGATAGTATACTAAGAGTAATTTAGGCCTACCTGACCCCTAGCCTAATTTCCCTTCAGATCTTGGGTCCACTTCAGGTTGGGGCCGGAACCCCAGCTTGACCTGACCTAGCCCCGTTAGGTAGCCTAGTAAATGGGACAACTGAAATACTAAAAATTGGAAATTATTATTAGCCTATTATTCTAATGTCTGAAATAATCTTAGTAACATTTATTATTAATATTATTACTACATAACGAATATTTTCCTCCTTTCTCCCTCGACTACTACAGAAATTAGGAAATTGAAAATACAGCAATACCACATTTTGCCATAGGCCTAGCCCCTGCACTATAAATCAGGTCTTGATTAGTATACTAGGCTAAGCAGGCTGCCCAGTCTCCCTGTAGCGTCTTGTAAAAGATCTGTCAGTGCACCTCTCAAAGGGCACTGTATGCATTACTCAAGGTTCTCTGCAGCATCATTTTTGTCCCAAGCTGCAACTCCTTTCGGTCCTTTTACTGTACCCCTGTTCATATTCTCTATATTCTAGCATACTTTCCACTCCCAAGAATGGTTTCACAATGTACCTGCGAGGTTTTCCTTTCTTTTACTCATTTAAAACCTCCTTAACTCTTAATTTCTCTTTTAGCGCCGAATAGCCTCATAGGCCCCAGTGCTTGGTCTTTGGCCTAAATGTTTTATTCTATTTCATTCCATTCAAACATTGCACAAAGGATATTCCTTACCTTGAGTTTAGGAGGTACTTTGTAGCTACCTAGAAGGCATAGTATATTCCTTTTGTTACATTTGTGGAGGAAAGACTTAGGGTAGATAGGCCTGGTGGTAGTAAAAAAAAAATAAATAAAAAAAAAGCTCACATAGGTAAGTGCTCAAGTATTACATAAATGCTACCTATAATGTTATCACTCAATATGGCTAATATCTACAAACATATGAACAAATACCTTCAAAACAGTAACACTGGAGTTGGGAAATGATGCAAGTCGTAATACATACTATATTTCTTGGTGAATATATAAATTATTTTCATGCTTTCAACACTACTCATGGAAAAAAGCTCAAATAACCCTCATTCATCCATTTCTGATGTTTGAAGTCAAGTGTTGGCTAGGGATTAAAGTAGTATAGCATCACTCCTGGTGTAGTAGTCTTAAGCTGTAACTAGATATGTCTTGATAGTGATTGATTGATGTACAGGTTTTAGGCATAATGCCAAGCACTGGGGCAACACTGCTGAAACGGAAATTGACAGTGAAAAGGTTTGAAAGTTGTAACAGAAGGGAAGCCTTGGAGTTGGACTATGAGAGAGGGTGTAAAGTAAGACGGAAGAAGGTAATATGAAAGGAGGTACAGTATAAGGAATGAAAGTAGCTGCAGCTAGGGGCCGAAGGGACGCTGCAAAGAACCTTAAGTAATACCTACGTTGCACCGCATGAGGTGCACTGACGGCACTAACCCCGTATGTGGATCTTATCTTGATAGTGATGGATTGTTGTATACCCCACAGAGTTGTATATCCTAACCTAACCTCATGTAACCTAAGATCCAGTTTCTTATCTGACCTAGATAGATTATATTACTATAATCCCCTCCAGGCCTGCCATTCCTGAATGGATTAACCTCAACCGGGAGTCAAAATTTGAGGTACTGCAATCTTATACCATATGAATGAGACTCTGAATACAACCTGTAAGGTTCCATATGGATGGTGCATCGTGGAAGTATGGACTATTTTAACCATTTTCAATTTGAACCAAGCCCCAGATATGGTTCCATATGGATGGTTGAATTGTAGAAGTAGCCTAACCTTTTTTTTTATATAAGTCTCAGATATTCAGCCAATGTTCTTGATATCACCTTCTGAATATTAATAATACTACAATAAGAATCACAACCCCCAGCTTAACCTCATTTGTTGTTAGGTGAGGTAACTTAACCTGTCATAATTTAATGCATGTTTAAATTTTTTTGCATCAAAATTCCATAGGTTATGATTACAGAGAACATTCTGTGGACCTCATTGTCAGGAAGAATTCATTCTTTTGTAGAACTCCCATATGCTTAGGTTTCTGGATTTAGTACTGGCTTATTATCTTGCTATAATATTGTAGTAGCAGTTAGGTTTTTGTCAGTATCTCCTTTTTATATTTCAAGTTAAGGGGAAAAATGTGATATATTAAGTTTGTAAAATAAAACATTACAATCTCTTTCATGGTCTTTCCGGTTGATCATTGATCAGACAGAAACTCCATAAAGGTAGGTAACAAAAACATGAAAATTTTGATGCTTCTCTGAGATAGGATGAGTACTTCAGTAATTCCTTGAACACTTTGTCTACTATATTAGCTTAACTTGTAAGCCTTGCATTCTGGTGGCTTACATATAAGATTTTTGAAAACTTTCGGTTTACCTAATGTTCCGAAGAGGTGAGTGGTTCCATTAATGTTTCTTATTCAGGGTTTCCCATTATGTATAATGAGTTTTATTCCTTGTGATTATTATTATTATTTTTTTTTTTTGCACATTCCTGCATTACCTAGGTACTTCTGTGTATCCTCATCTGTGAACATTCTCCATGATTGCCTGGGCTTTTATGTTCTGTCCAAATATATTACGTACCCTAACTAAGCACGCCTCTCCATATTATCACACGACCAATGAATCTGTCATTGAGATCTCTGTCTTCCAGCCTCTGGTGACCAAATCACTTGGCAATTTCCTCATTTGTAACACCCTGTATGGTTTTCCCAGTGGAATGGGATGGATAACAAATACTTTTTGTGAATTATTCACTATTATCATCACTGGTTTATGTCAGGTTCCCCGTTATAAGGGTTAGACCTGAAATTTGTGGCCTCCACTGTTTTATCTTGTATATTTTCTTGAATTCCCATCGTATAAATATTTTCTGCTGGAATTCCCATCTGTCCTAGTTCTTTGTCAGTGCCTTTTCTTTATTATCTTGCGGTCCTTGCCACTAGTTGTCGTCTGACTGTCTGCATACCCATAACAGTGCTCCTATCCATTCTTATGCACCTACAGTATACACAAACAAAAACTGCCACCTACCAGGATGGATATATGGCAGAATTATAGACTGGGTGGGAATAAATATGTAGGCTATATAAAACAATGAAAATGGGTTGTATTTTGTTGGATATCAACCATACAAATATTTGGCTTCAGCAAAAAGTTCCCAGCATGGGTTGTTCTTGGCAGATCCCTGGCTTCTCTCTCTCCCCAAGCACAAGTGCTTCACAGTCATGGATGTTCCTAGTGTTCCAGCTTTACTGCTTCTCCAGCTGCAGGCGCTTGGGCAGCTTTAGCTCCTGTCCCTTCAGGGATGTCTGACTGGACCTTGTCCTTGGTTGACATTGGAGAGAGCGGAGAGCCTTGTGGTCAGAGAAGGTTCAGGAAGCCTTGCTGTTCTTTATTTTCCTCCTCTTCACTTTCATCATTCTTGTGGCCATAGCTCATCTGCTGGCAGTGGCCTCATTTCCAGTAACCATTTGCAGGGTCAAGTGATTCAGGGCAGTGCAGGTTTATCAATCAGTACTAAATGCCTCTTGTGACTAATTTACATTGATTGCGTTCATTGATGTTTAGTCTGTGGTGAATGTCCTCATTTGCTTCTCATCATCTGCTTGTTATTATGTATATAGAACTTGAACCAGACTTCATGTTTTTTGGAAGTGCATAAGGAAGAGGCCACACTTCACCACACCACAGCCCATCGTTGTTCTCTAGAGCTGTCTTGGTACATCTTGGAACATGGTTCTAATCGGTTTCCTGACTGTTGAGAGGATAACCATTCTCCTGTGTGTGGCACCTGCTTGGGATTGACCCATAACTGTGCACTGCTTGGTGCTGCTCTGCAAGGGACAAGGATTGTGTACTCATGTTTGCCTTGTTAGGTAGCTAGACCAACCTAGTGGTTTGACTTTCATTTTAATGCTTTTTGACAGTGCCTTGGGGTCTGGGGTGTGTTCTTACATAAACAGATTGTGGTGTTGTCATCAGCCTCAATGATGTGTGAAAGTTCATTGGTAAATAGAAATGTCAATAAAACCTTGCTAAAATGATGCACAGCTCAGTAGTAGGCATTAATTATAGGTGTATCTTACACTCTTACACATCTTGGTGGAAGTACAGTGTCTTGGAGGATGCCAAAACTCAACTAATACAAGTAGACCAGGCATTTTGTGGGTTGATGTACAACCACGGGTTGGAATGGCTTTGTGTGGAAGGGATCTCTTTAACCTCATTTGAAGTAGGAGCCACATGGTCAATTACCAAGTCTTTGTTCAAGGCTACATCATGGCTGGACTTGTGGCTCAGTGCGATATGGTGGAATTTGCCTTTTCTGGGGTCTCAAGAGGAGTGGGGAGAAGGCAGAGTGCTGATGCTTGTTGGTTTCGGAAGATGCCGACCTTCCTTTCCTATCAAGTAATTTCTCCTCATTTTGATTGGCCCAGCTCTTTTCTTGTTGAAGACAGTCGATTTTACTGATGTTGAAGACCATATCATCATTTATTCAATTCTTATCCTATTAGATGGTCATGATCATTGTGTTATACACTTCTCATCCCATGAGATGGTCATGATTGTTGTTTGCTAAATTTTGTTCCTATGTGATGGCTATTACGGGCATGCTTTGATGATTATCTTAAGAAGAGCTTACTTATTTAGGCATATAGTTTACAAAAGCCATACTCTGGCACAAGGCACTGTTATCCTTAAATATCACATATGTTACGGTGTATAACAGGTGGTTGCAGTAGTCATTGTTGCCCTACTTACATATTATGTGACTGGCACCTGTAATATTATATACCTACGTAAGCAAATTCCACAGGAAAATGATAGTCTGAAATCCAAGCGCTTTCGTCTTTACTCAGACATTGTCAAGGAGTTAATGAGGTACAATTGGAGAGAAAGGTCTCAGGTACAACACAAGATCAAGAATACCAGATGGTTAATTGTCAAAAGGGTAAAGATTAAAAGAGATAATCCAGGATTATTGGATATCACACGGTCACAAACCTAAACAGATTGACCCTAACCGAAATTACAAAGTTTCTTTGCAGTCCAAAACATGTAAAAACTGAATACATTAATTTTGTTGCTTATATTTATCTACAACTTTTTCATTATGAAAGCATCAAGTTTAAATAAACCAAGACTTAAATTTAGAACATTTCTATTATTTGACTTGATGAAACATGATTCAATGATATTCCTTTTAACTGTGTCATTACATGGGATTAAGGCTCTTGCTTGACTCCAGTTAATAGGATGGTCTAAATCTCTCATAGTATATTGTATTCCCTGCCAACAAGTCAGATGGAACAAGAACCAAGTGAAAATAATGGAACTAGTAGAAAGAGACTGGGAAAATATGGTAAGGTAGGGTGGTCTGGGAAAGGTGGGAAAATATGACTTGGTAGGTTGGTCGTGGGCTTAATAAGCAAAAAAAGGGGTTGGGGATGAAGTTCTACAATAAAATGAAACTCATTATGAACAACAGGAGAAAAGGAAAAGTTTCATCATTATTTCATCCATAGGTTGCCTCTTTTTTTTAGCCCTGTATGATCAAATTTAGTCTTGTATCTTTTCAAAAACTAGCCACATCAGATACAGTTTAAAAAAATGGAAAGCCAGATTGCATTTGGAGTACAGACCGGTATATATATACATAGGATTGTGTGGAACATGTTAAAAATGTTGGATGTTGAACACATACTATATATATATATATATATATATATATATATATATATATATATATAGTATTGCATTTAATTTGCATTATACAACCACACATGTGTCTGTATGTATATGTTTTTGTATAATGTGAGTTGAAATGTTATATCCATACTAATGCAGAACAAGAGGAAAGCCAGCTACACGCAGACACTAAGAAAAACACTTCTTAGTACAGAGGTTTCATCCCCTCCCTGTACAATGTACCATGACCACTTAAAAGCGCTACCAGACCCTTACGTACCTTACCTGAAACCCCGTTGTTATGTGTTCCTAGACGTTTTTATGATGTTCCACTGTAGATCGCAGATGTAAATACTGGCATGTAGTCTAACGCCGTCTGGCCATCCCTTTTTTGAAAAAATTCATCCGCTGTAACTGATATTTTTGAATAGGTGCACTACTGAAAGTATAATCGTAGAGGACGCTGAATAACTAAGTCTAGGGCTGAATTCATTCTGAATCCTCTCTCTTGTCTCGTTATTATTAAATGGTTTTATTTGTTAGTTTCATTTCATGTTGTTATTGTTCGTTAACCTTTATTTTTTATCTCAGTTTTTATTCCCTTCCCTTTTCTCTGTTTACACACGACCGACGTGTAACCCTTTCCGCCTCTCGTATCTTTCAACCTTCTCCCTGTTTCTTTCGCATTTTCCCCTTTCTTTTCATTTCTGTTTCCTTTCCCTATGCAATTCATAATTTACTGCGCTCTTGAAAGATAAAATCGTACAAAATCTTATGGTTTTATCTTTGTACTTGTACGTGAATGCAGTTGTTGTTGTATCGAAATTGGGCACTTAGGTGTTGACTGGTTATATATTCGGAAATAGTAGGCCTATATGCCATAAACATAATGCATGAGGGTATTTTACGTAGTGCAACCTTGGTATTTCTCGATGTCCTGTTTATTTTTGAAAGACCTCTGCGTGCTGGTCATCAGTTTGTTTAGTAACATCCTTTCAGTGTTGCTCATGTGACCAAGTTTTGTCACACACCGAGAGCAGGAATCGAATGGCGCCATTCATCTTTACTCATTTTGGCTGTTTTTACTTTCGCTTTATATTACAAATTCATAACCGAAGGGAGCAGTGATGAAAATCATATTTCCGTTATGTATCCAAAAGAATTAAAACTATCTCGGTCATGGGATTAAAGTAGATTTACTGTCTTTGGTCTTCGTAGACCATCTGTTATGGGGAACGCGGCCATCGCTACACGTAATGCGATCCATGGTAAATTCTCTGGGGAAAACCTTTAGTTCGTGTCGAAATTTATTTCCCTTTCCTTGTGTAATAGTTTTAACGTTGTTTGAGGAAGGAAAGATGCTTCCATTAACTATATAATAACTCATTTAAGGTTTCGTATTGCTGGTTGCGCACATTGTGGGTAATCTTTGATGTTTTTGGTTGCTAATAATTGAGTGGCTTTTTCGAACTGCAGACGGTGCTAGTTTCCCGTACTGCTCGTGATCTACGTAGCGGAAAAGTGCTTGATAGATCACCGGCTGATGCAGTGTTGCCATAGGGCACCAGTTGGCTTATTTTCATCATTATTGAAGTCCATTGACATTTGACAGTTGTTATTATGCGTTCACGACTCCTTTCATGTTTACGTATGCGTTTGAATGGAATTCGAAGATACTATTCAAAACTTCGTTTCTTTTGAGGAATTTGGTTTCATTAACGCAGACGGATCACTTTCTTCGATATTGGTAAAAGATGGCAACACGAATTTCAAACACTTATGCAAATAAGGCGGGTTTGCATTTCCCGACATGCAACAAGTACGGTATTTACCTCGGGTATTGATCATTGGAGATACGTTGATAAGTCTTTTGAGTTTTTATCCTCTTTCTGTTATTTTATTTATTTATTTATTTTTTGTAATGGTACCGTGTATATGTATTATTCATTTGGAAGGTGGCTGATGTAGACTTATGAGTTAATGATTTCTTTTATATATGATATATATATATATATATATATATATATATATATATATATATATATATATATATATTCTTGATTACTACGAGTGGCTACAGATGAAGATTTTTTTATATTGGGGGAAGTAGGAGTCAAGAAGATAGTTTTTGTTTTTTTTTTTCAGGAGAAAATGGTTTAGTGTATTACTGTAGATTGTTAGATTAGAGAGAGAGAGAGAGAGAGAGACTTCAGCTCTCCAATTAACAATGTTTCTCAGCGGGGGTGACCATCGCCTGTAACGTTTTTTAGACGACCTCTCTAAACCCTACTAAGTAAACCCCCCATTCTCTCTCTCTCTCAACTCTCTCTCTCTCTCTCTCTCTGTCGATGTTTACAGAATTGCTGATGCATATGGGGTTTGAGGTTTCTGAGAACAGGTCTCTTGTGGCAACTAGGTATTGTAACGTAATAATTATGTAATCATTTTTCTTTTAATCAAGTGTCAGTGGAAAATTGCTTCCAATTTTATATCCCGAAAACTATGTTTGTACATTTGTGGATAGTAAAGCAGAAGACTTAACCGGTTTTTAGGGAGTCTGTAGCAATCGAACTTCGATTATCTGACAGTAATCACGTGCCGTGTTGCTGTCTTGACGTCCAAAGGTTTTTTATTCTTTATGTACGCGCGCGCAATATTCATTATGATAAAGATAATTCTCCAAACCAAATATGGGATTCCTTAGTTGTCAAAATGTCAGTATTATATATATATATATATATATATATATATATATATATATATATCTATATATATATATATATATATATATATATGCATATATATTGTATATATATATATATATATATATATATATATATATATATATATAATATATATATTATATATGCACACACACACACACACACACACACACACACATATATATATATATATATATATATATATATATATATATATATATGTATATATATATCAGGCGTGAATGCAGTGTCAGTGGAGGCCATGGTTTGGTCGTGTGGAAAGAGAATGAGGATGAGTAGGTTTGTTGAGAAGAGAAAGCATTTGGATATAGACTGAAGAGACATTGGAAAGGAGGATCATTGATACTTAGGAAGTGCAAGAGCGCATGCAAAATAATAAATGGTTTGATATGTATAGACGGTGGGCAAGGGTGTTTTCTGCTTCACAAGAGTACTTCATTAGTTATTGATAAAAAAATTAGTATTTGTTTTGTTTCACGGGGTTAATTCTTTGTAAAGATAAAATTAGTGTAGTTTGGGTCTTTCATTTTATACGTCAGAAGCAAGACTTTTATTCCTCTCCTGATATGCATATAAAAAGAGCGAAATTCTTCATCGAAAAATAAACAGGGAATATTAAAGTTCAGCTGAGGAATGATTGATTGTATTTTTTTTATGCCCAGGAGGTTATGTATGATTGCGTTAGTGGTTGTTGTGTTGGGGAAAGTTTTATGTGTTCTCTCAAGCTCCTTCTCCTCCTTAAGAGGATGATGGCCTCAGAAGCCTCCTACGGCTTTATCGAACGTGACTACTTATGATTTGCATGTGAGTATAAAAGGGAAGGAACTTTATACAGGCTGAGAGCTCATAATCATATGAACAGTAAAGCCGTGCAAAAAGAATACTGAAATAAATATTTTTTTAGTTTCTGTCGATGAAGTCTTTTTCGTTTGTATATATATATATATATATATATATATATATATATATATATATTATATATATATATATATAAGAAAAAGACCCACCCCGAAGTGATTTCATTGTTACGGAGAAATGCGACTCTTATGAATCATAAAAACTAATTTTGACAAATTACTGTCGTTATAAGCTATTCTAGTGAATTATACGTTTTGATAAGTCACCAAATTTTCCTGCGGAAGACTTAATTACAAGATAAGACGGAAAAAGATCCACTCAATTTTAGGTAGAAGTTTCGGGTAATTTTATAGGTAGACGCTGCTGGCAATTTCAGTTGCCTAGATTGTGCGATGAATTTGTAATAATTTTTCAAGAGTGTATGTAGTATGCATGTGTGTGATTATTTTGTAATAATTTTTCAAAGTGTATGTGATCATTCTTAATAAGTTTCACGAGTGTGTGTAGTATATGTATGTGATAATTTTGTTATAATTTTTCAAGTGTGCGCGCGTGCGCGCAAAAAAATTCATTTTGTATCAGTGGAGAACGCATTTTTAGGGATACAGTAAACAAAGAAACCAGCAGGTGTGTTTCGTTCGTTTACAGCGGTCAACTGCCAAAAACACCCCCCCCCCCCTCCACAACCCCCACCCCCCGAGCAGGTGGTTACCAAGCCTGTTATGATCACCTTGACCTGTTGCGTCAATGTTCTCTCTTGAATATATGTTTTTTTTCTTTGCTCTTTTTCTCCTATTCCTTCGGCGTATTACGAGACCGATATTGTACAGATTCTTAGTTTATTACGAGACCGATATTGTACAGATTCTTAGTATATTACGAGACCGATATTGTACAGGATGTTAGTATATTACGAGACCGATATTGTACAGGTTCTTATGGGGAGGGTTTAATGTATCATAGTGGACAACGTTTTAACTTTTTCTTTGTAGAATTAATTAAAAAAGAAATAAAATGAAATAAAAAGTCCCATCTCGCAGTGAGTAGGATTCGAACCTACGCGGGAAGATCCCATCTGATTTCTAGTCAGACGCCTTAACCACTCGGCCATCACTGCACTGAAAGGAGGTAGGTGAAAGTACGGACAGCTGACTCTCTCTCTGTATACGCCAGCTTTCTCTCGTACCCGCTCGCTCAGGCTCAGTCCCCAGCCTCGGTTCGCAAGGAAAACGGTAGAGCGTAGTATACTCTATATCTCAGCTCACGGCGGCCATAATATACGATTGCGGATACGATCTTGACAGTTTTAAGTATTAGAAAGTTCAGTAGCTATGCATTGATAATATGGGTTAAGTAGTATGTTAAAATATAATCATACATACAATATAAATAATAGATATATATATATATATATATATATATATATATATATATATATATATATATATATGAATAACTTGATCACGAAGTATATAAAACTTGATGCTATGTATAACTAAAGTTTTTTGCCACGAAGGAAAAAAATGAAAAAGCGAGATAGCCAAGTACTTTCGGTCCTGTTCGGACCCTTTAGAGGCAAACTGATTTTACAAAGAACAACATAGTCAAAAGAAGGCTTAATATACAAACTGACACTACCAGATTAGCCATAAGGGCGATTTTCACTCTACAGAAAGGAGGAGCCGCCAGAGGCTAGCCACACCTTGAAGGATACCCGCAGTTATTCTTCCAGAAAACAGTACATTTCGAAAAAAAACACGGGAGCATATACAATTTAATATCATGAATTTTTACACAAATTTTCCTAACAAAAATTATTATTAATGAAAAGACGAAAGAAAATATAAATATATATATATATCGAGCAAGAGAAAGAGGGAGAGAGAATATCGAACCAGAGAGAGAGAGCGAGAGAGAGAGAAATAATAACTATATATGTGGGACTAATTTATTAGTTCATTTATTTTGAGGTCCTTCATAAAATCTTACAAATATATGGGTCCAAATGGTACATTCCCAGACTAAGATTTAGGTTGTTTTAGTAATTTGTATAATTGCCGATTCCAGTAAATTTCTTGAAACATAATCATTAGATCTAGCAATTACCGAGGTATCACCCCAATTAATACAATAAGATTTTTCACTCAGATGGATAAACAGTGCATTTGAAGTCTGGCTGTTCTAACTGAATACATATGTTGCTTTATTACGTACACATAAAATTTTTACTTGACTGACCAACGTAAAACGAAGGGCAATCCTTACAAGGAATTTTGTAAATGATGTTGTTATTTGTTACGGGACTATTCTTAATTACCATATCTTTAATGGTATTGTTATAAGAGAATACTACATTAACATTAAACGATTTAAATATTGATTTTATGGTTTCAAATCCACGAAAATAAGGTAAGCTAAGTACATTTTTAGGCATTTCTTTTTCATTAATAGCAACATTATAAAACTTTTTGTGAGCTTTTGATAACATAAATCAATTAAATGATGTGGGTAGCAGAGATCGTTTCCTATCTTTATGTATTCTATTTCTTGGTCCAGATATTGTGGACTCATGATACGCAAAGCGCGTAGGAACATAGAAGAAAAAATTGAAATTTTAATATTAAGATGGTGGCCAGAATAAAAATGTACATATGTTAAATTATTTGTGGGTTTTCTATAAATACTGAATTTGCATTGGAAATATTCTCTATGTATTAATACATCTAGGAAAGGGATGACAGTGTTATTTTCAATTTCAACAGTGAATTTTATGGATGGCACTAAATTATTAAATTTAGACAGTAAATCATTTACATCGATACCACCAGGTAAGACTACTAAGATATCATCGACATATCGGTACCATTTTAAGGGGATAAGTGTGATATTCGGGAGGTGTTGTCTCTCAAAAAATTCCATATACTAGTTTGAAAGGAGAGGTGATAAAGGGTTACCCATGGCCATACCAAATATTTGTTGGTAATATTGTCCATTAAAATAAATCTGCAATCTCAAAAATACATAATTTAATTAAGGAAATTATGGTGACTAACGACATAGGCAATTCATGCAGTACAAGTTCATTGCTTAAATATTCTAGCAACAGAGTCAATAGGGACTTTTGTAAACAAAGAACATACATCAAACTGACAAAAATATCGCTAGGGTTTAGTACAATGTTATTTAATTTTTCCACAAGGATTGCCCTTCGTTTTACGTTGGTCAGTCAAGTAAAAATTTATGTGTACGTATAAAGCAACATATGTATTCAGTTAGAACAGCCCAGACTTCAAATGCACTGTTTATCCATCTGAGTGAAAAATCCCATTGTATAATTGGGGTGATACCTCGGTAATTGCTAGATCTAATGATTATGTTTTTTCCAGAAATTTACTGGAATCGGCAATTATACAAATCACTAATAAAACAACCTAAATCTTAGTCTGGGAAATGTACCCATTTGGACCCATATATTTGTAAGATGTTTATGAAGGAACTCAAAATAAATGAACAAACTATAAATTAGTCCCAATGTTTATATAAATTATTATTTCTCTCTCTCTCTCTCTCTCTCTCTCTCTCTCTCTCTCTCTCTCTCTCTCTCTCTGGTTCGATATTCTCTCTCCCTCTTTCTCTTGCTCGATATATATATATTTATATTTTCTCGTCTTTTCATTAATAATAATTTTTTGTTGGGAAAATTTGTGTAAAAAATTTCATGATATTAAATTGTATATGCTCTCGTGTTTTTTTTTTTCAAAATGTACTGTTTTCTGGAAGAATCACTTGTTTACTGCGGCTATCCTTCAAGGTGTGCTAGCCTCTGGCGGCTCCTCCTTTCTGTAGAGTGAAAATCGCCCTTACGGCTAATCTGGTAGTGTCAGTTTGTATATTAGCCTTCTTTTGACTATGTTTGTTCTTTGTAAAATCAGTTTGCCTCAGTAAGGGTCCGAACAGGACCGAAAGTACTTGGCTATCTCGCTTTTTCATTTTTTTTTTTTCCTTCGTGGCAAAAAACCTTTATACATACATACATATATATATATATATATATATATATAGTATATATATATATATATATATATATATGAAGATAAAGGCCCACCAAACACTTTTAACGTTGCAACCATATATTTGGAGCACTTCCTTCTGTGCTGCTGATCACTGGTAAAATATGGACATAGGATGTCTTACAAGAAATATATATCCTATGTCCATATTTTACCAATGATCAGGAGCACAGAAGGAAGTGCTCGAAATATATGGTTGCAACGTTAGAATAGTGTTTTATGGGCCTTTTATCTTCATGTTATACTGTTGTATTACAGTAAAAAGACTTTCATATATATATATTATATATATATATACTATATACCTATATTATGAAATTGTAATTGCCACAATGCCCTCTTAACTTCTCAAATCCTTTGCCCTTCTTTGGGTAAGCTTGTCACTACAAAGCCTTGAGCTCCAACTTCTTAGAAATTTGAAGAAATCTTGATGTCCTCCCCGTTACCGGACATCATGATTTCTTCAAATTTCTTTGAAGTTGGAGCTCAAGGCTTTGCAGTGACAGGCGTATCCAGAAAAAGAGCAGAGAATTCGAGAGGTTAAGAGGGCATTGTGGCTATTATAATTTCATATGTATCTGGTAAAAATGACCAGTGGATTCTAATTATATATACGGTAACGGTGGATTTAGTCAACAGTATGCAATCATATTCACTGCAAGTCAATACTGTATAATATTCATTGCAAGTCAGTACGGAATAATATTCATTGCAAGTCAGATGGGAATGAAAAATATGATACTGAGAGGAAAGTAGTAATGAAAGTAATAATATTAGTGAAAGTATCGTGGACAAAGAGCAAAAATAAAAATAATGAAAACACTCGATCATACGCTACAGCCCCTAACTCCCATCACACATTGTTGTAAGGCGATAATAATGACATGAGAGTGGTGGGAAAGCGTTCAAGTTCGTTAATTTATAGTATTGAACAACATCTTACAACTTGTAATAGGATCATCTCGTTTCATTGCTTATATTGGCGTTTATAAGGCGAGATTTTTTTTTTTTTTTTTTTGTTTTTTTTTGTTAATTCATCTAAAGGTTGATTATGCATCTTGAAGTTTAGGTCGTCTTTCATCGGTGT
>NC_061095.1:15510748-15528791 GCF_015104395.2 Macrobrachium nipponense | reverse complement strand
CTTTCATCGGTGTGGTTCAAATATATTTGTTCCTTTTTTAACTACAGTTCGTCATATTTATTAACCGGTTCGTCAAGTAGGTTCTTGACTTCATAAATTAATACTTACTTGGCTGAATACTTATCTATTATACAGTCAGTAGCTTCGATGGCAGATACTCTTAGCTGTCTAGGTTCGTAATTAAAAACAACTACTGTGCTAATTTATTTTCGGATTAATGTGGATAAAGGGATAATTTTTCTATAATAAATATTAACAAAGATAAATACTGATTTTGAAATTGTTAATATCATGGGTAAATATCGATTTTTAAATAAAATCAAGTGTCGTGAGTACTACTGATTATTGAATTAGTTTCATTGTTAAATATTTATTTTTGAATTTGTAGTATGGTGGATAGATAATTATGAGTATTTCATTATAGAAGTATCGGGAAAACACATAATTCAACAGCGAAAAGTAAACATCAATATAAAATCAGTGTTGTTGTTCGTGGACTGACACCTGATATCAAACAGGTTTTTTTTTTTATCACTTCAAAAATTCGTAATTTAACAAGCTGGAAAAAAATGTACAGACTGACGAATGGAATGGAGGTAGTTGCAGCGCCTAGGAGAAATATCCTATCCAAGCATTTAATTATTTTATTGAGCCGTTCATGAGTGATAGTTGATGAGTTGAGAAGTCAAAGTCCTTAAATTCCAACACTGTATAATGAACATCAAAATACATTTTTAAGCGGGTCATTTTTTTTACTCAAATATTTCTACTGCTCTCTTCATATAGCAAAGCAGGCTATTGCCAAATTAAGGTTTATGATGTAAAAGATAATTTGCTGAGAATGCCTAAAAGATTTAATGAAGAAAGCTAAGTATGTGTTCGACTGTGCAGATTGGTATGATATATACTAGGCTTCAAGATAAAGTTTCTGATAAAGCGAGATTAGTATGGGCTACGGGGATGTTCATGTCATTCCCTGTCATTTTGGTGACTCATACTGAGAGTGTATATAACTGATGATGGAAGTTTGAGACAAGTGAATCACAAAATAGGTTAAGGGAGGAAGGTAGCAAGTCTGTGCAGAAGATGGGAACGAGAAATGAAGTATTTATAGAAGCCAAGATTGGAATGCATGAAGGGATGGTTGAGCCAACGTTCCTTCATGTTAGCCAAGTGTGGTAGTTCAATGCATATGGAAGAGGAAAGGTTGAAGTTTTTTAAGTGAACTGTTTAGTGTAGTGTAATGTGACATGGTGCAAAGGTAAGAAGTGTGACAATGCAGAAGTGTCGAATAGGTTAGAGTATGCAAAAGGAAGGGACTTTATTTACTGGAAGCACACTAGTGCTTGCAAGATATAGGTGAATGGTAGTAAAGAATCGTTCGATGTGGTACGGAATAGCATTTGGTATAAAGCATCCAATGGTTTTTTATATTCCTGTAGAAAGGGTACTCGTTCGTTAAGGTATGAATGTGGCAGAGACAGTTACCTTGTTTTTTTCTTGTCATCGGAAACGGTCCACTGAAACGTAATCTGAACTTGTTTTAGTCTTACGAAAGTGAACTTTAGTTTACCATCCCTTTTGCCCATATGCGTGAACCAGGCTGGTTTTTAAGCGGGTTTAATTGCACGTCTTCCCTTATTGTTTTTAGCTAATATTTATGCTAAAGCCGAAAGTAGAACCTAATTCCATTTATTTTTTTAAATATACACTTGTACCTTCCATAGTCTTTTCTGCCAGTAAAGGGGAAATGGGATTAAGCCGTTCCGGCGTACTGAATCAAGTTTTCTATTGCAACGTTAGCATAAAAGAAAACGTATACTAAGGGGTGACTTTGCCTGAGCGAATGTGCTTCCTACCTTGTAAAAAACAGTTTCGGTGTTGAGTGCTTGGCAATTGTCTGGTATTTCGGTTGTTTTTTTCAGGATTTACACATGCGTTTGCATGCATTGCGGTTTCAAAGAAGTATAGAATTAACTGCGACGGCGATCATAACTTTTATGTTTGTTAAAGAGAATTTCTTTATTTTTGTATATATTTTTTTTTATCGTGCAGTGTTTGCTTGTTTCAATGAAAGCATTTCGACAAATCCGGTCTCCAGAACCGAGAAGAGTGAAAAAATCTAATAATAATTTTGCCACCATTCTCTTATTATGTTTATTCTAATCGATAATCACAGCAAGATAATCATGTTATACTGGGGACACACACACAGGATGTTCTAGTAGGGAGGGATTAATTTTTTGTTTGTGGGTATGCAGTATTTGATACATATTATCCTATAGGTTAAAAAAAAAGCCCAACACAGCACCCACTAATTCATTAAATTCATTCGCACTTTAACGGATTAATCTTAAAATAACCTTGAGTAGAGATTAGCTGGAGAGGTGTTGATTTAATAACACCCAGATTTTTATAACTCAGTAAGAAAAGTGAATAACAGAAAGTATAGGTCAGGATAAATAAGAAACACTTAGCGTAATTAACTGTTTTGTTTTCCTGTTAAGTATTGTTTGTTTTATGTTATATATCTTTTTATTTCTAATACCATACCATGGGGGAGTATTAATGTTTATACACATCAGTAAACAGGAAAAAAGACTTGTTTATCGCACCGGAAAAGAATATCTTTACTGTTATCTTGCATTTCCTCGTTTATCTTTCTTTTTTCATTTTTTCTTTTTTAACACATCCACCTGGAACTCTGTGTGTTGGAGGTATTTTGTAGTCGCATTTGTTCTTTTATCGTCAACTTATAATGGACATTTGAAATTAATTTTTTTAAAGTCATCCTCAAAAGAGTAAAAATCAGTGTTTGGTCCAACCTCAATTCCGAATTTACAACTTATTATATATATATTTTTTTTAATTCTTTATCATATTATTGTTATTTATTATTAGATATTATTAGAAATATTATTAGAAATGATTATTTGTAGAAGCAGAAGTATTATTAGGAGTAATTAGCCCAGAGTGAGGTTAGTGTTTGGTCCCATCTGAATTCAGAGGCTGTCACTGTTTTCTTCTTCCTATGATTGTTATTTGCTGCAGGAGAAGTAGTAGTAGTAGTAGAAATTATTATTTGTAGAGGTAGTAGTATTATCAGAAGTAACTATTATTTGTAGTTGAGGATGGAGTACCCTTTTAGGGGGTATCGCCGTCATTGCACCTTATGCGGTGCACTGTACGCGGTACTTGAGTTTTTTTGCAGCATTCCTTCGGTCTCTAGCTGTAACCCCTTTCGTTCCTTTTACTTTACCTCCTTTCATATTCTCTTTCTTCCATCTTACTTTTCACCCTCTCTTCACCCTCTCATAACAATTGCTTCATAGGGCAACTGCGAGGTTTTCCTCCTGTTACACCTTTCAAACCTTTTATGTACGGTCAGTTTCCGTTTCAGCGCTGAATGACCTCATAGGTCCCAGTGCTTGGCCTTTGGCCTAGATTCTATATTCAACTCAGTTCAAGAAGAATTGTTGCCTGGTTATTGCTTTAAGTGTCTGTTTAAGTATCTAAAGAACAGCGACCTTCATCGTTGCGTTGGAGGTGTAATTGTGGTGTGAAAGAGCAAGGCCTCTCTCTCTCTCTCTCTCTCTCTCTCTCTCTCTCTCTCTCTCTCTCTCTCTCTCTCTCTCTCTTATGAATTGCTTGTGACGACGGACATTCTCCTTCGTTATATCAGTTTCTCAGTAAGGTTGAAGAAATCATCTGATCCAGCTGATTAAATGCACTTTTCCCTTTGTGATAAGTGGTCAAGTTATTTTTAAAAGTTATTATTTTTTATGAAGTAGAATAAAAGATGTGCCATAAAAAAAAAGACATGCAAACCACGCGCAACTTTTTTTTTGTAATAATGTTTTATTTATTGTTTTTTTTTTTTTTTTTTTTTTTTTTTTTTTTTTGACGCATTCACGATTGCAGTGGAAAGGTTAGGAGTTCTGCACATACCCTGGTCGGGGAGGGGGGGGGGGGGGACGGTTTGCTGTGTCGCATGTGAATTTGGAAGCTGCATTTTGTTTTGTTACTTTTGTTTTTATGAGGGCATACTATGTTAGCAGTAGGACAGAAAAGTTTCTGGGACAGAGACGCTGTTTCTTATTTAAATTATATAATAAATTATATAATAAATGACACGAAAAGTCGACTCTTCTCTTATTTTTATTATTATTATTATATAATAATTAAATGCCATTAATCATTATTACTTACGCATACGTAGGGCCTTTCAAACATACACACACACACACACACACAGGTTGCGTTTACTCACAGTAGTATCTCTTAACACTAGCAAATGATCATGCTAACTAAGATAATTATTATTTACACACGATGAGGGCCTTCCAGAATACACTCACGCATTTAGGAAAACGCCTATAATATCAAGTTTTTTTTTTTTTTTTTACACACATCAGTAGTATTTGTAAAACGTTCCCATTCACGTATATATACAGCTTCAATAAATGCATCTCTGTACATACACCCACACTAGGGGCACATTAAAAAAGAATGGAGGAAGAGCGGCATCTGATGCCAGTGAGGAATGCGAGAGGTGTCAACCTCCCACTTTTCCCTCCCACTTCAGACAAAAAACGGTCAAGGTTCAAACCAAAGAGCTGGCCATACACATACGGGACTGGCATCGGGTTTGTCCTGCCGGGATTACCAGAGCGCTCCAGTCCGCTTGGGTATTACCCATGCACGCAGATGACTTGCTCTATATAATATATAGGCAGTTTTTGAGAGGGCAGAGTTTAAATATGCAGTGGCCGTGTTCCGTTCAGTCCTGTAGTGTCCTGATATAGTGTTTTTAAATCATGGCACCAAGTAAAAGGAAGATAAGTGCCATAATGATCATAACACGAAACATGCGAGAAAAATATTAAAGTATGGGTGAAACCATGGCTAAGAAAGAGATGTTTTATCATATGACTTTATTGAAAGAATGATAGGAAAATAACCCGGAAGATTATGGAAATTATTTAAGAATGACTGATGATGTCATCAGAGACATTTTATTCCTTATGTCTATAAAAATAACAAAGACAGATACAGTAATGAGGAAGTCTGTACCTCCTGAAAAAAGGTTAATTGCAACATTAAGGTTCCTAGCAACGTTTCTTGGTCTGCTGTAAAGAGCAATAAATCAAAATACCACAACTTGGGCACATATATAGTACATAGGGTTGAGATTGTAAGGTTAATGTAGTTTTACCCTCCGTGGTAATATTCTGCAAAACTACAGAATACTACCGTGGAGGGTAAAACTGCAGACTACTACCGCGGAAGGCAAAACTATTATTGTCTGTTTCAGTGGTTGTTACACTGTATATTATGAATGATATATGAGACACTCATTAGTACAGCATAGTATCGACTACTAAGTTACAATATTAGTATTTTTTACTCGTGAGTAAAAAATGAATTATATTCATTTTTTTTATTAGTTTGTCTAGAAGATTCTTAATTTCTTTTTATATAATGTGCTTGTTTATTTATGAATGAATGCAGTTTTGTTTATTTATGAATGCAGCTATTTCAAATGTGTGTCCATTCACTAAACTTGGAGTTTAATTGCCGGCTTCTTCTTTTGCAATGAACATCGCAGAGACTTATATACCGGTTTTGATCCCGAGTAAATAATTGCATTTCCAACTCGTGATAATTGAGCCGCTGTTGGCTTAAATTTATGCTTATCGTGACTTGTAGCCAAATAAGGTCGACGGGAACGAAAAAGCATTTTGAGATTGTCTTGTGTTTTACTGATGGAACCGCACCTGAAAACAATCCTTGGTTTGACATCTTGATGGTGGGTCTTGTTTTTTTTTTCTTTTTTACAGGCTGCATTTTTTAATACCTGCTCATTCGGGATAAAAAAAAAATATTTATTCTGCTTTTAGGTTTAAAAACGTTTTATGGAGGAATACGGAGCAGACATCAAGGAGAAAATGTGATATCTTCACAAAAGTAGTGAATTGAAAGCATCCAGGACTTCAGTAAATATTCCTCATGCAGTGTTTTTCACTCTTGCAATTATAACAGGAGAGAATATATGTCATGGCGAGTGAATATCGCACAAGTTACTGGTTTAGGCTAGAAATGTGTCAATTGTGAAATGTAAATTTTGTAAACGCATGCACATACTGTTTATTTGTATGTATAAAAATGTATATTTTATTTCACAATAGAAGTTAAACGATGAGTAATTTTATTGTCATGGTTTACGTGGCATCCCTTCTTTTGGGAAATATATTTTATTGTCAAATGTTATTCCCAGTTCGGAAATATACCTTGTTTGATGCACACCGCCTTACCTTCACTACTGGTTTGGCTGACGTTAATTTCTCATGGGTTCAACGCATCGCTTATCTTCTTCTTCTTCAGTTCCCTGCTTGTGGAATTTATATAAGAAAGGAGAACCGCTTTGCGGGTCAAAGCAACTCGTTGATGATGATGATGATGATGATGTGGAACCAACCACTTTGGCAGTCAGTCCTCCTCCTCCTCCTCCTCCTCCTCCTCCTCCTCCTCCTCCTCCTCCTCCTCCTCCTCCTCCTGTCCCGATAGTTCCTGATCTCAGGTATTTTGTTTTTGGGCGAGTGTTGTTATCTCTCGTAACATTTTATCTCCCTGACGGGGTCAAAGAAGTTGCACTTGCAAGCAAGGGAAGGTGAAAGTCAGTCTTGAGTATCCTCGCGTCCTTCAAGTCACTTACAGCTTCTTTCCTCTTGATGCCTTCTCCTCCTCCTTCCTCCTCCTCCTCCAACTTACCCTCGTCTTCCTCCGCCTCCAACTTACCCTTCTCCTCCAGCCTACCCTCCTCCTCTCCTCTTCCTCCCTCACCTTCAACTTACCCTCCTCCTCCAGCTGACCCTCGTCCTCATTCTTCTTCCCCCACCCCCAGCTTACCCTCCTCCTCCTCCTCCTCCTCCTCCTCCAACTTAATGTGTTTTCACAGGTTACTGACAGGCCTTCAGATCTTTGGTTTGAAGACCCAGCTCCCTGAGGCTATTTGAATTATAATTTGTTGAGGATTTGATTTGGGTATAATTGAATGTTATAAAGTAAGGGGAGTGGGGTGGGGGGAAAGGTCTTGAAATACTTTTAAATCGTTTTGTAGATGTATTTATATTATAATTCGCCGTGCTAACGGGAGAGACGGTCAGTGGTTTTCATATATGAAAAATATTCAATTAGTATAATTTCATACTATCACAGACAGACGGATAGATATACACATACACTTTATATTCATATATATATATTTATTGAATACCACTTTTCTCCTTAGAGTGGATGGCGCAAGATGTTTTTCTTCCGGTTTAAAGGGGTGTTCAAAGAGGCTTTTCTTGATGGGCCCCCCATCCAAGTACCGACCAGAGCCAGTGTCTCACTTTCACTGATCTGAAGAACCATTTGAAGAACATTTCAAATAAATGCGTTTCGTTATTTACAAGCATGGTACTCATCATCAGGGTGATAGTTATAACTTTTGACATTGTTTCATATAAAATTTTGGAAGTGAATTCGTCTGCAACTGTTTAAGTCCTGTGATTTTTTTTTTGATGGTGGAGTCATACTGTTATGCCTTGTTTGACGTCCACAGTATTATACGTGTCATAATATAACGATGATCTTTGCTTCTATAGTTGAACAAATCTGCAGAACGTCTTATAATCCTCCATGGACTTTTATTCTTGGTATTCATTATTGTTATTGTTAGTCAAGGCAGTTTAGTAACCAAACCTGCGCAAATAATAATGAATAATGATGCTTATCGTTTTTCTATTTCCAATTTAAGTGTTATTCAAATAGTTGTGCAGAAAATAGAAGCAATCATCCATTTGTTAGGAGTTATCATTTGCCAAAATACTTCAGTATTTGGGAGAGCAAAGCATCTTAACACGTAAGGTAAAGTGTTAACTCATTTACTTCTTTATTTATCGATTGAAGTCTACACATTATTCTCATTCAGCACGATACATCCTGTAAATGTTCCTCAGAGGATCCTCACCTTGGCAGCTATTCATGATAAGTTAAACACCTGGGAGTGAATGCCAAATAAAGCCCAAGGAAAGCCAGCTGTTAGATAAACAAGAGTGCAGTAACCACTGGCTGGAAAAGATCCAATATATAGATAAAGCATCGAAAATGAAAGCTGAATAAAGTCAGAGTCCACATCCAGCCCCGTCTTATCCGGAAGGGTTTGGGAGAAAAAATCTTCGGGACCCAGGTTTCAGGCGTTATCGATCATTGCCTGCCAATTTGTTATCTGTATCTTCAATCAATTACCTCCGAGTGCCGCGCGTCAGGTCGTGCCAAGGTATAGAGAGGGCAGGGGAGGGGGGGGGGAGGAGAATAGGCTGTCTGGATCCAGGCAGGACCCACAGAACAGATTGAGGATAATAGAAACTGGAATTGATGCACTCCGCCTGAGCGAGCGGTCAGGAGAAGCTGGTGGCCATGTGTATTGTGCGCGCAAGCGAGCCTGTTCGTCGGGTTTGGTTCCCACCGCAGTCCCACACCTGGCGTATGAACTTTGCCAGTTTTTCAGGTGATGGTTTTTTTTTTCAGCGTTTTTAAAAATCGTTCTCAGAGGTTGTTTTTTTTTTAAAGACTAGAAGGAAGAATTGCCAAATGTATTGATTTATTTATGTAAAAAAAGGGCGTCGCAACTATGATGGCTATGCTATCCTTGCCTGGATTAACCAAGGGGAAGATTATATTTTAATGCAGGGCTTACCAAAAAGAAAAATCTTGTGAGTAAATGTATGGCGAAAGAAAAAACGTTCAAGTAACTGGCCTGCTTCTTACTAGGAAGGAAAACGTTTAAATGAAAGACGATCAGTGAAGAGAAACGTTTGAATGAAAGGACTGTCAAGAGCAAAACTATTTTAACTGAAATCTGTACGAAGAGGGAAAATGTTTTGAGTAAAAGGATTGAGTATAAAATTTATTGTCACGAAACACCATTCAGTAAAAGGTTTACGCAGAAGAAAAACATTAAAGAAAATGGCTTTACAAAGAGGAAAGAATGTAACCATTTTCATTTTTGTAGATTATTGTATATATCATTAATGGAGAGTGCAAGATTCATGTTGAGAAAAATTACAGCATCTACTTTAAGGTTGAATGTAATTAGTGCGGTATAGATATGTGTAAGTAAAGGAAATCCCTTTTAATACAGGTACAAAGTCGGCAGATTTATGAAGAAGTATTATTTCGTTTATTCAGGCGTTTTAATATCGATGATTTTCACCAGGAAAGCCCGTATCATGTATGACTTTACGATGAATTACTTAAAATTTAAACTATAATTTCATTTATGACTAGTTTTTGTAGTGCTGAAATTAATTGTTTCTAAAGCGGCAGTTTTCATGACCAATGCTTTGCGTGTTTCATGTTTTCTATAAATATTTTAGATATTAAATATATAATATTTGTTTGCCAAATTCTCTTGATGTTATCTCAACTCATCTAAATACCGACAGCTTTTATAACAAAGGGTTTGTTAATTGTGAAAATAATCAATTAGATATCCACGATTTGTGAAAGTGATTTTAACGTCGAAAGTACTCATTTTAGCGTTTGATCGGCTTAGCGATACCGGGTTAATTTCGGTATACCAGTTTTAGTCCTTTTCCTGTTGAATATGATAATTGGATCTGTGACGTAACCATTCTCTCTCTCTCTCTCTCTCTCTGTCACGTTAAGTGGTTGGTCTTGTCCCGCCGTCCTTGCATCTGCCACCGGAGGGGAGGTTATTCTAATCGCCCTGCATAATTTAACAGCGACTTCTGAATTTAACATGACTTAGGAATTTAACAAAAGCTTCAGAGTGTTCCCTAGGCCTTGGTAACTGTTAGGCCTTTCTGCCCTTTTATGACGTTGAATTTATTTTTATTTTATTTATTTTTTTTTACTTTTTCTAAGGATAATATGTTGCATTTTATTTGTTTTAGCTACTCAGATTTCCACTTCGCATATTCCTTTTAAATGTTTATGTAATGCGATGTATAATAAGGATTAAAAGGAAAGCTCCCAGGACACAGGTACCTGGAAACAGGGAGTTAGAAGGCTGTGGCGTTGTAGAAGAGGGGTCGTGGGGAAGGGGGGAAGTGGTGGGGGCGTGGTGTGAGGAAGAGAGGCGTGGTAGACGGTGTGAGTGGAACGCGCTCCATGAGCTGTAATGCTCGGTGGAAGTAATGGTAATCGTATATTATGAAATGCATCATTAATTCATGTGTTGTTTTATAGTTTTTTTGTGTGTGATATTTTTAACTTGTGCCCATGACGAATAAATTGTTATAATGAGAATTGCGATACGTGTAAGAATTTTGTGCGAAGACAAAAATAAAAAGGAAGTAGCAAAAACGGGGTAAAGATTGCGATGAGAAGGAAGAGAGTTAATAAATATGTTAACGGTATATATGTGGCCACAAACGAAGGACACAAACACTGGAGATACTAAAGGTTTTCGTAGATGTGTTTAGCTATTTGCAAAATCAATTTTTACAGCTTCAAGGCGATAAAACGAGATATACTACGTGTAAATACGTTGGTTGTTCTGTGGTCCTAATGGCGTATCCCAAAGGCTTTTAGAGCACTCTCTCTCTCTCTCTCTCTCTCTCTCTCTCTCTCTCTCTCTCTCTCCTCCATTGTGCGGAATGTGAGATCCGGTTCTTTCCCCTTTTTTTAATACCTATCCCTTTTTTACTTTGCCCTTTGGTTTATATTACACTAACTTTTTTTTTTTATTATTTGTTTTTATTTAACTTTTTGTCCTCTCCGTAAGGCATGGTACCTAAAAGGGATTTGGGCTCTCTCTCTCTCTCTCTCTCTCTCTCTCTCTCTCTCTCTCTCTCTCTCTCTATATATAGATATATATATATATATATATATATATATATATATATATATATATATATATATATAGTAAATATTTAAGGTAAGAGAATTTGGTTGCTTGCCACATCTACAGTATGAACTACTAATTCATATTCGGTAATATATATATATATATTATATATATATATATATATATATATATATATATATATATATATTATATACATAAAATGTGTGTGTATGCAGAAATGCATATGTGCGCAGAGAAAGAAGCACCAAATACTGATGAGATCGATGAAGGACGTAAAGTACCATAAGTGTTTGTGCGTTTTTAGGTTCCTGTTTGTGTTTGTGTGCTGCCCCGTACGGGAAAACAAGGTCATTAATTTTCCTGCTTTGATCATTTGTCTTGTTGTTGGAAATGAGTGTGGCTTTTTTTTTTTTGTTTTTTTTTTTTTTTTTTTTTTTTTTTGCGTGTACGGAGTTTGTCATGTATTCTGTTTAGTTGTAATTATTCTTTCAAACCTATTTTCGTTTTACTGATATTGTTTTTATTGTAATCACATTTTATTCGTCTAAGTGATATTGTGGTTATTATAATCACATTTATATTGGAGTATTATTATTATTATTATTATTATTATGAGAATTTCCAGGTGGGCGCGGAACTTATAATGCTATTTCTACTATTGCTACAATTATTACTAATATATATTTTATTATTATTATTATTATTATTATTATTATTATTATTATTTTTTTTTATTTTTTTTTTGCTCTATCACAGTCCTCCAATTCGACTGGGTGGTATTTATAGTGTGGGGTTCCGGGTTGCATCCTGCCTCCTTAGGAGTCCACCACTTTTATTACTATGTGTGCCGTTTCTAGGATCACACTCTTCTGCATGAGACCTGGAGCTACTTCAGCCTCTAGTTTTTCTAGATTCCTTTTCAGGGATCTTGGGATCGTGCCTAGTGCTCCTTTGATTATGGGTACGATTTCCACTGGCATATCCCATATCCTTCTTATTTCTATTTTCAGATCTTAATACTTATCCATTTTTTCCCTCTCTTTCTCTTCAACTCTGGTGTCCCATGGTATTGCGACATCAATGAGTGATACTTTCTTCTTGACTTTGTCAATCAACGTCACGTCTGGTCTATTTGCACGTATCACCCTATCCGTTCTGATACCATAGTCCCAGATGATCTTGCATGCAATTATTATTATTATTATTATTATTATTATTATTATTATTTTAGAGATGATTTTAATGTCAGCCTTATTTTGGGGAACTTTATAGTCATTTGCATATTCATTACACATATTCTGCAGCGAATACGTAAAAGTTCAGAGGAAATTGAAATTCTAAAAAGGAAGTTTGTGCTTCAACACACCTTCAAATGTATGTATAGTAGATAGGAATTCTTTGACGAAATGACTTTTTTGTTTAACGGTTTAGGCCTTCAAGACCAAATGCTTTACATGAAGCTCTCGGCGGTGCAGTCGAAGTGCTACATAACTACGTGATACATATCTGGCGAAGATCCTTCCAGATCCGTTTTATCCCTTCGAGCATCGTCCCAACCCCTTCCCTCCCCCGCTTTTTTTTAACCTCCCCTATAATCCTGTGACCTTGAACGAAGAAGGGGCAGCAGCAACGGCAGTCGCCACCCTTCGGGAGTCTGACAGAGAGAGAGAGAGAGAGAGAGAGAGAGAGACCAGTACCACGCCTGTACCACACCCAGGCGTCCCTTTGGGACCCTGGAAGAAGCGTTTTAGAATTCAGAGGAATCCTTGTTCAACAACTGCGTCGCTTTTAGTCAAAAGGGTGTTTGTAGTACCCTATAGGCGGTTCGAATATTATCTATGCAAATGGGATTGCTGTCCTAATATTGTAGCAGATTTGCGGGCGAAGGAAATGCAACGAATATTTTATTTATTTTTTAAATTTTTATTTTTTATTTTTAAGGTGGTAAAGAAATGTATATTTTTATGTTGTTGCCATCCAATACTGTGGCAGATTTGCGAACGGTCATTTGCACCTATAGAACAAACTTGCTTTCGACTGATACCTGGGGGACGGAATATATTTATACAAATGGGATTTCAATCTTATATTTTAGTATATTCGGGAACGCAGGAAAATTGTCTCATAATATATTGTAACAAGCCGAAGGTGTTCATTTTTAGGGAGACAGTAAATAAAGATTGGGATGCCATAGTATATATTTTATTCACTCAAAAGGGTGGAAAATGATAGGTGTTATAGTACTGGATATTATTATTATTGTTTATTATATTTTATTATTATTATTATTATTATTATTTTAGTTTGTATCTATGCACATACGAGTTTCGTTCATGTGTAGCACAGAAACGACCAACACGTTTAATATCGTGTCGCATAATTAACATTGGTGAGACAAACTAGGTATCAAATCGACATTACCTTCTCTTCGTCCGCACCGTTGACTTCCCTTTATCCCTAATGTGGAAATTATGATTGCAAATGTATTTGTTTATATGCAACCTTGACTTCCCTTTACCCCAACATGACAGCTACGGTTGCTAGATTATCTTGTTTATTTACACCCGTACTCGCTCAAGGTCGCCTTTTGATGATTGTTCACTCTGGGTCAAAGATTTGAACCTTTATGATTTGATATGGATCAGATATAAATATATATATTATATATATATATATATATATATATATATATAATATATATAATATATTGTCTGTTATCAAGAACACTTGGATATTTTCCTTCCAGTTTAAGCAAAACAAAATTATTGGGAAAATCTTCAGTGGAACAGACACGAATAATTGAAGCTGCTGATAATTCTAATCCAGGACTCAATATATGGAAACGTCAACCTATTGGAGATACGGGGTCTATTGATTCCTCTCGAGTTTCTTTGTGGTATGCTAATGTATAATTTCAATCTTACAAAAAATTATTTCTTAGTGTAAAATCGTATGGGTGTATTCGTTTCTCTATAATGCCAGTGAGTACTAGTGAGAGATTATTAACTCCCTTAACTAATCATATAGAAAGTGTATATGTTTGGACTTGGATCATATGAATGTGCAGATTATGATACAGCAACGCAGAGATAAACTACATAGCCTCAAGATTTATGTTCGCTCTCCCACACATCCCCATATAAGCATTTTTAGAAAAAAATAATGTATTTCATAATTTACCAGAATAATAATTACGCTTAGGCATCGGAATTTACCGTCTTACGCTTCTAGAGCCGATTATGCATGTTATATAACTGGTAGCACAGGTATTATTTGGCTCTAATCGTCGCATCATATTCCCGCATCGGAAATCGTTCAGGTTTTATGAGGCCAGATTGGCAGGTGCGGAGTATTTGATTGTAGTTTTACGGGTGGTCGATTTGTAAGAAGGTTTTTTCCGTATTTTCACAGGCAGTCTTCCATTGTGTAGTTCAGTCCCTTTTTTTTTTTTTTTTTTTTTTTTTTTTTTCTTTTTTTTTTTTTTTTTTTTTTTTTTTTTTTCTTTTTTTTTTTTTTTTTTTTTTACTGTTATGCTCCATGAATGATGTAAATCCTTTCTGATTGTCATTCTCTTGTACTGTTCAAGTCTTTATTTTTTTCTTTATTCTTGCTTTAAGTGTCTTTGCTATAGAAGAGCACCATAATACTTTTTATATGATAGCCTTCAGGAAGAACCAGAATTTTGAAGATACGAATTTTACCTTAATAACCGTACTCTCCAGGCTTTCGGACTTCCCTCTTGTATCAAATTGCTAAGGCGTGTTGGAAATTTCCACTAAAATTTAGTATTTTGCTAGGAATGGGATAATCCCTACAACGGCTCCTCTTCTTTTGCCCGGGCTAGGGACGCATGAAGTACCAAAAGTGAAATTAGGACAGGTTGAAATTTTAATGATTACCCGTTCTAATTTCACTTGTCATTTTGATTACGAATTATCTCAGGATGCAGAGAAATGTCTGGTGAAGCATGGATATGGGAGTTTCATTTCTTCCTTATCCGAAATTTTTCTTTATCTCCTGGGTAGGTGATAGCTGATTTACGGATAATTATTTTTGCCTATGAATGTTCTCTCGGCGAAATGATATTCCAGTTAGAAGAGATAATGTTAGCACAACATTTAATGGATGTGCGATGCGCTCTCTCTCTCTCTCTCTCTCTCTCGTTAGATATACAGAAAATTAAAGTTACTTTAATATTTAGTCCTGAATCGATCCCCCAAGTAATGAAGAACAACGCATTTGATCAATAGACACCCTCATGCTTTTACCTCTCTCTCTCTCTCTCTCTCTCTCTCTCTCTCTCTCTCTCTCTCTCTCTCTCTCTCTCTCGTGGGATATAGAGGAAATACGGTTACCGGAAAAGTTGTTCAGATACTTCTGGGCATTTTTGGCGGTATGTAATCTTCGCGAGGTGTCGTAATACAAATGGGATTCCTGGTCGAGTTTCCTCTTTGCGAGACCGGAGGGAACTCTTGTTTCCCCGGAGAAAAAAGAAAGAAAAAAAAAATCATGGATGTCCTGGGGAAGAAACCTTGAAGTGATGTGTTACTAAGGGTAGGAGGATGTGGGAAATGGAACTGGTACTTTTTTCTCCATCTGGACAATTCTGGTTTGTTTCGGTGTATAATTAAAGCGAGTTACTTATTCGATTATGTTTATGGTTCTGGCAGGATCAGATCAGATTTCTTTGTGCTTGTAATCTAGATATTCTCTCTCTCTCTCTCTCTCTCTCTCTCTCTCTCTCTCTCTCTCTCTCTCTGTTTCTGGTTTTGATGGCTGTTATTGTCTTCGGGCTATGAAACGTTATTTAGAAATTATCTTGGAAAATGCTTTTTCTCTTTTGAATTAAATGTTTTGGGTAGACGAATATTGTTTACGCATTTAAAATTCTTGTTTTAATTTTTTTTTAAATCTTCATGTTAATATTATGCATACATTTATATATCCGTCTTGATTTTCACACGAAGCCCGAAGTATCTTGAAACGCATTTCCCTCATCTAAAATAATCCAGACGAAGTGAATTAATTAGTTGGAAGCAACAAAATACGACCCGTAACCCTTCAGTAAAAGTTACACAATTTAAAGTTCAGTGTTCAGAAATCTTCTGCAACAGGCTACGTTAATTAGATCCTGTTCCACTTCCACGTCGTTAGTGAGGTTTCATTATTGTGTCAATCTTAGGAAATTCAAGTTGTTGTTTTTTTTCCCTATGAAATGTGTCAAGTAGTTGTAACCTAACTAAACAAGGGCACAACCATCCCATCCCATTGAGACTAAAATATTTTATGCTACAATAATATGCTCCTAGCTACAACCTCTTTCATTCCTTTTACTATACCTCCATTCGTATTCTCTTCTTATTGTCCACCCTCTCCTAACGGGGGTTTTCTTCCTGTTACACCTGTCAAACCTACTTCTTCTCATTTTCCCTTCCAGCGCGGAATGACGTTATAAGTCCCAGCGCTTGGCCTGAGAGGAATTAGTTCGTAGGAACAGTAGCCAGTAGTGGTATCCATAGGGACCAACAAATAGATTGCAAAGTTGACGATAATATTGCACTGATTGCTAAAGCAACGGGGAACAAACCAAGAGAATGGCATTGTCAGTATGACTGGGAGTGTATCATTCTTGATAGGTGTTTTTTTTTTTCTCACATATTTCGTCATTGTTTTGTGTTACGCCGTAGACCTAAATTATTATTATTATTTTTGAAGCAGGTGGTGTGAATGACATTCTGAAGGCTTTTGCATCCGCAGTCTGCGTTTGCTGTTCTTTGTTTTTGTTCGGAATTTCCCAAAAATTAGTTTTTTTTATTGTTTTTTCATTAGTGTCAGATTTCTCGGTCATGGGATAAGTTTATATTATTTTTGCTCACAAGGTAGATATGTCGACTTATTAGGTTATTAGTGTTTTAGTAAAGGATAAAAAGTTAATTAGATATATATATATATATATAATATATATATATATATATATATAGTATAGTACAGAAATTTTTAGCTCTTCAGTTTTCCTTGTTCAAGGAACCACGGACTGTCGATCTGTTTATCACTGGACCGATTTTCATTTATTTACATTATTCATATAGGAAACATTTGCAGATTAAAATTGTCTATATAAATAAATAATTTGGCCCTTATGGGCCAGAAATTGTGGGAACACACAACACACACACACACACAAACCACACACACACCCACACCACACAACACACACACACACACACACATATATACTATATATATATATATATATAATATATATTATATATATATATATATATATATATAATTATTATAATATATTGTTTTTGTTTCACCACACGCGGCCAATAAAAATAGCACTTCACCTTCTCGCATGGCTGGCTTTGCGTTTTACATTTTATCCTCCAATTTTAAGACCCAACACATATATATACGACCGTGAAGCGTGACACTTATAACGGGGCTCGTAATGACAGCGAAATTGGCGTTCCTATTCCCCGAGCAGGATTTACGAGTAAGGTGTATTTCCCTGGGGAATCCCCTTCTTCTTCTGCGCTTGTTTGGTTCTTCGTGTTTGACATTGTTTTGGTTTTGACGCGTTAAACTCACGTTACGTGAATTGTGTTTAATTTTAATTTTTTATCTTTTTCTTTTTAATTTGAGTGATGAAACCGAGCTGGGCTTTTTTTGCGGGATTCCCGGTGATTTAAGATATTATGGACGAGTTTTTATATATTTTTTATTTGTTTTCCTTTTTTTTTTTGTTAGGAAGTCACGGGTACATAAATTTATTTTATGTATATTTTGCCCTGCGGTAGGATATTCGATAGTGACCATAAATTGAATCCCTTTAATAAGATCGGTTTCTGTAGTTATGTATTATGAATTGAGAACATGGTTTACACTGATGTTGATATTGTGATGACTATTTTGGTATATAAATATTTTGTCTCGTATCTCTTCAAGAAACGAATGATTGTAAAATTTATGATCTTTAACGTTAGTAAATATTTTTTATTACTTTTTATCCACGACGGTTATGGTCAGATTGTAGCTGTTATTATGTTGCAGTGACCTGAAATATATATATATATATATATATATATATATATATATATATATATATATATATATATATATATAATGACGTCAGAAACTATATATTTTATATGTGTAACG
>NC_061095.1:15498248-15505748 GCF_015104395.2 Macrobrachium nipponense | reverse complement strand
AATCTTAATTTTATTTATAGGAGTGGTAATAGCGATTATATTTTTTAATTACATGATTATTGTGAATCTTAATTTTATTTATAAGAGTGGTAATAGCAATTTCTCCATCAAAATTTATTGCTGTAGGTGAGGTAGGCATTATTATTATTATTATTATTATTATTATTATTATTATTATTATCAGAAGTAGTTAGTAGTGCTGGTAACTTGAGAATGATATTCGATATTCATAGTTCTTTTTGCATATCATAATGTAATTATTAATTTCACGGATATTAATAGTAACATTAGTAGTCTGATGGCTAGAGATTTTAAAACACGACTCACAAAGTACTGTCTGCAGAAGCTTATCTCCCACTCCCCTCCCATCCCCTTACCCCCTCCCCCCATTCTTGTCACCTCCCCATAGGTTAAAATGTTTGCTTCCAGATAAAGCACGGCGCCAGACGGCTTCCCAATTATCTACTCTCTAGTCTACTAGATAATGATCCTTGCCCCGAAGCCAACACCCGATTCCATTATGAGGGCGTTTTCTCCGTACACGGTAAACGCATAGTTGTATAGGCTGAAGAATTTTAGTCTTTTGATATGGTGGTTTAATTCTGAATTTTTTATTTTATTTTTTTAATTGATTAATTAATTTATTTTTTGTGGTCAAATGTATCCTGTTCTTTTAAGAGCTTCTAGATTGGGTGGCACCGAATATGAGAAGTAATTTTCAACTTATATTATTATTATTATTATTATATTATTATTATTATTATTATTATTATTATTATTATTATTATTATTGTATACTGGAAGTAGACCGTCTTATAAACATGTTTTATTTAAAGTAATTGCTGCCTCAGCTGCGTTAGTTTTGTAAAGGTTCTTCTCCATTTTTCTAAATATTGTTGTCTCGTGTTGCTTAAATTGGTTAAAGCAACAATGAGACAAAACAATAATTAGAAAAATAGAGGAGAACCTTTATAAAATTAACGCAGCTGAGGCAGCAATTATTCGATTAACATTATTTATAATTACATTATTATTATTATTATATTATTATTATTATTATTATTATTATTATTATTATTATTATTATTATTTGTAACACAACAACAGAGCATCAGGCGTTAAACTTAGGATGGAATCCAGACGAACAATGATCTTGAGGAGGTACAGAAGTCTATTGGAGATAAGTAGGTACGTTAATTATTAGAACTATACAAAAGAGTATAAGTTAAGTCTATCTTAGTTTAACCAGACCGCTGAGCTGATTACCACCAGCTCTCTTAAGGGGTGGCTACGAACCAGTTGGTATCTTACCAACGGGACCTACAGCTTCTTGTGGGATCCGAACCACATTATATCGAGAAAAGAATTTTTAATCACCAGAAATAAATTCCCCTGTTCCTCACTGATCGGCCGGCCGCTAGAAGCGAACTCGGGCTACCAGATTGATAGTCGAGTACGGAATCCACTCGTCTAGTGAGGAACTGTGCAAAAGAGTATATTGTTTGTTTGTATGGTGTTTCTTACGTTGCACGGAACCAGTGGTTGTTCAGCAACGGGACCAACGGCTTTACGTGACTTCCGAACCACGTCAGGAGCGCACTTCTATCACCAGAATTACACATCTCTTACCCCTCAATGAAATGCCCGAGAATCGTACTCGCGGCCACCGAGGTGGCAGGCAAAGGCTATACCAACCACGCCACTGAGGCGCTCCAAAAGAGTATAAAACCAGGGTGTTGATGCAGCAATATAAGTTCATCATTATTGTTTATCCTTTAATTGTAGGCCACACTCAAGTGATTTCGGGTCTGTTCCGGGTTTGTGCATTAGCAGCGCAGACGTCTCAAGGGGGGGCGGGGGGGCCGGGGATTTGGTGGGTGGGGGGTTGGGGGGGGGGGGGGGACAAAGGGTCGATTCTGCTCGACCATACCACGCCCATAGGTCCTCAAGTCGCAACCTCCAGAGCTGACATCAGTAACGGATTTTCTGATGCTGATTAATGAATTGCCTCTCTCTGTGGGAGCTGACAAGGGAACGCCTCTCAGCGCCCCTCTAAACGCTTTAGCGTTCCTGGTCGAGTCACGTTTGGCTATTGGGCTGTTTATAGGTTTCTTTGCTCATGAACGCGTCAGCGTTTTTTTGGTCGTTGAGCCGAGTCCGTCCCCCCCCCACCCCCCCCCCCCCCCCCCCCCACCCAATTCGTTCGCTAAAAGGTCAATCTCAAAACAAAAACACTTGAAATATCAAGCACCATATTTCTGTAAATATAAACAATCTTAATAAAACAAGTGTTTTTCACCTCATCAGTCATTTTTCTTGCGTATTTATGTACTCTTATTGTATGAAAGAATTGACAGTCTTATGTTTACCTTTGGAAAATGCAAGTTATGCATTTTGTACAGTTATCACACACACACACACACACACACACACACACACCACACACACACACACACACACACACATATATATAATATTATATATATATTATAAATATATATATATATATATATATTTATATAATATAATACTATATAAAGGCGTTCAAAGGGTAGCCGAACAAGAGGAAAGTCAACATGTCCGATCTAATTTGTTTTAGCATTTATGTTACATCTTCCTAAGTTCGTACTCAATATTTTAGGTACATACATTCAAGTCGTTTTCGATGATTTACTTTCACGTTTTCTGAAGCTGTATTTTGCAGGTAAGTGGTACTTTCAAATACTCCTTTGAACAAGGGAAGATTTCAGATTCTTTTCGCTCGATAGGAATTGCAACGGAAAGGAAGACTTGGCATCTGGTGATAATGTTTTTGGGCGTGGTTGCAGTTGCTTTCGTGTCATTAACAGTTAACAGATCCATTTAAGTAGCTTTATTGCCAAGAAAATTGAAGGTTTGCAAAGAGTATTTGTGTGCAATTATTTCCGCAGTAACACCTGTTTAATTGGCAAACAGCTTGCCTGGCATTTCGGGATTCCAAGTAGGCTACTTTGGAATAAATGTATATTTCACAAAACACACACACACACACACACGTATTATAGATCAACGTATGTACAATAAACTCTTGTAGATTTCGTTCGTCTCCGGTTGAATTTGATGAAATTGTACATACGTAAATACAATATATATATATTATATATATATATATAATATATATAATATATATATAATATATATGTATACTATGTAATAATATATATATATAATATTTATCTAATATAGTTATATATATATTTATTACATTACAATTAATAGGAGCTAACAACAAAAAGAATTAATAATTCAGTTAAATATATATATTATTATTTATATAATTTATAATTTTAGTATATATATTTAAATAATTATTACATCCTATTTCGTTGTTAGCTCCTATTAATTGTAATTTTTGTTGGCATAAGAGTGCTAGAATTTACTGCATTGGTATTAACGTGTAATGTAGTTGAGTATTTTTAGTCACTGAGAACAATAAGAACAACCGATAATAATCTAGAATCTAGATCCTTCCTGGTCATTTCAAACACGAAAAATGAATAAAAAAAAAACTTGCACAATGACAAGACCAAGGAGATAAAATTAACGGATAATGGCGATATACAGAACGGGACTATAGGCAATTACAGTCGTCACAAGTACACGACTTCTGATTGCAACCATAACAATGGCAGCTTTGGAACGACTCCCAGCAGGATTGAGAGTGATTCAGAGTCTCCTCGTCGCGTCCGTGAATCAAGAGAGAGAGAGAGAGAGAGAGTGTGTGTGTGTGTGTATAAATACGTAAGATATAATATGCGCGCATGCAAATTTTTCATCTCGCTACGTTCAAACATTGAATAAACGTCTAGGAGAGAGAGAGAGAGAGAGAGAGAGAGAGAGAGAGAGAGAGAGAGAGAGAGACCTGAAAGCATAAATATGTCATAATAAGTGATTGTGCAAATTCATCACCTTTTGACAGTCATATACTGAATAAACAGAGAGAGAGAGAGAGAGAGAGAGAGAGAGAGAGAGAGAGAGACCTCAAGCAAGCTGCAGTGCAATTAGACACAAGGAAGAGACGAGGCGACATCACGTTTAATCGTCAGAAAAAACGACGTGAGTTTCTTGGCTCCCTCGAAGTTAATTATCTCATTTCCTGACCCGACGGAGATGCTGGGTCAAATAAAGTAATCCTTGAGTCGTTTTTCTTCTGATATTTTCGAGGGGGTGGGGGCGTGTGAGTCGTGCCTTTGTCCTTGGGGTAATGGGTGTAGGTACTGTTGGTGTCTTGATTATTAAAATGGAAGGTTAATTCAGTTGTTGTTGGTGGTATTTCTATAATGAAAGTTGATTAAACTTATATCTTCAATTATTGGTCAAAGTTTATGGTTTATTGTTCAACGGGATTCAATATACTTTTAATAATTATATTCATATATATAGATATATATATATATATATATATATATATATATATATATATATATATATCAAGTATATCAGGCCATAAATCAGGTGTTTAAAGCTAAGGACTTTTATATTGATCAGCGTCCTGTACAGGTGTATGCGGAAGGTGATGTGGAAATTGTTTGCAACGGGTCTCATTCACGAAATGACTTAACTAAAAAAAAAGAAAATTGTAGAGCTTCGTTATTGCGTGAATTGTTTATCGTATTTATCTGATCTCGAATGTCTTGTGGTTTTAATTCGAATGAAATTATTATTAAGAAAGTACGAGTAATTAAAATTTGATTTATCGTATTCTGCCTTTATCTACTATAATGCTGAGAACTTACCATTCTGTCTTAGAGCTAATAAATTATGCTTAAAATTAGCCGGTAATCAGTAGCTATTGCTTGTTATATATGGCACTTTCTTTTCGAATTTTAATTGCAATTCAATTTAGTTTTTGTGATATTACTATAACTTTCACGACGGCAATTTGATGATTAGTTGACTTTTACAATATAGTCTTATTGTTTTTATTTTATTATATATTTTTTGTAGACACTTCCTGCACTATTGAGAAATGCCGGCATTTATGGAGGCGTCTGTCTTTTGTAATGCTCTCCGTACTAAAGTACATTAAAGGGCACTTTTAAGGTTAGTGTAGAATTTGCAAATAAATGCCACCGCTAAATATTTATCATAGATTAATTTAAGGAAAAATCTCGAAAAATTTCCGTTAAAGGAGACACCATCTATCCGTTTGAGAGCCCAGGACCCCAGGTGGAAATTGCGTCGTTATCAAAACTGATAGGAATTCCCCACCGCTATTTATTTCTGCCGAAATTCTTCTCTATAGAGATCAGTCTACGGTCGGGTCGGGGGCGTCAGTGAAAGAGACCTCTAATGAAATGTGTTCAGTCGAGCGCAATTCGTCTTTAGGTGATAGGCTGACGGGTTAATTTATATTAGGGTTATATACTGAAGGTGCTGGTAGGGTTGTGTATTTCCTTTCATATGCTCTCTCTCTCTCTCTCTCTCTCTCTCTCTCTCTCTCTCCTCTCTTCTCTCTATATATCTATATATATATATATATATACATATATATATATATATATATGTTGTGTAATCTTTTGCCGTCTCTGGAGTTAACTATTTATTTATTTGTTAGTATATGACCACACTACCATAACCTCTCTCTCTCTCTCTCTCTCTCTCTCTCTCTCTCTCTCTCTCTCTTCTCTATATATATATATATTATATATATATATAATATATATATATATAATATATATATACGTATATATATAATGTATGTATACATATATATATATACATATATATATGTGTGGGTTTTTTGTAGTCTCTGGAGTTGAGTATAAATATTTGTTAGTACATGACCACACTACCGTAACCTCTCTCTCTCTCTCTCTCTCTCTCTCTCTCTCTCTCTCTCTCTCTCTTAGAAGATCCTCAGCGTTGCGAAACTGCACCCAATAGCACAATGCGATTAAGGGCATCAGCATTGAAGGGTCGGTTGTGTTAGCCTTCCTGGCGGTTACGTAACCGAGCGAGGAGGAGCTGGTATAATACGCAACTCATCTTGCGTATCGGGAGAAATAGTATGGTCAGAGATATTCTCAACTAGAAATTATGCGTTTTCGATCTAGTTTCGGATTTAGTAGTACAAATTCAGTAGCATTCTAAGTTTAAACTGAGTGTAGTTGCAAAATTCATGTGGTGCGGTGTAGTATTTAACTCTGACATTAATGATATCCGCAATTCGGTCGAGTTTTTATGCCTGGCATTTTAGATTTTAAGGATTGATTAATAACACGTATTTTAATCTAATTCCACATATTCTATTACAGTTATAAAAGATTTATTACGAAGTGCGTCGTTCAGTCTTGAGATTTATGTGTCATATGATTATATATATATATATAAAATACTACTTCTACGGGAGTCTGACTTTAGATTCATCCATAGTATTATAGATGTATAAGATGTGGCAAGAGCATATATTTTACGGACATTTTTTTTTTATCCTTTTTAAAATTAAGGTTGAGTGAGAACAACTATTTTTTTTTAGAGAGATGAGTCGCCAAAGATGCAGCGTTGTAATTTTTAAACAGAATTATTTTTTGTTTTGTTTTGTTCACAGATTTAGTCAGCATAAAATCGCCTCTCTTTATCTCGTACCATTTTTTGTGTCTGCAAAAGAAACGGCAAATTCGATACCAATTAAGTAAAATGTCATATTTATTACCCCGCGATGCACTTGAACTTACGCACTTTGTTTGCTAAAGAGCAATTCAACCTTACTGGCAGTTACATTGTAAAGTCCCTGATAATAATAATAATTATCTCAGGATGTTAGGGGCTCCCTTCATGATGCAGTAGTTGCCCTAAGGAAGGCTGAAATTACTCCTATGGGTTTTTTATGGATGAGAGAGAGAGAGAGAGAGAGAGAGAGAGAGAGAGAGAGAGAGAGAGAGAGAATATGAATGCAGTTCCTCAGTATTTTAGGGAAGGGGGGAATGGCATAGCCTTTTTTTTTTGTTGGGGAAGTGGGGGGGGGGGGGGGGTTAGTGAACACTACGTTCAGTTACAAGGAAACTGTTTGGAGAGATGAAATGATGACCTTTGCCCTAGTGGCCTTTTGTAGGCATTTGTTTATTTCAGCGGTCACAAAAAGGGTTTAATTCAAAGAACAACTTTCCCCCCTCTTATTTGAGTATCATCTGTTCATTTCATTCAAGTTACTGTTTTTTATTATTATTATTATTATTAATTTTCTACATAGTTTTCTGCAAGATTTGATTCCACCTGTAGGAGTTTTTATTTTTGTTACTTTAGACATTTGTTACTTTTATAATATTCACTCATATCAAGCCTCAAATATTATTTAATATCGAACTCACTGTATACCCTGGAAATAACATTATATGTATATATAAAAATATATGTGTATGTGTATATATACTATACATACACACAATTGGAGTACTTCCAGATTCAGTGCACAGAGAGTGGTAACCACCCATCTCTAACTAGATGCTAAAGAAATTTCCA
>NC_061095.1:15470748-15495748 GCF_015104395.2 Macrobrachium nipponense | reverse complement strand
ATTACCTGTTAATGAGGTAGCGTCTTACCTGAGTTATACTATTCAATTAACCCCCTCGTCTTTATGCGGGCCACGTTCAGGTGTATGTACAGTGCTTTGCTACTAATCAACGAGATCAGCTCTACCTGTCTGCATGTGGTACCTGGTGTCTTTATTAGACAATTTCTTTCTTTCCCTTTATGGTTAAACTCCTCATTTTCAGTAGGATCGTAGGATCTCCTTCCGTACATGCACTCTGATATGCGTCTTCTTCTTCTCGTCTGTACACGCCCACGAACCTCCTGTCTCGTCACGCACGCCCACGAACCTCTTGTCCTGCCATGCACGCCCGCGAACCTCCTGTCATGACATGCACACCCGCGAACCTCCTGTCCTTTCATGCATGCCCACGAATCTCCTGTCCTGCCATGCACGCCCGCGAATCTCCTTTCATGAAATGCACGCCCGCGAACCTCCTGTCATGACATGCACGCCTGCGAACCTCCTGTCCTGTCATGGACACCCACCGCCTTTTCAGGTCCCCTCCTGCTGCCCCCTTACTCCGCCATAGCTCTTGGAAACGCCCCACCATCCTCTGATCCTGCAGCATAGTACGCCCACGGATCTTCCCTAGTATCGTCCTGTCTCGTTCCTTCGTAAGGGGCGTGGTTCGTCTCTCTCTGAGCAACCAGTGAATCCTGTTCTGGAAGGTAATTCGTATGCAGGGATTCCGCAAGGGTGTTTTCTGCAGGAGTTTAGAGGGAATATTGTCCCTTGTGGTCTCAGACGAGTTTTTTTTTTTTTTTTTTTTTTTTTTTTTTTTTTTTTTTTTTTTATATAGTTCCGAGAAGTAGCTGGTAGGGTGGTGTGTCATAGTGATTGTTAGTAACCTTCTTTTTGAGAGAGAGAGAGAGAGAGAGAGAGAGAGAGAGAGAGAGAGAGAGTCACTTTTATAGGTAATAAGTAAATACTGCTATTGACAAATATATGTGATATAATTTTCATGGGTCTGATTACATACAGAGAGAGAGAGAGAGAGAGAGGTGAGAGAGAGAGAGAGAGAGAGAGAGAGAGTAATCACTGTTATACGTAATAAGTAAATTGCATTAACGAATACATGTGATATAATTTTTATAGGACTGATTACATTTAACTGAGAGAGAGAGAGAGAGAGAGAGAGAACATCAGATAAAGGTTTTATCTCTAGAGTAGGTTCATGTCGAAAGGGATGAGTTATTCCCAGGAATGGTTTGTCCTATTCGGTGGGCGGGCAGGGCGCTTATAGTAATTAGCTCGCGTATTTCTACCTGTTTACCTGTGGCTGACTATCGGCTCAATATAGGTTGCTCATCTCGCTTTGGAAGCCATTGTTGGAGCCTTTGCTAATTTTGGCAGCTGAAATAAAATCTATTGGCGATGTTGTGTGTTCATGGTTCTATGTACGTGTTCGTATTTTGTTCTTTCATTGTATTTGCATTCTATGTACGTATATGTATGTATTTGGTCATGTTTATGTCAGGCTTTCTGTTTCTTTTGATTTATATATACACGAACACAACGTATTTGAGCCAATTTAGCAGGTAATAGATTTAGTTGTATCTACTGATATATTGAAACTGCAGTACCGCCCGTTTTCCTCAGTGTTTGTTCTTTAACGTATATACTTGAATCCGTCATTCTTTTATTTTTTAAGATATTTAGAAATGACACTTAATTTTCAGGGAAGTGCATTTTGCTATTGTAAGTCAAGGCCTTTTTTTTTTGGCGGGGGAGTGGTGATATATATATATATATATATATATATATATATATATATATATATATAAATTTAATTTAATTTGTTTATTGTTATGAATATATTTGCATTTTTTCTAAATTTAGAAGCGAGAGGTTCTATATTTCTTTGAACTGCAGATATCTGAGAAAAGTCACATTATTTCTAACGATCCCAATTGTCAGTTGTAGCTGTCAGAGTATGTCATTGTTCATTTGACACTAATTCTGCCAGCTCTAGGCTGGTCTTGTTTGTATTTTCTTCACTTTTTCTCCTAAAACATATTACTCTCACAGAGTCAACAACATTCCTCCATGCAACATGCCGAGAATCATGTTCATGCTGAGCGCATTTGCTGTGAATATTCTAAATACTTTATGGGACCATATTTGGTGGCTCGTAACTGAACATCCTGACAATTATGCGTAAGTTTGACCCCAGATATCGGTGAGGGGTCAAGTTTTGGCTGGCGTATAAGATCCCAGAATCTAGATAGTCGCTGTTGTAGAGAATAATCCCAACGTCGTGTTGGTAAAAATGAAAGGATAAACTTATCACACAGATTATTTTCATTTTGTTTATTTTTTATTTTTATTTTTTTTATTATTTTTTTTTACAGTGGTCTGAGACTGCGTTTTCTATTTGATGTGAAAGCAGATTATATTCCATTTGGGCAATTTGGTGGCAAACTCAGCATTCCCTAGATATCACATTCCCTTGACACAGCCGCCCATTTCTTTAATCCCGCTTATCTTAGAACAGTAACAGGGGTTGGGGGGAGGGTGGACCGCGAGCGACAGTTGCAACGGCATAGCAATCATTTTTCCCCCGAAACCTTCTGAGTTCCCCTTGTCAAGCGAACAATAGGCGTCGTTGACTCCTGATTGCAAGAATGTAATAACACCGAAAAGGGGCGGCGATAGCGATAAATCAGCCCCCTTACGAGGTATGGGCGTGAGGGTGTAGTAAGGTGGTGGGAAGGGTTTATAAGAAGCGTCTGTTGAGAAATGACCTTTCTTGTTAAGTAGGGCAAAGTGTCTTCAAGGTGAAGCCGCCACAGACGCGTTTATTTACGTCTATCGTCGCGCTTTGCGTTTTGCTGTTGGAGAAGGAGTCCTACTTTAGTTTTCTCTTTTCCGCTGTTTGTTGCTAATCGGGGTTTTCTGTTTGTTTCTAACTTTTATGGGTTGTTCTTCTTGCTGTTGGTGTGATGATGAGTTTATATTTGTAATTGTCTCCTGAGATTGTGTGTTGGTGTTTGTTTATATTTCATTGTGAACTTTCGTTATTTTAATTTTTTTTTTTATTTAATTTTATTTATTCATTTTTTTTAAAGGCCGACGGACTGAAATAGTCGTTCGTGATACGATTAGTAGATCTAGAATTAATACTGTGATTATGTTATGGAATCTGTTATATTATCAGCAATAGTAGATGTCTTAATTTTTAAAATCATATGGGCTCAACAACTGGAATGAATGTTTTTACTTCACAGCTTGATAATGAATTAGAAATTTCATTTTCCTTTCGCCCAAATATAGGGGGCCTCTTGTATTTATCTGTATGGTATTGAAGGTAGAAGCTGTTTAACTTAACTAGACTTTCTTTCTTGTGAATTTATTCAACCATATATACAATCTCTTATATGAAAGTGTATCTATATTTCATTACATTTCATTAATTTTTCTTCAACTTTTGTTGCCTTTATGTACATTTTTTCGCCTGAATTTTCGTCTTAGGTAAAAAAAAAAAAAAAAAAAAAAAAAGTTAACATGTATCAGTTCCTTTCTGGTGGTTATTTTCTGATGACTTGGCGAGATCCTAATTAGTATATATTAGTATATTTGATAACTTGCTCCATAAACTGCATTGTAGCGGACAATGCTAAATGGCGCATGCGCCCTAATGTCAAAAAGGTTTAAGAGGCTAAAAGAAAGTGGTATTGTCTCAGGAAGTCATTTACTTATTTATTTTCTTCTTTTGCTGTTACGAATCCAGAGATGATGTTTCAGGAAGTTTATTTTTTCTGCAATGGTAAATTCAGAGCTGATGTTTCAGGAAGTCTTTTATTTATTATTTATGTTTTTTTTTTTTTTTGGGGGGGGGGGGTTGCCCGGGAAGCTGCAATTTTGAATTCAGAGCTGACGTCATTTAAGGGGAAAAAGGAGTCACCAGAGTTTTAATGCCAAAACAGCGAGAGAGAGAGAGAGAGAGAGAGAGAGAGAGAGAGAGAGAGAGAGAGAGACGTAAGGCAACTTGTATCCCGTCTGACCATCTATGTACGTCCGTCTCGAGTAGTGTAGTGGTTACACGCCCTTGTAGTTCAAGTTCTGATTAATTCAAAGATTCTGTTTAATCAGGTTCTGCTTTGCCAGCAATGTTACCAAAGCTGTCCTACTCAGAGGTGGCTGCCGGAAGAAATGCTTTGATATAATATACGCTCTCTAATGCACTAGTTTAATGGGAGTCATATATATCACAGAGGTTGTACTTAGTTATTAAACGGTCATTATTGATTTTTCCAGCAAGAGATAGTGTTTGCAATGCTTTCTAACTATAATCGTTTTTGACATTTTGACCGAATTTAGCTGTTGGTTAAATTGCGTCTCTCTCTCTCTCTCTCTCTCTCTCTCTCTCTCTCTCTCTCTCTCTCTCTCTCTCATGAAGCTTTCTTATTCCTAGGCAAATGTACGTTTCACATAAACGTACCACATGTACACACGTTTATAAATCCATACATACGTACACACACTTAAATACATACATGGGTCTATGTATACACATGTGTATTTATATATTAACATATGTATATACGTGTATGCTTGCATACATACATACATACATACATACATACATACATATATATTCCTAGGCAGATGTTCGTTTCATATAAACATACCACGCTCATAAAATTCATACATACGTACATATAAATCCATATGTATACATGATATACTTCCTTGCATATATATATATATATATATCTATATATATATATTATATATATATATATATATATATATATATAATGTACGTGCTTGTTTGGTTTTTTCGTGAACCCAACTCTCTCATGCGTAAGCGATTGCATTCTTTTGCTCAATGACCATCATTAGTTTTACACTTTTTTAATTTTTCAGCCTTTCTCTTGTTGCTGGACGAGCAAGCGACATTATTCCCAGCAAACCCCCCCCCCCCCCCCCCGCTTCACCCCCCCCCCCCCCCCCCCCCCCCCCCCCCCCCCCCCCCCCCCCCCCACCCCCCCCCCCCCCCCCCCGCCCCCCAAACCCCCCCCCCCCCCCCCCCCCCCCCCCCACCACCCCCACCGTCTCTTCGTCAATTTAATTACGTGTCGTAATAGCCTAGGACCCATTGAAGCTTATCCATTGGCGGCGCATAAGGCCGAGTTGGCAGTGGTGGTTCAATCGACAATTGGCCCTTAGCGGCGGTGAATGGAACGGCATTGTTACTGTGCTAATAGATGCAGTCGGTCCATTATGCGATTTCATTGTCTCGTGACAGCGTGAAGGAAGTGGGCCTTTCATTTGGGAAGAGGCTTAGGAGGAGGAGGAGGAGGAGGTCGTCATCCGTGCGTTGGAAGCCGAAGTCGAGGCTCGTTAAAAGTGACTTTAAGGGAGGGGGGGGGTGGCGGGGGGGGGGGGGAGGGGGGGGGGGGGGGGGGGCGGGGGAGAGGGTGGTGTTGGAGGTGCTTGAACCTTTAGCGAAGTATGCACGCGTTTTATAGGAAATGAAATGGATGATGATGGATGATGATGATTTGAGATGATGATTACTATTATTATGCAGGATTTTAAAGGTAAAGGAATTATTATTATTATTATTATTATTATTATTATTATTATTATTATTATTATTCAGAAGATGAACCCTATTCTTCAAATGGAACAAGCCAACTAAAGGGGCCATTGACTTGAAATTCAAGCTTCCAAAGAACTCTGTGTTCATATGACAGAAGTGACAGAAGTTCATCGGAAATACAGAAAGAAGAGATCAGGTATTAGAAAAGAAAAAGCAATTTAAATGAATAAATAAATAGATGAAAATGTAAGTCGAATATGTTGGCGAGGAATTTTTATTGGCTGCTTGGTATCTATAGGAATGAAAGAAGGTATTGTAAACTTAGCCGGATCCTCACGTTTAACCATTTCAGCGGAAATCCTTCAGTGCCGCTTCAGAAGCGTCACATTTTTTGTGAAAACCCGGTCGTTAATTTCGCCCAATATGGCAGGGATAGATTCCTTATACAATAGACGTTCTGTTAGAAGGTTTTTCTTCAGTATTATATTCTTGTAATCACACCAACTCAGTCCAGAGGTCTTTGTTTTATTTGTGTTTTATTTTGCGAGACAGAACTCATACCCTATTGATTTTGAATGCAATTCCGCTATTTAGCGCCTACTAACTAACGATAATACTTTGAAAAAAAAATAGAATCAAAGCACACCCGACCCCTCCCCCAAATTTTTTTTTTCTAAAATAAAAATTAACATAAGAAAACAGGACCTATTTTATATTTTGGCCAAACGATCTGCTAGTAATTTTTTGTAAATCTCGTATCAGATGTCGCCTTGAAAATCGGTTCTTGAGAAGCCTCTCGATCCCTTCAAGACTCTCTCTCTCTCTCTCTCTCTCGCTCTCTCTCTCTCTCTCTCTCTCTCTCTCTCTCTCTCTCTCTCTCTCTCTCTCTCTCTCTCTCTCTGTCATGTGTTGTAATTTTGACAAAAAAAGTTCCCTAGTAATATTTTTTTCTGACACTTGATATCAACTCGAAAATCTGTACCAGGCATGCCCCCCCCCCCCCCCCCCCCCCCCCCCCCCTCCCTCTCTCTCTCTCTCTCTCGTTATCTCTCTCTCGTCTCTCTCTCTCTAAGCTTTTTCTCGAGTACCCTTCCAGGAATCTGTGTATATTTGTCGCCCCATTTCCCTGCGTGGCGAGAGAGAGGGTCGTCACAAACATTTCCAGGACGTGTATCCATGCGAAGATTATCATAAAAAGTAATTGCATTGCGTCCAGGACAGGCGACCGCCGTTTCCACAAACCTCCATATTTCTTCGTTTCTTTTTATTTCCACTTTATTTCGTTTTTCTCTGTTTGCTGCAAATTTACGTTCAGTTGCTGACTTTGTCCTAATTTCGTGGAAGTCATTCTTTAAGTTTTATGTCCTTAATTATTGACTGATCTTTAATTTCTTAATTAATGACTGATCTTTAATTTAATACCTTGCGAATGTTTGCTTAGTAATTATTTTCCTGGATTGAATTCACTCTCTCCTGTTTATGAACTTGTGAAAAATATTTTCACTTATAGTGCTCTACAGGCCTTAATTTTTAGACTTGATTTGACAAGTGATATGCCAAAGTGAAGGAAACATTTATGAGGCTTATTCTTGGAATTTTTTTTTTTTTTTTTTAATTTTTTTTTTTTTTTTTTTTTTTTTAAGACTTGAAAAAAAAATCAATGTCCCTTGAAGGGTGAAATATGGTACCGTAGACGCAAAATTTACTCTCCACGAATAAAAAAAAAAAAAATAAAACTTACTCATATCCTTATAATAGGATATGAGTAAGTTCACCATTTCTTTAGTTCCTAGAATTTTTTTTTTTTTTTTTTTTTTTTTTTTTAAATCTTGAAACAGTTTAGTGTCAGTGATTGCAGATTACAGGAGAGCCGCAGATTTGACGGCAAACTTGAGAGATATTAAGGTTTCAAAAGTTATTTATTTTGTTTAGAAAAATTGTATTCGTTTATGAAAAAAATGTATGTAAGATATGATGAATAAATACGCATCGCTGGTATGTAAAATATGGTGAATAAATATGTATCACTGGTCACGAAAAACACGCGTGTTGGATTGAAATAACAAACCTATGAGGGAAAAACGTATTTTTCTCTTCACTTCTCGTTCTAGAAAGTTGAACTCGTTTCATTGCACTAGGATTAACGAACCGGTAGCAATAAAATGAATATCAACGGATTTCATGACTAACCTGAAAAACCATCCTTTCTCTCTCGGCGCGAGATCCTATTTCCGTTTCCCCCCACCAGACACAGACGTCATGGAAAGGAAAGCTCCATCCCATCCTTCCCCCCCTCCCCCCTCTCTCCCCCTCCCTTAGTCCTGTCTCTGGAGCGACCTGGCTTAACTAACCTCCTTTATGGGTTGCTGTCTGAATAGAGAGCCCAGGCAGACCACACACGTTGAGAGAGTGAGAAGAATTTAGAATGGTGGAGGAGGAATAGGAGGAGGGAGGAGGAGGAACAAGCAACGCCTCCCCCACCCCACTTTTTTTTTTTTTTTTTTTTTTTTGCCTGGAGACTTCAAAGTGTTCTTCATGCAAATGTTATGTAATTTTCTCGACGTTATTATGTCCGTCTCCTATCTCTGCTTTTCTTTATTTCCTCTGTTTTTACCTTTTTTTCTTTCATTTGATTATTTTTTCTTTCCTCTTTATGGCTCACCATATATATTTTCGGCCAATTTTTCCTTCAGGATTATTCTCCGTTTTTTCCTTGTCCTTAGATTTTTCTATTATGTTTAAATATGTTATCTTAGAGTTACCTTGACTATTTTTCTTAGGGTGATTAAATTTCTCTTTACATTGTATTTTGCAGAATTAAATATTAATTGAAATGGCATAGTAATCTATGAGGCAAATTTAAGATTTATTCCATTCCATCAGTGTGATTCAGGGAACGATATTGATTATTTTTGTCCTTAATGGCGACTGTTGACATTTCAATTATTCCAGGAATTTGTGGCGGTTTTTTTCACCGAATGACGACATAGATTCATTGTAATGATAAGTTGTAGACTTACGGTATGTTGTATATGAAATTGTCCCTAGGGTGGCCATGTGATATACTTTTTTTTCTCTCTCTCTCTCTTGAATGATTACATAGAATTATTGTGATGATAAGGGGTAGTAGGCTTACGGTATCTTATATACTTACGAGCAATTTGACCTAACTTAATCCATTAATTTATTAGGTTTAGAACACCTGCGACCTTTTGGTGTAACCAGCTTAATCTAACTTAATTACTATTCAGAGGTGGCACAGGGGCTTTTAGTAAAAGTAGTTTAACCTAGGATAACCGAAACGTTTTCTGGGAGGGCAGCGGAAGGGTGTCCAATGTCCAACCTGACATAATCAATTTTGGTAGACCACCTGTGTTTGTGTGCTCGTGTGTGTGTGTGTGTGTGTGTGTGTTTGTGTTTATCTTGTCCATCTCTTCAAGGTTACACAGCAGGAAAAATAGGATGATATTCGTTTTTACGCCACAAATGCAGTACTACCAGTGCGTAAGGTGTAATGAAAGTGCTGGGTACTGTATTATTTACGACGTGCATACGGGCTATATTCATTTTTATTTCCTCTGTGCTTTACTAGCAGTTGATGTTTTTTTTTTTATAGCAGAGGAGACTATTTTTTATAACGTGGATACAAGTTTTGTTTAGAGTTTCATGAATGTTATATATAGCTCGTAGTTTCTCGTAGTATAGGTATTTGTGTGGATGTTTACGACTTCTTGTATGACATTTATACCGTATTTTTCAGCAAAAAAATATAAAATAATAATAATAATAATAAGTAAATAAAATAAAATAAATAAACAAATATAAAAAAATTTTATTTTCCGAGAAAATTAGGATCCCTCATTTAACCATGTTCTGAAACTTCCGTGTATAATAAACGTCTACAACTTCATTATTTCGTCTCTCTGTTAGCAGCTTTGGAATCTGTGCCTCTAGGCCTCCATTAAATTCTGCCTCACATGATTATACCAGTATCACAGACGACTGGATTCTCTCTCTCTCTCTCTCTCTCTCTCTCTCTCTCTCTCTCTCTCTCTCTCTCTCTTTTAAGTTATAGGGAAAGAGAACCAAAATGATTATAGACATTATGTTAGGCATGTTCCTCTTCAAATAGAAAGCTTTATTTTAACACTTTCTTTAAGGAAAGTTATTCCAAAACACTTCTATTTATTCTTGAAAAAAAGAAGAAGAAAATCGTGGTTTCTAAGTAGTCTATGCATATATGTCTTTTAGATTATGAACGTATCCCTGTTGAATTATAAAAACAGATATGTCACATGCCTTTATTTAGGCCTATTGTTTGGTATTCGGTGAGGTTATAATCGCAGGATGGTTTGTCTTCAGGCGGTGACGGTTGACAAAAATGATTTGTTAGTTTACCTGGCTCGCTTAAGCCTAAAACACATACCTGGTGAGCATTAGTATAACTAATAATTATCTTTATTTTCGATTTCTGCAAAAGAAAACTATTGAGATGGCTTTGTCTGTCTGTCCGCCCGTAGATCTTAAAACCTACTGAGGCTAGACGGCTGCAAATTGGTATGTTGATCATCCACCCTCCAATCATCAAACGTACCAAATTGCAGCCATGTAGCGTCAGTAGTTTTTATTTTATGGAAGGTTTAAAGCTAGCCATGATCGTCCGTCTGGCACCAGGTGTCATAACACAGGCCACTACCGGCTGGGAACAAGAGTTTTATGAGCGGTAGCTAAGATTTCATACAGCATTATACGCTATGCAGAAAAGTCGATTGCCGTCGGCGCATTTGTTAATTGTTTTTAGTTGTTTTCACTCACAGACAGATAAATTACGTCCGACCCAACACCTGTCTTTTTAACGTTGCGAGATTACCTCATATTCGCTGTTAAATTGCCGGTGTTGAGATCTGATTATAAGGCATTCCTTGACTGGATCAGATTGTCGGTTACCGGGATAATTTCCATATAATTTGCCGTCATTGTGATTCATGAGTCTCTCTCTCTCTCTCTCTCTCTCTCTCTCTCTCTCTCTCTCTCTCTCTCTCTCTCTCTGAATTATTTAGTGAAGAACTATATTTTATGTTTTTGTGAGTTTTGTTAATATCTCTATCTCTCTCTCTCTCTCTCTCGTAGTATTATTTTATGAAGACAGATATATTGTATGTTTTTGTGAGTTTTGGTAATTCTCTCTCTCTCTCTCTCTCTCTCTCTCTCTCTCTCTCTCTCTCTCTCGTTCGTAGAATTATTTGATGTTTTTGTGTGTTTTGTTAACCCCCCCTCTCTCTCTCTCGTAGAATTATTTTATGAAGAGAGATATATTTTATGTTTTTGTGTGTTTTGTTACCCTCTCTCTCTCTCTCTCTCTCTCTCTCTCTCTCTCTCTCTCTCTCTCTCTCTCTCTCTCGTCGAATTATTTAATGTTTTTGTGTGTTTTGTTAACCCCCCCTCTCTCTCTCTCGTAGAATTATTTTATGAAGAGAGAAATATTTTATGTTTTTGTGTGTTTTGTTAAACCCCCCCTCTCTCTCTCTCTCTCTCTCTCTCTCTCTCTCTCTCTCTCTCTCTCTCTCTCTGCCTCGAGTAGAATGATTTTATGAAGAAAGTTACATAACATATTTGGTTTTTGTCGTTACTAAACAGTTGCTATTGTAACTTTTGTTAATCTCTCTCTCTCTCTCTCTCTCTCTCTCTCTCTCTCTCTCTCTCTCTCTCTCTCTCTCTCTCCAATGGCGGTGGGTGGAAAAACCTTCCGGTAATTCAATGGAATGTCTTCTTTTTCCAAGTCAAGATTATCACTAAATATGACAATTTTATTTTGATGAATTTCCGGTCTTTCCTTTTTTTTCTTCATTTTTACTTTTGCTTTTTACCTTTCTGATACAGAACTTAACAATTGCGTGTGCTATGCTTATGAGAGCTTTTGTATGTCTTCATTTCTCTACTGCATATATGTTGTTTCTGTATAAGAGTCTCATTTCCGTATGACCTATGAAATATTAAAAGTCCGTATTTTAATATATGAGTTCCATTATTTAGCATTTCTCGTTATCAATTCCATGATATGTTTTATGAATTATATAAGCTAGTGTACACGAGAGGTTGGCACTTCGAAGCATAACAACTCGGAATTTGGCCCAGAATTTGTCATTTGGTGAGGACAAATGTTTCCCTGTTGCTCTATATGGTATTCCACAATGAGAAGTATTTTACACGATTCATAAAAACTTAATTCTGGTAGTAAAAACGGAAGATTAATTGAAACGTCACAGTGCAACTGGTTGCAAATAACTCCTCAGCAAATGATAATGGTCGCCAAATTCTATGTTCAGTGGCGTGAATGGTTTGGTCTTAGCCTGCCACCTCGGTGACCGCGAGTTCGATTCTCGGACATTCCATTGAGGGGTCAGAGATGTGTATTTCTGGTGATAGAAGTTCACTCTCGACTTGGTTCGGAAGTCACGTAAAGTCGTTGGTCCCGTTGCTGAATACCCACTGGTTTCATGCAACGTAAAAACATCATACAAGCAAACAAAACAAACAATCCATGTTGCAATGCTTCGAAGCGCTATCCAGTCGTGTAGAGCAAGTGTAGAGCAATCGTGGAGTAAAATAACAGTAATTAGGCACCCGTGGGCGCTTGAAGGGAACGGCTCGTGGAAACTGCACGTGTTTTGTTTCGTCGTATGATGATAAGGATTTGAAGTCTCTCTCTCTCTCTCTCTCTCTCTCTCTCTCTCTCAGCTGAACTATACGTCGCCCGAAGGTTGCCTATATATTTGGGTGGGTATAAGGAGACTGCACACGTTTTGTTCCATGTATATATTGTGGTTTCTTCTCCAGCTCACAGACATTGTAGAATGATCACTTATGGAATGTGCGATTGTAGCCTGATCGTTACTGAAATTACTGAAATGCTCCAGCTGTTGCCGAGACTACACAATAAGATTGAAGGGGAAGGTCGGCAGAAAATCTCGAACAGGATAGTTAGTTCACACGTCTTCATCTGGATTTATAATAGTAGTAATTAACTGCAGTCGACGGTAATTTAATTCAAGGGAATTCCTTGCTGGGGATTGGTTTGTTTCCTTTTAAACAATAGCAACAATACTAATACTAATAATACTAATAATAATAATACCACCACCAGATGGAAGAAGAGTCTCTTTTTGAAGTAGATTACTGATGTAAAGGTAAGACTTATTAGGAACCTTGTATCCTTATGAACTCTAATTTTTACTGATCTTGTCATTAAATGCGTATTTTCAAAGTGATTGTTTGTCATACAACAACAACAGCAACAACGACAATAATAATAATAATAATAATAATAATAATATAATAATAATAATAATAATAATTGAAAAAGAAACCCACAAAATCACTGTGTATAACCTGTTTACTTCTAAGTATTTACATTTTATTTTACTTAGTGAACACGTTATACACAGTGATTTTGTGGGTTTCTTTTTCTATCATCAGAAGAAAACTGAAAGAAGTTTTTGTTGGGTTAATAATAATAATAATAATAATAATAATAATAATAATAATAATAATAATAATAATAATGGGAGCAACATCAAACACATAGATGAGATAGGATACAAATACCTGGGAATAATGGAAGGAGGGGATATAAAACACCAAGAGATGAAGGAACACGATCAGGAAAAGAATATATGCAGAGCCTCAAGGCGATACTCAAGTCAAAACTCAACGCCGGAAATATGATAAAAGCCATAAACACATGGGCAGTGCCAGTAATCAGATACAGCGCAGGAATAGTGGAATGGACGAAGGCAGAACTCCACAGCATAGATCAGAAAACCAGGAAACATATGACAATACACAAAGCACTACACCCAAGAGCAAATACGGACAGACTATACATAACACGAAAGGAAGGAGGGAGAGGACTGCGTCAACATCGAGAACAGAACACTGGGGCAATATCTGAAAACCAGTGAAGACGAGTGGCTAAAGAGTGCATGGGAAGAAGGATAATAAAAATAGACGAAGACCCAGAAATATACAGAGACAGGAGAATGACAGACAGAACAGAGGACTGGCACAACAAACCAATGCACGGACAATACATGAGACAGACCAAAGAACTAGCCAGCGATGACACATGGCAATGGCTACAGAGGGGAGAGCTAAAGAAGGAAACTGAAGGAATGATAACAGCGGCACAAGATCAGGCCCTAAGAACCAGATATGTTCAAAGAACGATAGACGGAAATAACATCTCTCCCATATGTAGGAAGTGCAATACAAAAAATGAAACCATAAACCAATAGCAAGCGAATGCCCGGCACTTGCACAGAACCAGTACAAAAAGAGGCATGATTCAGTGGCAAAAGCCCTCCACTGGAGCCTGTGCAAGAAACATCAGCTACCTTGCAGTAATAAGTGGTACGAGCACCAACCTGAGGGAGTGATAGAAAACGATCATGCAAAGATCCTCTGGGACTATGGTATCAGAACGGATAGGGTGATACGTGCAAATAGACCAGACGTGACGTTGATTGACAAAGTCAAGAAGAAAGTATCACTCATTGATGTCGCAATACCATGGGACACCAGAGTTGAAGAGAAAGAGAGGGAAAAAATGGATAAGTATCAAGATCTGAAAATAGAAATAAGAAGGATATGGGATATGCCAGTGGAAATCGTACCCATAATCATAGGAACACTAGGCAGGATCCCAAGATCCCTGAAAAGGAATCTAGAAAAACTAGAGGCTGAAGTAGCTCCAGGACTCATGCAGAAGAGTGTGATCCTAGAAACGGCGCACATAGTAAGAAAAGTGATGGACTCCTAAGGAGGCAGGATGCAACCCGGAACCCCACACTATAAATACCACCCAGTCGAATTGGAGGACTGTGATAGAGAAAAAAGAAATAATAATAATAAATAGCTTCATCACTCGCGGGTTAATCAGTAGGGAGGTTATCTATCAATCAGCATATTGGTCAATTCGTCGCTTACGGATTTGACAGTCGAGAGTTCAACAGCCACTGGGGAATTGGACGACGCTCTCGATTTGTCAAGTTCGTAAGTGATTCGACGACGATTTCCCCGAGCTTCGAAGTTCGAAACTTGGCTGCTGCGAGGAGACGCTGTTCGGTTCGCAGATCCTGTTATATCCTTGTTGCGTTGCTTGTGGCCAGGTAACCCACATCCTGCTGAAGGTAACCTTGGCGTGGTGGTTGAGCTGGAGGTGGAGCTGGAGCTGGGGTAGAAAGGATCAAGAAGCAGGAGGAGGCGTCTGGAATGCAGTTGGTGGTGGAGAAATGAGTAGAAGAAGAAGAAGAAGAAGAAAGACGCGAGTACAAAAAGGGTAGAAGATGCTTCCCTGCTTTTTTCCCCTGGATTTTCCATGCCTGGTCTCTCTCTCTCTCTCTCTCTCTCTCTCTCTCTCTCTCTCTCTCTCTCTCTCTCTCTCTCTACCCCCGGCACTTTCCAGAGAGAGGAATTTAAATTGCACTGTTATTTCGAGGTGAGGACAGATGTATGTTCCTGATGAGAGAGAGAGAGAGAGGGAAAAACTCGTATTTTTATTTAATGATGTTTCAGATTGTTGGCATTTCAGATTTCCCGAAGTGTTTTCATTTCTTTTCCGTGTAATTGTGACTGTTGTGTGTGAGAAAAATTAGAATAATAAAAATATCTCTGCAGTAATTACTATATGGATGTGTGTCGGTTACTGAGAGGAAAAGAGAGGAAAGACTAAATACTTCGAGTGCGGTTTAGCAGGAATTCACGTGTTTCGTCAGTGTATGGTTTCTTTGTGCAGGTGATGTATGGGTGGTTAATATGACAACTGTACGTCATTCCTGGAATTGCGAGGAATTCATGTGGAGGATTTGTTCATGATTAACAGTCTAAAAATACTAGCCTTTTAACATTTATTTTTAACAGGCTATACAGTCTAAGACCTCCGAAAAAAATGCTTAGTTTTTTATTTTTTATTTATTTATTTATTTGTTGTAAGAGGACTGTGAAATAAGTAAATAATCTTAAGATTTCCCAACGGCAGGAAAGTTTGTTTTCCCTCTTCAACTGTTTCCAGGGAATGAGCTGTTCTGTTTGTAAATTGTAAATCGTTTTCTTCACGCTCTTGTTTTGAATATTGCTGTCATATATGGGATGACCTTTCCTTTGTCTCTCCTCTATATCCAAAGGTAAGTCAACTAATGAGCGACAACGCCCCGTTCATATTACCAGAATTCTCCCTCTTTTTTTTTTTCCGTCTTGTTTTCGTTTTCCTAAGATTCTGCAATTTTACTATTTCCCTCTCTTGAGATCTCTCTCGCTCATTTTTTCTTCGTCCATCATTTTCTTTTTTAATCCTCCATGTTTAAAGGGATCCTTTACCAATCTGTTTGCAATGGCTGACTAGCATTTGAAGATGTACTACATGAAGGGAAAGCGTTCATCTGTCAGTCTGTCTCACAGCTGTCTTCAACTTGCCATACGCTGTTGCGGTTGATACATGTCTGTCATACAACTGTCAGCAGCGGCTCGTCGTACGCTGTTGAAATACTTTCAGTCTAAATGCAAAAGTAGATCATCATGCTGCAGGAAGGGAGAGCGTCCGTCTTTGTATTGGGTAGTCAATGTGTTTAAACAGGCGATCGCCTGTCTTTGCGTCTAGGTTTGTCACGAGCAGTGGTTCTCAAGTCTTTTTTTGGGCCATGCACCTTTTCACCATATGTCAGAACGTCATCTTCCCCATCCCCTTTTATTTATTTATTTATTTTGGTCAAAAGTGTGAGTGCGAAACCAACAGCTACTAACATTGTTGTTTGAGATTAAGCTGGCCTTATGCCAACACAGGCTCGTGCTCCTAGAGCAGCCCGTAGCGCTACTAACACAAACCAACAAGCTAGCGGAGAGAAAACCTAGCGTGACCTCTCAGTAGGGCGGACCAATGCACACTGCGTTTTTGTGTCGTCCTAGAGCCAGTTTGAGCCTGCCAAACTGAAACTGACAAGTTCCCCATTTACAGGTTTTTTTCTGCCTGCTGTCTTTGTAGTATTTCCCGACAACTTTCATTGATAAAGACGCATTACTACATTTCAGTAGTAATTTCAAGATACATTCACCTCCATGTGCTTAGTTACATAAAGGGATCCCGGAAGGATTAAATAGTAGCGCTTAGCAACACTTTGAATTGGAAGCATAATAGAATATTATTGTTCCCACTGCGTATTTTCTCTTGTAATCAGGTTTAAGTATATAATTACCTCACACAATTCTCTTTGATAATAACTATTATAATAGCTAGTAGCTACATTGCCTTTTTATTATAGAAAAATGATAGTCTTCATAGTCGATAATAACCTCTAGCTCGGTATAATTCCAGAGAACAACAAACTGGTATGTGCGATGGACTATAATTATAAGTGGCAAACAGACAAACAGAAATGAGAAACTACACTGTTTGTTTGGGCGCGGTTAACTGGGCTTTGGTTGCATAAGGTCTTTTCGATAGCCGTCCGCAGATAGCCCCTCACGATATTTTTCTTGATAAACTTAGTCTTTAATTATTATGGCAATTTTTGGATATTCCATTGACCAGTAGGGTAATGTGGCTATTATTATTATTATTATTATTATTATTATTATTATTATTATTATTATTATTATTATTTATTTATTGTGATTTTTCAGCTTCAGGTAGTGAAACAGTTTATTGATGTATTTGGGGATTTTCAGTGAGCAACAATGCAATCACAATATTATTATTATTATTATTATTATTTTATTATTATTATTATTATTATTCGAAATATGCGCACAAAGAGAAACCAGAGAAACCCATTATCCACCGATATGAGCTGGATTTGTAGGCGTTATTCATAAACCAGATATTGCACAGTATTGCGTCATCGGTGATGGGACCGGATTTATTAGTTTATGATCTCGACCGGAGTGTGTGCTGTAGAGTTAAAATGAGTTTATTCTTTCTTTATTGCCGAGTTCCCATTTTTGGATTTTTGGTTATCAATATTGCTATTAATGTTGCTCGCTGGCCTAGTAATAACAAAGGTCTAACACTGGGATAAATTAATTTTAAAATATGTGGAGGTGAATAAAAAAGTTGGTTTGGACCTCTGGACCATGACCATGCCTGTTGTAGAAATCACATCTATTGGCCAAAATGACAATGTCGGAGATTAACCCTTCTCATTTGTATTAATTTTTTTTTAGAAGTTCGTTCGGATTAATTCACAGCAGTCTCTTCTGAATTTTAAGCGAATGATTAAAATCTGGCGGGAGTTTTAATTGTATAATGCACCAAACAAGATGTCAAGAATACAGAAGGTGGTATTTAACGGAGAATTAATTGTTTATTTAAAAAAGAAAGATTATTGTAGAGTGATTCGTCTTCATTACCAAATCATAAAACAAGAGTAGAATTCCTGCGTAGTCATAAAAGAACGTACATACTCAGTACGGGAGTATACCCAAATTGGTTTTGATTTGAATAATTAGAATACAGGTTGTTTAATAACTTGCTTACATTTTAAGCTCTAACTTCTCGTTACCTAGTGGGTTGAACCCCTGCGGAATTTCATTTTCAAAAGCAGACTTTGCTAGAGCGATCCATGACTGTGTTAAGTATGACGTTAAACATGATTTAAGTATGAGGGGCAGCTGTCAAGTTGGTTTAATTTTGGGCACAGTTTAAGGTCGCGAATCAATTATACCCGGGTTCATTGAATGCATTGGCTTTATTTGGTGTTAAGAGGGTACGTTCGTGGATTAAGTTTTTGCTTGTTATTTGTTTGTTAATTATTATGATATTAGCATTTTTTAGAGCTGTCTTTATTATCAGTTTTATTTTTCAGAATGAAAATCTTGTGATAATAGTAATGATTATGATTTTTGTTAAGATTCTAATATTGCCAATGAGATTGGTATTCATGAAAATGCAGATGATTTTAATTATAATATTTTAGGGTGACCTATAATGCTGCTACTAATGCAACAATGCAGGAATATTATTAGTTCGGTCACTGCGAGAGTCCTTGACGTATTCTCTTCCAATGTTAAAGCTTATGTAAAAATGTACAGGAAACCACCCCTTGCCCATTCATGCCCTTCCTCTGCCTTGAGAAGTGCCCACTACTTATGGCCATGAGTAAAAATCCTTCCACCCCACCCTCTCTCTCTCTCTCTCTCTCTCTCTCTCTCTCCTCTCTCTCCTCTCTCTCTCTATTTTTTATATATATATATATATATATATATATATATATATATATATATAATATATATATATATATATATATATATATACACACACACACATATATAGCATTAGATTTGAAGTGATATCGTAAATTACTTTTTTTTTCATTCCGATTTAGGAAAACACTTTTATCCATTGATCTAGTTCATTATTTTTACATATAAATAGTTGTTCCTTTATGTCAAATAGTAGAATATTATTGGGGAGTTAAATCTTTCAATTAATGTTATAATTTTTTATTGTTTACTTCTGTTTTTCATCATTATTATTTTCACATAGCTGGTTCGTTATGTCAGATAACAGAGCGTCTGTTATGAATTTAAACCTTTCAGTAAATGTTATCATTTTTGTTTTTATGCTTTACTTTTGTTTATCAGTGTCTCGCATTTTTGCTTTTTTTTTTTTTTTTTTAATTTTTTTTTTTTTAATGTACAAAACGGGAAGTTTGTCCTGTACAGTAATAACCAACAACCCCCCCCCAACCCCCCCCCCCCCCCCCCCCCCCCCCCCGTTCTTTATAGAACATGTACGATATGGCCGTGTAAACCGCTGCTTCGGGAACCACCGTGCAAATCAGATAGGCAAGGTGTGCTTGAGGTACCTTGGATACAGGTGACTTAATTTGTTTACTTCCTGGACGGCAAGTCTGTTTACAAAGTTCACGTCTGAGGTTACGCAATTGGTGTGTGTCTCTTATGTAATGAAAGTATTACGGCGTGCATGTGTTCTGTAATCTATAAACATAATATTTGAACCTTTCCGCTCCGCTATATATATATGAAGGAGGAAGTAGATAGAGTAAAAGAATTAAATACTGGGATAACGAAGGGAGAGGTTTGATGATATACAAAGGGAGATTAGTCAAAGAGCAGTTGATCATGAAGTGACGTACAAGAATATACATAATGTATTTTATGTAAAAAATACAACTTAAAAAAAAAGCGTATATATTCATGCGTATGTGTACGCATGCACCATATGTATACATACATATTTCAAGAAAGTTGAAGGTTCTAATTGTTGCCAGGCCTTGGTGGGCCTTTTTGCCAAAGGATAGGAAAAAAAGACTAAATTATTTCGTAAATTTAGCGAGTAAAACTGTAGGAAATAAATGCATAAGAAAATGACCAACAAAATGCGTGAAAACTACTAATGGAATATACGTAGATAAAGAAATAAACGCAGAAATATAAAGAGAGAGGGAAAAACGGGGATTGCACCTCGACAACCTTACATAAGACAAGCCAGCCGAAACCCACACCCACAGTTTGAGATCTAGCTCACTCGTTGAGCAAATTGTTTTATTCCCAGCAATTTGGCTATCAAGGAGGAACGAGCTTTAAGTGTAGAGGCGAACGCGTGATAATAATAGACTTGTATAGGGCTATACGTAATTGGAGTTCAGGAGGAAACACTAAGTTTGGGACTACGGTTCGCCACCCGCCTATTTGAAACTTGTAGGGGGCTAGTGTCATTTAGTTTTAAAAGATGCTAGAGAGGTGCAGATTTGTACTTGCTATTCATTGCTTTAGAGGACGGGACTGTAAGAATATGCTATTAAGGAGTTCAAATTCCACTAATAGTCTGCCTTTTGTACCTGTTCTTCGTGCGGTCATTTAGTTCTACACTTTATTCTGTATTTAGGGTGGAGGAACCATGTATATTTGGGGTTGAGGAACCAGGTTTTTTCTATATGATGAAATATTTGTCGTGAAAAATTAGATGTTTTACAGGTAGCTGAGGAGGTATGTTGGAAAATATGCTAAAGCTTCTGTCTTATACTAATTATATGTATTATTATACATGTAGATATTGGATGTCATAAACATCACTGAAAGCAGGTCGGAGTGTTTCTGTTCAAGACAAGATATTAGATGCTAAGAAATGCCCTTTTGTTTTTGTTGTGTGTCTGTATATTACTTATTTAAATTGTTATGTGTACGTTAAAAGTTTTGGATTTGGGGTTGGGAGGCCGTTAGTTTAGATCAAATTTGGGCAAGGTCATCCAGATGGTGTTTTAATTGCGATTGTTTTTTTTTTTGTTGTTTTTTTTTTTAATAGGAGTTCCAGGAAGTAGTTTTTTTTTGGGGTGTGGGGGGGTTAGGGATGTCATTTGAACAAGTGTACAAGAAAAAAAAAAACCGGAGATGGTTGGTTCTCTAAACGAAATATAGTCTCTTTTAAAAAAGAAAAGTAAAAGATATACTTCAACAAAAGATTTGGGTCAAAAGAAGAACGAATGCAAAATTGAAAAATTAATGAGAGTTGTAAAAGATCAGTGTGGTTAATGAAAGACAGAGAATGATATAAATGTATATATTTATATTTTTTCCTCTGTCTCTCCTTAGCTAAGAATTAAGGAAATAAAAGAACAAATCTTAACGTCATATTCCCCAGTCTTATGCCAAAGTCTTGTCGAATCGTCTTGCATTCACTCGACAGTTTGTAATGTATACATGAGAGGATTCTTCTCTCTCTCTCTCTCCACACACACATGATATATACATATGTAGAGTGTAGTATGTAAATAATTAAAATATATATGTACTAAATCTGTTTGTGTTTGAGAGAGAGAGAGAGAGAGTATCAGGATGATGTCGCGTTGCCGTGAGACGAATAGTCCTTGCCACGGACGCACCGACCTTCTAATTTCGTGATGAATGCTCTTCCCTGAGTACAATCGTGCTTCTGGCGAACTTGATCGAGTTCACGTATTTATCTTCAATTCACAGCTGCCGGCAGATTTACGATTATGAGCATGCGTCTCGCGGGAAGACTCTTGTCCCCTCTCAAGGTGGATTTGTACTCTTATATTGTAGAGCCGTTAATGATCACGGACTTCCTTTTACTTGTCGTAAATGTGGATTTATTGGTGGGTGTTTCGTTCGTGTTTTGGCGAAGTCATTTACTTTTCTTGTGACTTTTCATGCTTTAAAAATTTTTTTTTTCATAGATGGTTCGTATTTTTTAAAAGTTTTCTTTTAATTTAAGGAATAATATTTCAGATCGTACCATAAAGAAAGCTTCGTTTAATTTAAGGAGTTACACTGCAGACTGTACCACAAAGAAAGCTTCTGAAGTATCCGGGATCAGCTGATTTTATTCTGCTGAAATATTTCGTCAACAAACGGCAGCGGATATTAAAGGAAAAACAAAAAAAAAGAGATCATGAAACACTTGAGCAATATTTTTCAACTATGACCTTCGTTGATGCAGAATTCTGCCAGTAGAAACCCCCTCCCTCTCCTCCTCCTCCTCCTCCTCCTCCCCTCCTCCTCCTGCCAATCATGGCATCTGTGGCCGAGCCTGTACATTGAAGAGTATGTTACCACCTCGAATTGATTTCAGGCGGAAAGACTTCATTGCCTATTAAGATAATGATCCTTCCGTGCGATCGCCCGAAGGACGTCTATATACGGCAAAGGGGTTTCGGAATGCGTTAGGATTTTATGACTCCTTTAAATGACTCCTTTCAAATTGTCCTTCGCAGGATTGTACTTTGGGACAAACTTAACGTTTCCTGTTGGAAGCGAAACGTAATTGTTTGATTACGCTATTATGCTTTTGTTATTAGGGCTACGCTGAAGGCATTTCGTTTACAATTGGGGTATATTTATTGATACTGTATAGCTCATGTTGGTGGTAGTGCGTAATTACCTGATTGCACGAATATATTGTATTATTGGCATGGTTGCGTCATTATAGATTTAATTATGATAATTTCAATGATGAGTGAAGGCCGTGCCTTCTCATTGTTATACTTCTACATGTCAGAAGTGACTAGTGGTGCTGTCTAACATGGCATGAAGATTGTTGTCAGAATGCGTGGAATAATTTTTATCCTGGTTTGTAAGGTGTTTGTGTATATATACATACTATATATGAGTACATGCTAGGCTTATTTTTTTGTAGTATATGCATCGGACATAACTGTTCATGGTGTGTGGACAAGTGTGTGTATGTATTTATGTATGTATGCATGCACATATATGTAAGGTTACCAATAAAAATGGACCTTTGTTACAATAGCAAATAATTTCTGTGATATTTATATATATTAGATATATATATATATATATATATATATATATATATAAATATATATGTGTGTGTGTGTGTGTGTGTGTGTGTGTGTGTGTGTGTTTGTAAATAAATTGTTCTGTTAAAACAGGATACGCCTGAAGTATAAAAGGCCCATTAAAACACTGGTCTAAAGCTAAGGACTATATTTCGGTGGACTAACTTCCACCCTTATCATAAGGGTGGAAGTGATTACACCGAAATATAGTCTTTAGCTTTAGACCAGAGTGTTTTAATGGGCCTTTAATACTTGAGATATATGTATGTATGTATAGTACGCATGTGTTACATTTAAGACGGACTTGATAAGTTGCAATGATTACAAAAACTACTGATTTAAATTTTATTTCCATTCATTTACAGGTAAGGACGCAAATTGTCGGCTTCACGAAAAATGTTGCATGGAAGTTTATCAATTGAGGGCGACGTTGCTTCACGTTGCATGAGGACGGCGACATTGCAGTCGTCTTCAAGGCAAGACGAGTTACAAGTAAGGTTTTGGGATCGAGTTTGGTAAATGATTGTTGCTAATCTCTCGTAATGCGAAAATTATCTGAAACATTTCGTCAAGGGAATAATTTCGTCCCAGAGAAGGCGTTGCGGTAGGAAGCTACGTTGCACCGTATTTTGTTTCTTTGATACGTAGTAAATGCTTCGTTTGCTATTTACTTCTTGTTAGCCACATAACTCGAGAACGTATTTACGAAGTTTAATTGATTATATATATATATATATATATATATATATAATATACTATATATATATAACATGATAATGTCTGTGTTCTATTTTGAATAACGGGAAATTAAAAACGAGATGATTGTATACGAACAAAGTTACAGCCACGAAGGAAAATTGTAACACCGGAGATCCCCAATCTTGGTAGCAAAACAAAAGTACTTGACATCTCCGGTGTTTCAATTTTCCTTCGTGGCTGTAGCTTTGTGTTCATATAATATATTATAATATATATATATTATATATAAATATATATATCATATATGATATATTATATATAGATATATATATAATTATCATCTGTGTTCGATTTTGAATAACGGAAATAAAAACGAGTATGATTGTAAAGAACAAAGTTACCGCCACGAAGGAAAAATTGAACACCGGAGATACCCAACCTGGTAGCAAGACAAAAAGTACTTGGCATCTCCGGTGTTTCAATTTTTCTTTGTTCATTATATACTACTCTATATATATATATATCTATACTATATATATAGATATAGATTATATATAGATATAGATATATATATATATATATATATATATATAGATATATAGATATAATACTATATATATATCTATATATATATTAGATATATATATATATAGAGTATATATATATTATATATATATATATATAGTAGTGATAATAAATAAAGGTAGACGCCACGAAGGAAAGTGAAACGTGATTTGTACCTTTGTCTGTATATTCATCACTTTCCAAATTTTCGTGATTCAGTTATACATATAGTGTTTATAGATATATATATGTAATATATATATATATATATATATATATATATATATATATATATATATATATATATATATATATATATACAGGGTCCGCCCAGTGAATCGGGAAGATTTTAAAAACTAATTAGTTATTGAAAAAAATAGATTTTAACAACTTTATGATACATAAATGGAATCTACATTCTTTACCATTTTTTTAAAATGAAGAGGCAATGGGGGTTAGCATTGTGGGAGGGAGGGTAAACCTTACTTTCAGACGTCAGTTATCCCTTGGCCCCTCGTTCACCCGATTTGAGCGCTTGTGACTATTTTTTATGGGGTTATCTTAAAACGAAAGTGTTCGAAAGTGACCCACCTAGAACAGTTCCGGCTCTCAAAGAACGCATTGCAAGCGAGATTGAGGCAATACCGGTAAATATGCTGCAAGAAGTCATGGAGAACTTTTACGTCCGACTCCAAGAATGCCATGCCACTAATGGTACCCATTTGCTTCTTCATTTTAAAAAAAATGATAAAGAATATATATTCCATTTATGTATAATAAAGATGTTAGAATCTATTTTTTCAATAATTAATTTTTAAAATCTTCCCGATTCATT
>NC_061095.1:15448248-15465748 GCF_015104395.2 Macrobrachium nipponense | reverse complement strand
CACATAGTGAAGGTTTCCCTCCGTATCATACAGCATAGTGAAAGTATTTTTCTCCGTTTAATACCACATAGTGAAGATTTTTTTTCCTCCGTTTGAAACCTCATAGTGAAGATTTTGCTCACCATTCAATACCACATACTGAAGGTTTTTTCCTCCGTTTAAAAATTTTTTTGCTGTTTTTTTTTTTATTATAGAGAGGTTAAAACCATATTCTCTTACATATACCCGGAAGATTATTTATAATATTATTTCGAGCGGTAATTTTTTTTTTTTTTTTTTTTTGCTGACTCGGAGTTATTTCATTACGAAGGTAAAAGTATTCGGTAGCAATTTCCGGGGATGGGGAAATTGGCTTAGGCATTTGTGTGGTGAACCGGTTAGAGCTGACTTTTGTTCTTGTAAATCATTATAATTGGAATAGTTTATTGTGACTTTGCACCTCATATTATATATATATATATATATATATATATATATATATATATATATATATATATATATATATATAATTGGAATAGTTTATTGTGACATTGCACCTAATATTGCACACACACACATTATTTATATCACACATACGTACACATACATATATGTAGGTACACATATGTGTGTGTGATGGAGGTTGTGTGTATATATATATATATGTATGTATGTATGTATATATATATATATATATATATATATATATATATATATATATATATAACGTATATATGGATATTATATTATTAAATAGTGTTGTGGTTTTACTGAATTTTGACATCATGAACCCAATAAACGCAAGAATGTCGAAATGGCCATATTTGAGTAAAAAGAAAAAATAGTTTTTTTTTTTTACAGTTTAGTCATCAAAATGAATATTTAATCATGAAAATAAAATAAAAAACCGAGAAAGACATTCTTTTGCAACAGTCTTAGGATCTTAAGCCATTTTATCGTTTCTCCTAAAAAGGATAGTTTTTGTGGCGTTCAAAATATCCATTGTTATACAACATGAAATCCTTGGCATGAATTTCATGAATGAAAAAAAAATAAAAGCTAACTTATTATTGTTTATTTGTTTTCATATGAATTTGGACCAATTATGCCTAGTCTCTGCGCACGGTTGTAGGTACTCTTGCACATTTTAAAGTTTTACGTCAAGTTCTGTATAAAGCTATCCAAGATGATGAATTATGAAGGGTTTCCTCACGTCTATTTTAATTTTACCATTTGCTCTAAGAATACTCAGTTTGATTAAACTGAGTTAGTCTCTCTCTCTCTCTCTCATTCTCTCTCTCTCTCTCCTCTCTCTTCTCTCTCTTCTTCTCCTTCGTCTCTCACTCTCTCTCTCTTCTATATATATATATATTATATATATATATATTATTCTACATTTTGACAGGTATAATTGATGCCTCGAGGATGATAAAACTGATAATAATACCCAACGAAAGTGATGATAAATGTTTATATATATATATATATATATATATATATATATATATATATACGTATATATCATGTGTTTTTATATATATACATATTTGTATATAGTCTGTGTGTTTTTGTGCAGAGAGAGAGAGAGAGATTAGAAGAGGATGCAAAATCAGCCTCCTTGAACAAGCAGGATTTTAGGAGCCAGGCGAAGCGACAATTGTGGACCCTGACGATAAAGGAGACAAAAGTCACCCAACTGAATAACCTCTCTTATGTGTTTCAATCAAAAGTTCAGTTTCTCTCGCACCGGCTACACGTGTCATTCATTTCCAACAAACGAGCTAGAAAAATTGAATAATGGAGTTAAGGTTTTTTTTTTTTTTTTTTAATATCGAAGTTTTATTCATTGATTCTTATCTAGCGTTTGACGTCCTCCCTTGGTTTTTTCAAAATTAAACTTGCCACATAGTATTGTGAAGTTTTGTGTTTGTGTTGTTTGTGGCTCTGGATTTCTTTAAACCGAAGAGGAAAGTTCGTTAATTATCCACAATAGATATCCATGGTTCAGAAATCCGCTACACAATTTTCTTTTTTGTATTTAATTTACTGGAAGATTATCCCAAACTTGCTTTTGAGATTAGAGGGAAGAACTAATACACCCAAAGAACCATTGACAGTATATTTCTCTCTCTCTCTCTCTCTCTCTCTCTCTCTCTGACAGTGATATAGTCAGACAGTTCACTTCATGCCGTGACGACGGTACGAAAAGAAATTGATTTCTTTCAAGAAGTTTGTTTTCATTCATGTTTTTTTCTGAATGGGTGGTGGCATGGGTTCCCCGTTTCCCTTCTTAGATTAGTGATGGAGAATGGGGCTGGGGAGGGTTTTTTTTTTACCACTGGTTATATAGTAGATGTCAAATATTGGTCATTTCCTTTATTTTTTCAGATAACATTTTAGTATAAATATTTTTCTTTGCTTATCACGGTCAGTGTAAATGAAATCGCAGATTGATTATTTAGGTAGCACTATACTTGTGGTCAGTGTTTTGAGACAGTTTAAATATGAACAGAAACATCTTCAGGAAATCATCAAATAACATCTACGGTAATTACTATCATTACTAATGTTCCAGTGTCTGTGAAAACGTTCACGAATTGGTAATCCAAGTAATTACCTCATCATTGATTTATGGTTTTTAGCACAGTATAGTTTATATATATAGTGAAGGTTTTTTGCGCTAAAGAGATAATGCCGACTGCATTAATTAGTATTATAGTAAATACTGTATTCTTATTTTTCCTACTCCATTTTCTTATTTTTATTATATATTTTTCTTCATCGTGTTCAATATATTTCTCTAATTAATATTAGTATTATAATACTTTTTTTTTTATATTTTTATTTTTCCTAATCAATTTTCCTATTTTATTATACATTTTTCTTCATCGTGTTCATAATATTTCTCTAATTAATATTGAGTATTTATGAATTTTCTTATTTATTTTATTTTATTTTTTCATAATCAATTTTTCCTATTTTATTATATATTTTTCTTCATCGTGTTCATAATATTTCTCTTAGTTTTATTTCTCTTCCTCAGTTTTCATATTTGTTTTATATATTTTTCTCCATCGTGTTCAAAATATTTCTCTAATTAATAATCATTTCATTATGGAAGAGATTCAGCTAAACTGCAGCAGTTTCTCTGGAAAAAAGACAATGTTTAACCTAATACCAGGGGCCTGCAGTGGCCTTGCTAATGCTACACCATCCCCCCTCCCACTCTTTCTCCCTCCCTCCCTCCCTCCCTCCCCAGCCCTCCTTCACTCCCTCCCTCTCTCCCACGAAGCTTAGTGGTGATGAATCATGACACTTCCACTGAACGTCAATGATAATGAACGGCAATTTCTCTCTCCCGAGGAGTTTCTTACTTATAAGGATGCCACCCTCCAGTGCATCTCTTTGTGGTTTTGTGTTTCGTTTCATCGTCTTCATTATTTTTCTTTCCTCCTGAATTGCTCTTCTTTATCATATTTTCTTCTTATTTTGCTTAGGTTTCTTGTTTTAAATTTGTATGAACGACGAGGGCGTAGTTTTTTTTTTTTTTTTGTTTTTTTTTTTTTTTTTTTTTTTTTTTTTTTTTTTTTTTTTTTTTTTTTTTTTTTGGCTGGAAATTGTTATTTTTTTCATTATGTTGTATTTTGGTTTAACGTCTTTTCCCTCTTATTTTACCTTTTCGTATTTTAGCATTAGTTTTCTTAATGTTTTTGATTTATTTCGTTCGTTTCCTATCCGCGTCTTACTTATCTCTCTCTCTCTCTCTCTCTCTCTCTCTCTCTCTCTCTCTCTTAGATGAATAAGTAGATAAAAAAAGGAACTAAAAGGTGAGGCCAAGAACTCAGAATGAGATAAATGTAATAATGTGATGCAGCTAATCATATTAACTCTCTCTCTCTCTCTCTCTCTCTCTCTCTCTCTCTCTCTCTCTCTCTCTCTCTCTCTCGTAAGTCTTATAAGTAAATTTAAAAAACAAAAAGGGACGCCAATAATTCAAAGTTAAATTAATTGATATAATGATGCGATGCAGCTAATCTCATCTCTCTCTCTCTCTCTCTCTCTCTCTCTCTCTCTCTCTCTCTCTCTCGGGCAAGGTAATTGTAATTTTTCCAGAGTTTTTTTTCCCCTTTCTAGTGAATTTATTTCAAGGGCTCCACCCAAGACAGTCGTAATAAGATCACTTTAGAAATAGGCCAAATCTCTTGGTTCCCAAGCTATAAAAATTCCTCTGCGTATTTATTAACCTTTGGTACTTAAATGAATGTATGCATGTGCTATATTTTAATAGTGACACTGCTGTAATTGTCGCTTAGGGATTCTGCAGAAATTGTAAATAATATGAAAATGATAAAAGTAGAAAAAGAAATACAAAAAAATTGAAATAGAAAATAATAAAACCTTGAAATAGGGCAAAAATGAAAATAATAAGAATAATGAAAAAATTAAAGAATTCTCTTCAGTTGATTAAGATTGCTTTTCTGAATTTTGGTTATATTTCCTTAACGGTTAATAATTCACGGTCATCTCTGGTTAAATATTGTGCGTTTCTGTATGGTTATAATTTTTTTTGTTTAGTAGATTGAAAATTCCCGTCTGTAATTGTTATTTCGTTTTCGTGAACTGGTTTTATTACCATTTTTTTTTAGTTTTCTTTCAAAGGATGACTTGAGCCAACGCTTATATTAGCTGGGGAGTAATATTCTCTCTCATTGCGTAATTACTTGCACCAAGAGTAGCTGTACCATTCACCTTGTGCAGTCTTGCTGGTGAATACGCTTGCTCTAAAGAATTATATGGAGTGACTTGCTAGTTTTCCATAGGTTTTTATTAATAGGTTGTCTCCCAGTTGATTAATGGAAGGATAATTAAAGCATTTTTTTCGAAATCACAATCAAGAGGAAGGGAAATATGAATTAATTTATATTTTGTTGTTTATTGTTGTATGATTAGATATGGAAATATTGTAGATTTACTATCGTACTATGGTAACTTGATGGGTTTTTCCTGGCCATATTTCTCATTTATATATATTTTTAGGTTTGGGTTTTTCCTGATCGTATTTATCACTTCTATTTATTTGCAGTTTTGTTACGCAGTGGAAAATTATTGATATGAATTTTTTAATTACCAAAATCTCTAGGTTGTGGTCATGTAAATGTTAAAGAAATGTTTCCGCTGTTTATACATTTCATCTGGTTTGTAATCTGCATAATATTCTAGCAACTTTTCCTTACCTTAAGGATAACAGCTAATTTAAAATAGATTGATATTGCATTATTTATAGTTTTCTGTAGAGCAGGATCTTTTACGGGAATCTTGACAAAGGATAGATTTGAAATTGTAGTAGACTCTCTCTCTCTCTCTCTCTCTCTCTCTCTCTCTCTCTCTCTCTCTCTCTCTCTCTCTCTCTCTCTCAAATGTATTATATTGAGTTTTTATATTACACTTTTTGGTGGTATAGATGCCCTTTGGTATATACTCTGCAGGTGTGTGTATACGCGTTTGCTTGTAGACGGATTTAATTGCAGTTGTCAGAAATTTGAAATGCGTTAATAGTAAGATTCTTTTTCCAGGCAGGCCGAAAGCAGTACTATTGAGTTGAAGTTATGATAGGAATTTTAAGAGCCTCCGCCCCTCCTCGTTACAGAAATAAACGAGGAGAAGAAATTTAAGTGAAAAGTCCCTTTGAAAACGAGTTACTGAATGGGTAGAATAAACTAAGGAATGTTGATGTTATTGAAACATTTACTTTCCCATTGGAAGATGAAATGACAGCAGCCATTGTGATTATAATGGTCACATATCTGCGAGTTGTTTTCTAAGTGGAAACTCGAGATAAGCGGAACCTTGTACTGTAAAAGCGGCCTCTCTCTCTCTCTCTTTCTGGCGCATTGATTGCAAAAACGTCCTGGCTTTCTCAATGGATGTCTTTGCCTCTTAATAAGACGCCAGAATAATTTATACCAAAATAGGGCTCCTGGTAAAAGTGCCTTCTGATTTATTAACATCGCTTGGAATAATTAGCTGGGGTCTTCCTGCTGCGGTGAATGTGAGATTTTAATTGTGTTAAAGTTTTGTGGGCAAAGTCGATATGATTCGTCATCTTTGCTAATCGAGGGTTTGTGTAATATTACCATTAAAGTTGGGGCTTGAGAAGATGAGGCCGTGAGGTGAATATTAATCCAAATTCTGTATATTTTCATGTTGAAAGTTCAGTGCGACGGGCATCCTAATTTCCTAATGTAGCGGAGACCTACCTAGATATAAAAAAGGCGTGACTCAACCTGCATCTCACTCCTGTCGCATGCAAAAATCTATGGTCAATTAGCGCCTTGATTTCACCACCGAAAATTAAAAGAAATGCACACTATTTTATTTTAGAAATAATTGTTCTGTATTGTTTAACATGCTCATTATTTGCTTTGTTTTTTACATTTTCTTTTGATTTTAATAAATAAATAAATATCGTATCCTAAGATTCCTGTTTCGCTTTTGCTGGTAGTAGTATCTTGCACGCAGCAGACCATAAAGTGGGGCTAATGCCCCAGTGGCGTGATCGGTATAGTCTTGGCCTGCCACCTCGGTGGCCGCGAGTTCAATTCTCTGGCATTCCATTGAGGTGTGGGAGATGGGTATTTCTGGCGATAGAACTTCACTCTCGACGTGGTTCGGAAGTCACATAAAGCCGTTGGTCCCGTTGCTGAATAACCCTTGGTTCCATGCAACGTAAAAAAAATACCATGCAAACAAAAACTCCAGGCGCATGCTAAAATCTACGGTCGAATGGCGCCTTGTTTCACCAACGAAAATTAAAAATACGCAATATATTATTAGAAATAATTGTTCTGTACTGTTTAAAATGCCCATTATTATTATTATTATTTTTTTACGTTTTTCATTCTAATAAATCATAAATATCCTATCCTAAAATTCCTGTATCGCTTTTGCTGATAGTATCTTGCACACAGCAGGCTGTAAAGTGGAGCCATGTTGAATCTTTGTAAGCCGGGCTGTTTATCAACTTTCCCCTTTTTATTGGTTTATGTAGAGGGTCCTGACCATAATGGAATAAACACCAGGAAAGGCAGCCGCTAATAGTATGTGAGAAAGTTGTAGAGTGTGTGATATGTGTGAGGGGGAAACTATGAATGAGTTAGTTTGTGTAGTGGGTATGAGTCTTTTTAGGAAACGTTGTTTTAATTTTTTTTTTTTTTACTGCATTTTGAGAAATAGGAAATAGCTTTTCTTATAGCTAGTAATGCTTGGTAGATGCTTTTTTTTTATTTATATTAAAATTGTTGCTTTTTTTTATTTATATTAAACTTGTTCCATTTTTCTTGATTTTGCTGTCATTTGAAATTGTTTTCTTTTCCGCCCTGAAATATATATATATATATATATTTGTGTGTGTGTATATTGATATGTTTATCACATAGATACACTGGAAATTTTTTATACACACAAATTGCACCTAGAGAAAGGACGCCTTAACCACGCCCAACCTTGTAAAAAAATAAAGAATAAAAAAAAAGATGTGGATGTTCCCTTATTTGAAGAAAGGCCAAACTTAGAAAGTAAATTCGAAAAAAAAAAAAGCTGAAGGACGGAGGAGGCTAACGTATAATGTTACCTAAAAGAGAAAGATTGGCTTAGCAATTTGCGGGTACTCAGACTTGAGAAGAAAAAAAAAAAAAAAAAAACAAAAAAAAAAAACTCCGGTGGTATGAAAAAAAAAGGGTACCGAGAAATATATTGTTCTTAATTTTGGAGAACTTCAGGAGGGTGTGCTCGTGTGAATGTCGAAGGGAATGCGTATATTTATATATATATATATATTATATATATATATATATATATATATATATATATATTTCAGGGCGGAACAAAAGTAAACATTTCAAATGACAGCAAAATCAAGAAAAAAAAATGGAACAAGTTTAATATAATAAAAAAAGCAACAATTTTAATATAAATAAAAAAAAGCATCTACCAAGCATTACTAGCTTAATATTATATATGTATATATATGCATATTATAGATATAATATATATATATTAATATATATAATTATATAATATTATATAGATATATTATAATATATTTATATAATATATATATATTAAAGTATATATATATATATATATATATAATATATATATATATATATAATATGTCTGTATATATTAAAGTGCTGGTTACGGATGGTAGAAGACAATACATATTTTATTCTAATAAAACCTACCTTCGTCCAGTTACTAACATTACCGTATACATATATAGAAGAATGAAAATAATTCTTAAAAAAAAAAAATCCAAATTAGTGAACTAATATCAAACGGTTCTGTGATTGGTATTTTTCACTTTCTTATTTTTCAACGTTACTTTCTAACGTCCCGTGTCCATCGAATATGCAAAAATCCCAGCGTCACAGTTCCGTGCTCTCCCCGATGTAAATCGGGCGAATGCGGTTTCGGGTCACGTAGAATTAAAGGTTCATCTCTCTCTCTCTCTCTCTCTCTCTCTCTCTCTCTCTCTCTCAATTTTTTTTTTAAGTTACGTACGTTGTCATTCCCTTTCACTTTATTATTAAACGGTTAGGCAACGCGAAGGAATATTATTCTTGGACAGGTTTTTTTCTTTTGTGTGTCTGTGTGTTTGTGTTTGCCTCTGTCTGTGTCTGAGTTCTTTTATACCTTGTGCATTAGATTATCTTCTATGTGTGGTGCTAACTATAAGAGTTATAGGGGCAAAACATCACTTGGTATGGCAGGAAAAATGTATGGTATGATTTACGTTTGAGAAAGCGAAATAGATGACAGAAGGATTGAAAGAGGAAGAACAGTGTGGGTTTATAGACAAGGCGTCTTTATATGTGGATCGTGTTTCTGTTATGAAACAGCTATGTGAGAAATTCGAGAGTAAAGGGAAAAATCAATTTGTGGCATGGGTGGACATGGGAAGAGCTTATTGCAGAATTGATGGAGATGCCAAATGAAGGGTCTTGAGTAGGTATGGTATTGAAAACAAGTTATAGAGTAACTAAAAGCCTTTGCTGCTGAATTAATGTTTATGCCAGAATACATAGGTGGAAAATTGACTTGTAGAGACTCTCAGTGAGGAGAAACAGCCAGATAATGAACACAAATTCTCAAGCACATAATTATGTATGTAGTGCATTCACGTATCACTTTTATAAAGGTTTTATCAAGATAATTTGCTTTATTTGTAACTTCATAATAAAGGGCTGAATCTCCTTATGAAGAGACTGAGTTTATTTCTTGTGCAAATGTCATCTTACAGGAATCACTTTTGTAATTGTCTTATCAAGATTATTTGCTATATTTTTAATTTTATTATAAAGGGCTGAATCTCCCTATGAAAAAAAACTGAGCTTAGTTCTTGTTCAAATTTCATCTTACAGGAATCACTTTTATAATTGTCTCATCAAGATTATTTGCTATATTTTTAACTTAATAATAAAGGGCTGAATCTCCTTATGAAAAAACAGCATATTTCTTGTTCAAATTTCATCTGACAGGAATCACTTTTGTAATTGTCTTACCAAGATTATTTGCTATATTTATAACTGCATATACTTATAACTTCATAATAAAGGGCTGAATCTCGTTATAAAAAAAACAGCTTAATTTTTGTGTAAATCTCATCTTACAGGAATCACTTTTGTTGTCTTATCAAGATTATTTGCTATATTTATAACTTCATAATAAAGGGAAATGAATCTCGTTAATAAAAAAAAACAGCTTAATTTTTGTGTAAAATCTCATCTTACACGGAATCACTTTGTAATTGTCTTATCAAGATTATTTGCTATATTTATAACTTCATAATAAAGGGCTGAATCTTTATAAAAAAAAACAGCTTAATCCTTGTGCAAATCTCATCTTACAGGAATCACTTTTATAATTGTCTTATCAAGATTATTTGCTATATTTTTAACTTAATAATAAAGGGCTGAATCTCCTTATGAAAAAACAGCATATTTCTTGTTCAAATTTCATCTTACAGGAATCACTTTTGTAATTGTCTTATCAAGATTATTTGCTATATTTATAACTTCATAATAAAGGGCTGAATCATTATAAAAAAAAACCAGCTTAATTCTTGTGCAAAGCTCATCTTACAGGAATCGCTTTGGTAATTGTCTTATCAAGATTATTTGCTATATTTGTAACTTCATTATAAAGGGCTGAATCTCCTTATGAAAAACAAAAATGAACTTATTCCATGCGCAAATCTCATCTTACAGGTATAATTGTCTTATCAAGATTATATGCTATGTGTAACTTCATAATAAAGAGCTGAATCTCCTTATGAAAATATAGACCCACCTCTTGGTCAGGAAAACGTCATCTCCCCTATCCCAGACTTATCTCCCAGAAAAGACACAAAACCTTGTCCTCATCACTATTTCATGCCGGACCCCGTTATAGTCTCTCTTCTTCTTCTTCTTCTTCTTCTTCCTCTTCTTCTTCTTCTTCTTCTTCTTGTTCCGTGTGTGCGTGCAGCTCATTACCAAGGTTCCTCTGCGCCACCACGCAAAATGCCACCCGAGGTAATTTCTCGATATTATTAGGTGAGGAAATGTGTTTGATGTAAGCCATGGAAATTCGTCTAGGGTTTTTCTTTTTATTTTTTTGGACTTTTTTCATGCAGGTACAAGGAATGATCGTTCATCGTGACGTCCAGTCGATGTTGATTGGAGAGAGAGAGAGAGAGAGAGAAGAGAGAGAGAGAGAGAGAGGTGGTACAATTTTTTCCGGGTGAGAGAGAAAGAGAGAGAGAGAGAGAAGCGCATTTCCTTTATGAAGTAACATTGAGAACGGGGAAGTGGTTCATCTGTTCATGGTGCAGCTAGAGAGAGAGAGAGAGAGAGAGAGAGAGAGAGAGAGAGAGAGAAGAGAGTAGGACTTGCAAGAGAATGAGAGGCGCATACTGATACTTCTTCGTTTGTTTTGAAGAGAGAATTGCAGCTTTTGTGGAGACCACGAGTGAAAGAGAAAGCAGGCTCTCTTAGTTACGTATGGAGAGAGAGGAGCAGTTCTGTGTTAATATGGGATAAAGGAACGAATAAGGACAAACGGAAAACCAGAGATTTTAATGATGTTCATGTATGGTAGGATTTTCATTCTTAAAAAAAAATGGCGTATTTGCTAATGTTTCAAGACCCGGAAATGCCCTGACGTTTTAAAGAGATGGCCCATCCATAAATAAAGGATATTATAGCTACCAAAGGCATGATTATAATAATGCTTCAACCTAGAAGGGGCTTTTTACGAGATTCATTCTCAGCTTCTCTTTTCTCTCCCGTAATTAGTCTTTCACGATATTGTCGAGCGTGAAGGTTAAGGCGTCCTAAGTAATAGCTATTAATGACATTAACTATGAAGGAGAGGAATGGTAATAACTGGATTTCCGTGAGGGAATGATTGACGTTAACTTTGTGATTGACGTGTGGTTGTGTTTTTTTTTTTAGCTTACTCGGGGAGCAAGCGTACAAACTACTTTGTTGTTGGGGGGAGGGTAGGAAAGGTCTTTGAAAAACCTAAAAAGGCCTGAAAAAGATGTTTCACTTTGAGTTAAAAATACAGGAATTATAAGATAGGATATTTATGATCTATTTATTAGAATGGAAGTGTAAAAAAAAGATAAATATGTAAATAATGCGCATATTCAACAGTACAGAACAATTATTACTTCTAATAAAATATAGCGTATTTATTTATTTTGATTTTCGCTGGTGAAACCACGCTCTATTTGACCATAGATTTTACCACGCGCCCCGAGTAAGCTGGAGGTAGGATCACGCATTGTTTTTATAAACTCGGATTTTATTTTTATTTTGAGGGGCAGTTTAATAAGTTAGTAATTGTTTTTCATATCCATTTATAATTGTTTATAGATCTTTATATTTATATTTAATTTGTATTTATATTCGTAGTTCTATAAGTGAAAGTGTTTATTCTTTGATAAGCGTGGGGATTTTTATTTTTATTTTTATTTTTTTAAAGGGACAGTTCTATCAACTGAGAGTGATTTTCAAGATTTATTTTTTTATGTGCTTGTATTTATGTAAATTGATAGTTCTTGAATTATTTATTTTGAAAATAGTGTCGATTTTTCAAGATAGCGGCCCTCCCAATTACTTATCGAGGGTTGTTTAGTTATTTTGGGGGACCCAAATTCCCCCAAATCATTCATGGAGCCATATCTTCGTGATGCATATATATATATGCTATATATAAAGAAAGATATATGCCACGAAAGAAAAATAAACGAAGGAGTATCTGCGAGACCTTTCGACGTTAAGCGTCCCTTACTAAGCAGTTTCTGCTTAGTAAAGGACGTTTAACGTCGAAAGATCTCGCAGATACTCCTTCGTTTATTTTTCCTTCGTGGCATATATCTTTATTTATGGATTTATCACTTTCCTAACTTTCGTGATTCAGTTATACATGATATATATTATATATATATATATATATATATATATATATATATATATATATATATATATATATTATTTTAAAAGGGTGTTTCTGTTTAAAGTTGTATATCTTATCCTTCACCTCTTTTAAATTGTATATACGTACTGAAAATTTTGGCCTCTGAACTTTGCAGTAAATTGAAATACTTATTTATTTCTTGGGTAACAAGGAATATCTTATTTAATTATGATTATTAAAGGTAAACAAACATCCATTTGGAAGAAGTCTTAAAAGGCCATAATTTTGCTATGCAATTTTCTGTTAGCTAATGTGAAAAAAAAGAAGTAAACATAGAGATAAAATAAAAGTAAATGTAACAACCTGAAATGTATAAGCAAGCAGTCTAATCATCGTGCATAATACATTTTTTGTCTCAAGGTTGTATTGAAAGTGAAACACTGACCAAGTAATTAGGCTAATGATATAGTTAATAGGTTATCGGAATTGCCTCGTCATTGTTTGCTCGGTTTTTTTCCCGTGATTGTAAATATATATATAATATAATATATATATATATATATATATATATATATATATATATATATATATATAGATAGATTAGATAGATAGATAGATATGATCAATGTTGATATTATATTTAATAATAATAATAGTAATAATTAATAATAAATTATAATGAATAATGATAATTAATTTTAGTTCTTAGAACAGCGCCAGCGACCCAAGGCCCAGTTATGATTTTTAGATAGGTGATAATCATTTATTCCTTATATAGTAATGTACAATTGTTTCAAGAGATTGACAAGACTTAGAAAAGTATAGTGAAATGCGAATGGAAATAACAAAGAAAAATAAATTCGTGCATCAGTGAGTATTAAAAAGAAAGTTATTATTATTATTATATTATTTGTTATTATTATTATTATTATTATTATTATTATTATTATTAAATTATTTATTTTATATTTTATTATTATTATTATTATTATTATTATTATTATTATTATTATTATTATTATTATTATTATTAAAAAGGAATGAAAGCCCTCGGTCTTGGGGAATGTGCCGAAGAAATAGCTAAATCTTTAATTATCTCCCGTGGCTGACTATATTGCATCCCAATCATTTGGTCCCTTATAACTAACCTAATTCCCTGCCAAAAAGTTCTGCCGGTGCCAGGAATCGAACCGCGGTTTTCTTGCTGGAGAGGCGAGCATTCTAACCACCGAGTTGTGTAGTAGAGTATCTTTGTCTGTGTGTGTGTGTGTGTGTGTGTGTGAGAGAGAGAGAGAGAGAGAGAGAGAGAGAGAGAGAGAGAAAGAAAGTGTGGAGAATTCACGCGCACGCGACGTATTTCTGGAATTGAGACACACTGCATTTTCATTTCGAAATTGCGAATAATAATGTGTCCTCATCATTGGGCCACATCTGTTTAAGAGGGGGCACGTAGGACTTTTTGTTTGCTGGCGCAAGCTATCATGAAGGTGGAATTTATTGCTATCTCTCTCTCTCTCTCATCGCTATCTCTCCTCTCTCCTCTCTCTCTATCTCTCCTTCTCCTCTCTCTCTCTCTCTCTCTCTCTCTCTAGGCAGAGTCACAAATTAAATACTGATTAAGTACTTAATAATTATTACACCAGTCCTGTCTTGCGAGGACAGTTTTATTCGTATAATATTATTTAATTTTGTTCTGTTTTTATTGGCGGTAAAATTATGTGATTAATTTCTGTCGTAGAAGCTTTTACTGTCGTGACTAACTGCTTTTCTTGCGTGTGAAATCTTAAATTTACTGATAATTTTTTGTTTGCATTTATACAGCAGTCGTTATTTTCCCGTCTATAGTATCATTCTCATTGAAATTATTATTATTATTATTATTATTATTATTATTATTATTATTATTATTATTATATTAATGTTAGTAGTTTTATTCAGCAGCATTTTATATTATACCCATCAAAACATTTATCATTATTATTGCCATCCGATAAGTTTTATTTATTATTATTTTATCGCCGACCGATAAGTTTTATTTATTATTATTTTATCGCCGGCCGATAAGTTTTATTTATTTTTATTATTGCCATCCAATTCCATTTTGATAGATTCTGTCGCAGAAGCTTGTACTATGTTGTGAGTCACTAATATCATGTGTGTATATTTATAAATTGATTGGTAATTTTTTTTTATTGAATATCTCAAACACAATGATATTATACAGAAGCCATAATGATTTTCACCGTTTATAGCAATATTCTCATCGAAATTTTTTATCAGCATTATCATTAAGATGATAAATTTCTACAGCTGTCATTGTTATGTTCGTTGCCATCATGGTTTTTTTTTCCTTTTTTTTTTATCTTTTTTGTTATTATCATTAAGATAAGAATTTTCTACAGCTGTCGTTGTTATGTCCATTGGCGTCATGGTTTATATTATTGTTATCTTCATAAATCTTGTATCGTTACTTTTTGTCATCATCATGTTGCATTTTAAATAAATTCTGTCACAGAAGGTTTTACTCTGTTGTGACTGACTGCCTTTTACGTTTATGAATCCGTCAATTTATTGCGTACTCTGTATTCGAAGTAGCACAAAGATAATACTTTTATACAAAATTCATTGTAACTTTCATAGTCATCGCTGTCTGTAACATTATTATTATTATTATTATTATTATTATTATTATTATTATTATTATTGTTAATTATTATTATTGTTAATATTGATATTCTTAATTGTTATTTTTAATATTAAGTCTTGTTATTTTTAATAATAATAATAATAATAATAATAATAATAATAATTATTATTTATTTTTTCACAGTCCTCCAATTCGACTGGGTGGTATTTATAATGTGGGGTTCCGGGTTGCATCCTGCCTCCTTAGGAGTCCATCAGTTTTCTTACTATGTGCGCCGTTTCTAGGATCACACTCTTCTGCATGAGTCCTGGAGCTACTTCGGCTTCTAGTTTTTCCAGATTCCTTTTCAGGGATTTTGGGATCGTGCCTAGTGTTCCTATGATTATGGGTACAATTTCCACTGGCATATCCCATATCCTTCTTATTTCTATTTTCAGGTCTTGATACTTATCCATTTTTTCCCTTTCTCTTCAACTCTGGTGTCCCATGGTATTGCGACATCAATGAGTGATACTTTCTTCTTGATTTTGTCAATCAACGTCACGTCTGGTCTATTTGCACGTATCACTCTATCTGTTCTGATACCATAGTCCCAGAGGATCTTTGCCTGATCGTTTTCTATCACTCCTTCAGGTTGGTGCTCGTACCACTTATTACTGCAAGGTAGCTGGTGTTTCTTGCACAGGCTCCAGTGGAGGGCTTTTGCCACTGAATCATGCCTCTTTTTGTATTGGTTCTGTGCAAGTGCCGGACATTCGCTTGCTATGTGGTTTATGGTCTCATTCTTCGTATTGCACTTCCTGCATATGGGAGAGATGTTATTTCCATCTATCGTTCTTTGGATATATCTGGTTCTTAGGGCCTGATCTTGTGCCGCTGTTATCATTCCTTCAGTTTCCTTCTTGAGCTCTCCCCTTTGTAACCATTGCCATGTGTCATCGCTGGCCAGTTCTTTAGTCTGTCTCATGTATTGTCCGTGCATTGGTTTGTTGTGCCATTCCTCTGTTCTGTTTGTCATTCTCCTGTCTCTGTATAATTGTGGGTTTTCGTCTACTTTTATCCGTCCTTCTTCCCATGCACTCTTGAGGCACTCGTCTTCACTGGTTTTCAGATATTGCCCCAGTGCTCTGTTCTCTATGTTGACGCAGTCCTCTGTGCTTAGTAGTCCTCTCCCTCTTTCCTTTCGTGTTATGTATAGTCTGTCCGTATTTGCTCTTAGGTGTAGTGCTTTGTGTATTGTCATATGTTTCCTCGTTTTCTGGTCTATGTTGCGGAGTTCTGCCTTCGCCCATTCCACTATTCCTGCACTGTATCTGATTACTGGCACTGCCCATGTGTTTATGGCTTTTATCATATTTCCGGCGTTGAGTTTTGACTTGAGTATCGCCTTGAGTCTCTGCATATATTCTTTCCTGATCGTGTCCTTCATCTCTTGGTGTTTTTTATCCCCTCCTTCCATTATTCCCAGGTATTTGTATCCCGTCTCATCTATGTGTTTGATGTTGCTCCCATCTGGTAGCTTTATCCCTTCCGTCCTTGTTACTTTGCCCTTTTGTATGTTGACTAAGGCGCATTTTTCTATTCCAAACTCCATCCTGATGTCCCCAGATACAATCCTTACAGTCTGGATTAGGGTATCTATTTCCTTGATGCTCTTACCATACAGCTTGATGTCGTCCATGAACATCAGATGGTTAATTCTGTTGCCTCTTTTCTTGAGTTGGTACCCAGCATCCATCTTCTGCAGTACTTTGGTCATTGGAATCATGGCTACTACGAAAAGTATTATTATTATTATTATTATTATTATCATTATTATTATTATTATTATTATTATTATTATTATTGGGCACAATTTTCAGTGTCGAAAATGATGACAATGGTTGCAGGTCCACAATAATATCGCATGTGAAATATAAAGTCTGTAATAGATAATAAAAGCTTTCAAACCTTATACTAGGTTCATCTTCAGTCAAGTGAACATTACTGAAGATGAACATAGTATAAGGTTCGAAAGCTTTTATTATCTATTAAAGACTTTATATTTCTCATGTGATATTATTTTGGACCTGCAACCATTATTATTATTATTATTATTATTATTATTATTATTATTATTATTATTATTATTATTATTATTATTATTATCTCAAGGCAGACCACAACGGAGGGAAAAGAGAAAGGAGAAATATTTGAGAAGCGTGAAGACAGTCATCCCCCCCTCCCCTCCCCTCTCTCTCTCTCTCTCTCTCTCTCTCTCTCCACGCAGTGCGTCTGTTCCCGATTGCGCAAGAGCGCCCCCCCTAATAATACATCTTCGGGAAATCTTTAATTAAATCCGGCGAGATCCCGGCGATTAAATTTCAATCACTAAAGATTTATTGCCGTGCATACTGCGGATTAATCATA
>NC_061095.1:15418248-15443248 GCF_015104395.2 Macrobrachium nipponense | reverse complement strand
CAACACAAACACACAATGATATTTACTCTTGTTTTATAAGTGTGCTTTGTTTAGATGTTGACAAATTATGGATCGCATCTATCTCTAAGGTCTTATTTTTATTTAGGTTATGCTATTGGAATGATTTACCAACTTTTTTATTTATATTTATTCTTTAATTATACATCAGTATTTGGTGATCGACACCCCTTTAGAAACAGCCCACCGTTGATGATGATATAAAAATATGCAAGGGGGTCTGCCCTGTTCTTTTAAGCTGTAATTAATTTTCTATTCTTAAGAGCTTCCCCCCCCCCCCCCCCCCCCCCCCCCCAACATTATGACGAAGTAATATATCTTTTCTTATCCTGACAAACCTGAAGTTGATTTATTTAGATTTACGTAGATTAATGTAGCTATCTCTTCAGTCACGATTGTCTACAAACTTCACTGACTGTTGCAAACTGTCGTTACATAGGATCGTAAACTCTCTTCAATCAGTCTTCACGTAGGATCGTAGAGTCTTCGATCAGTGTTTACATAGGATCGTAAACAATCTTCAGTCAGTCTTTACATAATATCGTAAACAATCTTTAGTCAGACCTTACATAGGATCGTAAACAGTCTTCAGTCAGTCTTTACATAGGATCGTAAACACTCTTCAATTTCATTGCAAAAAAAAAGGAAGAGAGAGAGAGAGAGAGAGAGAGAGAGAGAGAGAGAGAGAGAGAGAGAGAGAGAGAGCCTCTCATGCAACCCATTCTTCGCAGTCCTACTCCTGCTTATAGTGCGCAGGTGCATTAAGGCGTGCAAAATGTCGTGCTGAGCGATTGGTCACCGATACATCGTGTTGAATAGCTACTTGCGATACGATCGCAATTCCCTTTTCAACTCTTTTGAAATGGCTTTTAGTCTCGTGGTGTATATGTCGTCGGGACTGCTACTACTTCTACTACTACTTCTACTACTATGATTTATGAAGTCGAAGTTGTTTAATGTTTAACGGTAACATGAAGAATTCGTAGGTTGTCACAGTTGTTTAATGATAACATTAAGAATTTCAATTATAACACACTACCAATGAAGGTGATGGTGCTGATACCGGTTGTAAATAATTGCCCGCAAATAAAAATAAAGTACTTTTGACTTATACATATTGTTGAGATTTGCAAGATGAAGAACTCGTAAGTTGTTGCAGTTGTTTAATGATAATTGAGAATTTCAATTATAATACGATACCAATGATGGCGATGGTGCTGATACCGGTTGTAAATGATTGCCAGCAAATAAAAAAATTACTTTTAACTTATATACATTATGGAGATTTGCAAGAAGGCTCGTAGAATGCTATACATTTCAATAAGCGAACAAATGCGGTCGTAAAACGCAAGGAATCCCGAAAATGAAGTATATAGTCTTCGATGTGACGGTTCCCGCCGGCCATTAAAATCAAACTCGTTTGAGTCTTGGGGTCCCCGTTGGTCAAATGCATTCAGAATGCAGGTGGCCCCCCCCCCCCCCCACCCCCCCCCCCCCCCCCCCCCTCTTCTTGCACGTGAAGAGCTTCAAGTCATTGTCTGAAGGACGGTAGGGGTCAAGGATTATCTTCTTCTTTTCTTCTTCTTCTTCTTCTTTTCGTATGAACTCCATCCAGTACATGGTTTGTTGTCATTTTCAGGTGAATGATTTTCACGAATAAACTTTTTTTTCAGTAACATGTATTTGTCAATGAACTTTCTACAGTAACATGCATTTATCAATTAACTTTCTTCAGCAACATGTATTCAGTAACATGCATTTATCAATAAACCTTCTTCGGTAACATGCATTTATCAATAAACTTTCTTCAGTAAAATGCATTTATCAATAAATTTTCTTCAGTAATATGTATTCAGTAACATGCATTTATCAATAAACCTTCTTCGGTAACATGCATTTATCAATAAACTTTCTTCAGTAAAATGCATTTATCAATAAACTTTCTTCTGTAACATGCATTTATCAATAAACCTTCTTCAGTAACATGTATTCAGTAACTTGCATTTATCAATAAACTTCTTAGTTAACATGATTCATAACTTGATTTATCTAACTTTCTTCAGAAAATGCATTTATCAATAAACTTTCTTCAGTTACATGTATTCAGGTAACTTGCATAAAATCATAAACCTTTCTTCAGACTGTAAATTCGTTTATGCATTTATCAATAAATTTTTTCATATGCTTTATCAATAAACTTTCTTCAGTAACATGCATTTATCATAACTCAAGTTAAAATTTTTATCAATAAACTTTCTTCAGTAACATGCATTTATCAATAAACTTTCTTCAGTAACATGCATTTATCAATAAACTTTCAGTTTATCAATAAACATCATTTATCAATAAATTTCTTCGTAACATTCATAACTTCATAAACAAGTAACAGGAAAAATTCAGTAACATGCATTTATCAATAAACTTTCTTCAGTAACATGCATTTATCAATAAACTTTTTTCAGTAACATGCATTTATCAATAAATCTTCTTCAGTAACATGCATTTATCAATAAACTTTCTTCAGTAACATGTATTCAGTAACTTGCATTTATCAATAAACTTTCTTCAGTAACTTGCATTTATCAATAAACTTTCTTCAGTAACATGCATTTATCAATAAACTTTCTTCAGTAACATGCATTTATCAAATACTTAACACTTTTCACAAGAAAATTGCCCATTTATCAAAAACTCTTCAGTTACATGCATTTATCAATAAACTTTCTTCAGTAACATGCATTTATCAATAAACTTTCTTCAGTAACATGTATTCAGTAACTTGCATTTATCAATAAACTTTCTTCAGTAACATGCATTTATCAATAAACCTTCTTCAGTAACATGCATTTATCAATAAACTTTCTTCAGTAACATGCATTTATCAATAAACTTTCTTCAGGAAAATTGCATTTTCAATAACAAACTTTATTCAGGACATGCATTTATCAATAAACTTTCTTCAGTACATCCATTTATCAATAACTTTCTTCAGTAACATCCATTTATCAATAAGCTTTCTTAAGTAACATTCATTTACCAATAAGCTTTCTTAAGTAACATGCATTTATCAATAAACTTTCTTCAGTAACATGCATTTATCAATAAACTTTCTTCAGTAACATCCATTTATCAATAAGCTTTCTTAAGTAACATTCATTTACCAATAAGCTTTCTTAAGTAACATGCATTTATCAATAAGCTTTCATAAGTAACATGCATTTGTCAATAAGCTTTCAGTAACATGGATTTGTCGATAAGCTTTCTTCAGTAACATGCATTTATCAATAAACTTTCTTCATTAACATGCATTTGTCACTAAGCTTTATTTATTAATAAACTTTCTTCATTAACATGCATTTGTCACTAAGCTTTATTTATTAATAAACTTTCTTCATTAACATGCATTTATCAATTAGCTTTCTTCAGTAACATACATTTATCAATAAACTTGCTTCAGTAACATGCATTTGTCAATAAGCTTTCTTCAGTTACATGCATTTATCAATAAACATTCTTCGGTAACATGCATTTGTCTATAAACTTCCTTCGGTAACATGCACTTGTCAATAACCTTTCTTCAGTAACATGGATGTATTAATAAACTTTCTTCAGTAACGAACATTCGTCAATAATCATCTTTCAACTTATACTACGCATTATATACGTATACTTGTATACTTTATCCGGCTGGTTATTCGTCACCAATTTAGGAAAGGCATATATGTTGTTGTTGTTATTATTATTATTAACCAAACAAAAACTTCTTTCAGTTTTCTTCTGAAGATAGAAAAATAAACCCACAAAATCACTTTGTAACTTGTTTACTTCTAAGTATTTAGAAGTAAACAAGTTACAAAGTGATTTTGTGGGTTTCTTTTTCAATTATTATTATTATTATTATTATTATTATTATTATTATTATTATTCATAGAGTATTATTAATATTGATTGATACTAATAACAGATATCAAAAGATTTGACTTCTGTCTGTCAAAAAATAGAAAATACATTTTTCAGTATGCAGCCAAAAACACACAGCAACAAAACTAAATATATAAAAATTAATAGTTGAAGAATACAATGAAACAATGTAGGATATGCTTTAGGAACCGAGCCCAAAGGCATAGGAGGTATGGGCGAGCCCAAGGTCCTACATCCTCGGCTACACGTTCACTTCACGTCTTAATGCAGCCGAAATGTAGCTCTCCAGAAAACTCAGTTAAGCTCAACTACGTAATAAATTAAGCCCTATCTAAGGGTGCATCTTGAATTGTCTTCACCAGGGGTGGACATGAACACTGCATGACGACGTGACAAGAGTATTAGTGTAGAAAACAGGTATTACTCGCAAGAGTTTAGCATTGATTACCGGTTTAGGCGGGAGTGAAAGTGTTGGGATATAGGCAAAGGGTTTGGGAGGGTATAGTTGAAACTTAATCCTTTGTTTAGATGTAAGAATAAGAGAGTTTATTCGTGCCATGAAAAATCTATGAATGGATATATTTTTCCGTTTGGTAAGATAAATATTTGAGATAGAGGTTAAGGGGATGTGCATGAAAAATCATTGTCCCTCTATATATGCACACACACACACACACACACACACACACACACACACACACACACACACACACACATATATATATATATATTATTATATATGTATGTATATGTGTATGTATGTATGTATTTGGGTATTTTTAAATACGAGAAAAATAAAGAAAAATTGTTTCGTGGAGAGAGAGAGAGAGAGAGAGAGAGAGAGAGAGAGAGAGATACACACTTGCCCTAACGAATCGTAAAGTTGCATCAAGGGATTCATCTTCCGCTGGCACGAAATCCATTTGCTTGTATCTCGTACAGACAAGAATGGGAAGCAGAAGTAGTATTAGTACTGATGGGGGATAGTAGAACTGTTTGTGGGTGGGAGGGATGCCATGCCCACGAGAGGATTGTATCGATGGGAAGGGGTTGGGGAGGTGGGCATCCATAGGGGTAAATGCATGACTTGCCCAGCCATGGGAATCGGCTGTACGAGTGTAAATAGAATGCAGGACCCACTTATAGAGGGCAAGATCATGTCCTCAATTCGTTTGTAGTGAGTGAGGGTGATTGGGACTGTCTGTATGTATGTCTGTGTGTATGTGTGTGTGTGTAATTTGATTATGGCGCAGATATGGTGAAAGAATATTTTTCATGTGATTTTTTTTTGTGTGTATTTGCCCAATTTTTCTTTTATGTTTGATTATTGGTGACATTTTAGCTTTGTACTCTGATGACTCAAGTACATTGCTAAATCAATTTTTTTTACGAATTTTGTGTACCATTTACATGAGTACAAAAACAAAGACAGACTTGTTATTAATTGTTGCAACCACAAGTGACTGAATATTTTGATTAATATTAAAGCTACTTGCATTTCCTTGCTAGTGGAACCTGGCTTTATCTTATTATTTGTATTCAAGAGGTGCACGAAAACCATCAAGTAGAAAAGTGTATAACCTTCATAGTTCTTGTCAATGTTGGTCATTCTGTCCGAAGTGAGGGTTCTCTGGGCATATTTTCCTTGTACTTTCAGCCCAGGACGAGTGGCTCCTTACGCAACCTTGATCCATTATTTTCTTCATAGGAATCAATCGGTTGTTATTATTGTCTTGCATTTTATATTCAAGTGATGTTTTGGTAACTTACTACAGTGCAGGTGGATAGAATTTTGAGATCAGAAATTTACCGATATGGTTGGGCCTTTCTTGTCTGGTAACAATAATAATTTTTTTTTATGGTAGAAAGTGAAGATCTTGATAAAAACTGCAGTGTATGTATTCATATCACTAAGTTGATGTGTTTAACTTAAGTGCAAAGGACAGAGGTGCATTTTTAAAGTACTAGGTTTTGTTTAAGCAAAATAAGTATATCCACTATAATGCGTAAGAACGAGTATAGTATATTCTCACGTTCTTATCCTTGTTTAGTATAGTTTATAATCTTCTTTAATAAATGGTCGCATTGAAAGGTAGTCATTTTGATTTCACTTAATCGGATGAGGAACTTGCATTCCGATGTTTTTCGTTATTTCTTGGAAGGCATTTATAAACCAATCTTTAAAGTGGACGCCAAATATATATATATATATATATCTTTTTCTTGAGTATAGGTTCATAAATGTAAGCCACATTTAAAGTTGAAATATGCCAGCATGGATAAGGTTTAACTTTTTATTCCTTCATGCACAGCTTACGGCAGTTTTGACGTTATTATTTCAGGTGGAAAATTGATGCTGACAGATAAACGGAGGTACGCGAAGGGTAATTATATGTCTTAGGGTATACAACTGGATGATCGAAGCTGGTTTTGCTTTTGTCTGATAATTTTGAAATCGAATATCCCCATGTTTCACGGAAAGCTTCGCTAACGTTATTAATACGTCCAAAGCATTTCATTTTTATTGTAGCCTTTGTTTTTCATGCTCTGAGAAAAATTGGGGTTGTATCTGTGTATGGGACGAAAGAAAAATATATTTTTTTAACGTTTTCAGGGCAGGGGTTCATCCCGCATTTCATGCGGGAAAATTGGAAGTTGCAACCGATAAATCATTATTTTGTTCTTAGAAATCAATCGTAGCATGTCTTGCAAAGGTCAGGTCGTGGGGCTGGCAAAGTCTGCCACAGAGAAAGTGTATATATATATATATATATATATATATATATATATATATATATATATATATATATATATATATATATATATATATGTCCCTCAGGTCTTGTATCTTGTTATGCTTAACAGATTCATTTGATGCATCTGACACTTGTCCCTCCCTGTACCGAGTAATGTTGTTAACTTTGGGTAGAATTTCCTCATACTGACTTTCTTGAATGCTTTATATAGTTATAGTAAAAGACAGCCTAATTAGTAACCGGATATTTCATTCATTTGAGCACTATTGGATATTACATTCGAGAACTTCCAGCGAATGCAGTTCAATTTCTTCCACTACTTTGTACACATCAGGGTTTACAATCTCTCTCTCTCTCTCTCTCTCTCTCTCTCTCTCTCTCTCTCTCTCTCTCTCTCTCTCTCAGGTGTTCTGTGGATGGCGTGATCTCAGCGTTGACCAGTTTGCTTAGGCCTTTTTGCCAATTATGTCTATAATAATAATAGTAATATGGAATTCTCTGTCTTTCTCTGTGCTGCAACATATCACCTGTCTGTTAGCTAGAGGGTTATTTACCTTTAGCCGGGAATGGAGATACGTTTCTTCCCGTCAATTAATGATTGAGATATTGCAGTGCGATGTATCTTAGGTCTGCCTCCATTAGTTTCGCATACATCTCAAATCGCTCAAGACTTCGCATTAGCGAGGCGCTATTTTCCCTTCAAAAATAGGCGAGGTAACTGTGCAAAGTTACGGAACAGCGACCTTGACATACTGTACACCTCCAGGTATCCCAACGAAACAGGTGGGTCTGTTCCATTCTCTTCTGTCGGTCAGTCAGTTTCATTTAACCATTCTCAGTGACTCGCCTTTAATTGAATTTCTCTTCTAGCTCAGGTTAGCAAATCTAGCAAACTTACTAAGTTGGATTTCATGCTTTATTGTGACCCATTGTGGTTTACTCTAGACAGCTACATGACACTTGCGTTTTTTTTCCCCTAATCATCACGCGTTCGATATTATTATTATTGTTATTGGGAAAATAAATCCACAGTAGTATGTTGTTTGATTTTGTTATTTAGAATATATTTATTTTAAATTTGTTACTTAAAATATATACATTTATTTTGAATAACAAAATCAAACAGACATACTCCTGTGGATTTACTTTCCCATTTTATCGACTCTGTGATTATGAGTTTTGTTTGGATTATTGTTATTATTATTAAATTATTATTCAGAAGATGAACCCTATTCATATGGTACAAGCCCACCACAGGGGCCACTGACTTGAAGTTAAAGCTTGCAAAGAATATGGCGCTTATTTCGAATGAAGCAACAGGAGGTAATAAGAAATAAAGAAGGAAGAGATCAGTTATTAGAAGATAAATAATAATTTAACAAATGAATAGATAACCAACGCAAAGCTCAGCTGATGTTCCGTATCAGGTCATCGTAGAATTTAGGTGAGTGTCGAGCCTCTTTTAGGTTATTGTGTTGGTTTCATCGAGCAGCTATTAACTTACATAATTTGTTGTGGTTTTCTTTCGATCGACTCAAACTGGTTGGTTGAATAAAGGAAGTTTCAAATGACGCCGGAATCTTCTTCTCCTGAGATGGTTTGCGGTTGTTATGCAATGGAACCCACCTGTGTTTGTATGTTGTTGTTTTTGTTTTTTTGAAGTGAAAGTCCAGGTAGTTTTGATTTTATAAAGCCTTGAACTCCCACTGAAAGATCAGATATTTAGGGCAATAAACTATATATCTTTCTTTTTTTTTCATTAATATATGTAAGTATTTTTGAATGGGGGTTTGTTTTAGGGGAAGGGGGGTTACCAGATATTTTAAAAAGGCCTTTCTCATTTGTCAGTAGAGATTTTTCGAAGGGTCATTAATACAAACAACGAAAAAGTATTCTGGAATAATTTCATACGTTTAAAGAAATTGATTGAATTTAATATATTCACCATCTGATTCAACTTGAGGCTGAGGTGTTAACAAAAATTCTGATCTGGATCGACGAACAGGACATTATTAATCCAATAACAACAACCATTACCATTCTCCTTCAAGGTTTGGCTGTCATGGCTTTAAATCTTCATTTTAAAAGACTTCGAACGCACAATCGACATCATTGTACCATAAAAAAGGTAAACTGCGGACTTCATTCAGTTTTGAGGACTTGAGATTAAAAAGGCCTTTTTTTCGAAATCCCCGACACTGCTTTTGACGAAAAGAAAACGGCGTCTGCTAAGTCAGCTGATAACTTGTAAACAAGGTCATGGAGAGAGAGAGAGAGAGAGAGAGAGAGAGAGAGAGAGAGAGAGAGAGAGAGAGACCATAATGGGAATAGTGGGTCAGCCTTGGTCGTGTCTGTTACCTGTACAGCGAATGAAGTGGTGAAATTGGTTAATGAAGATTCAAGGTGGGATTGGGGAAGGTAGTGGCATTTCCCTCGTTTATTGTGTAATTGCGACGCCACTATGCTTTATCCAGTCAGTCAATCAATCAATCAGTCATTCTTCTTGAATCGCAAGACAATAGTGCAAGCGTATCGTTTTCTTAGGTATTAAGTAATGAAAATCACTTTGTGAGTTACGAATAAATAAATGATTTTTTTAATGATTCCCGTTGGATTATTGCGTTACCTCTAAACATTTCAGAGGGGTAGGAAAGGTATAGGAAACAGAAAAAAATGGGTGACTTGACCCACCACCATTGGGAAGGGGTAGATCCACCTGTGTAAAGACCTGAAGAGTCACAGCAGAAAGAGCTCCTTAGTTTAATATTCAAATTAGCCATTGAAGTATTGTTTGTTAACCTCCATATATATATATATATATATATATATATATATATATATATATATATATATATATATATATATGTGTGTGTGTGTGTGTGTGTATGTATGTATGTATGTATGTATGTATGTATGTATACAGACACATACATACACACACTCACACACACGTCCTACGTTCCGTCACCTTACTATTATAAACCTGTAGGACCTAATTTAAGCAGCAGATAGCCAGAAAAACTGTCAATTCTGTCATGTATACAGTTGTATTTGTCATAAACTAATTATTTATCTATTTATTAATTATCCATCCTGTAAAGAGATCTGTTAAAAAAAAAAAAAAAAAAAAAAAAACTGTTCAGGAACGCCTGCTCTTATTTTGCATAGAATTCTTTGGTGGTTGTACTGGGGGCGTTGCATTATACAGAGAAATGACAGGAATCCGAGTAAAAATATTAATATTCGGAGGGTTCGGTTTTGTCAGAGAATGTTTTCTGTTATCAGACGTATTTACAGAAGTGGTAGAATGACTCCTCCATTTTAGGACCTCAATAAAACAGATCGTTAACAAGGTTGAGCAACGTGAGTGTTGCGGAGATTTTGGACCGTTGAAACGTCGTATTTATACGCTGGTGTTGGGTAAATTGATATCGATTTGAGAACGTTTAAGCGTCGTATTTACGAAGGTTTTGGATAAATTAATACCGATATGAGAACGTCTAAACGTCGTATAACTTTTTTTCTAAAGAAATATATCAAGATGGAATTCTCTCAAAGACTTTCACTGCTCTACTTGGAAGCACCTCCTACGATTGGAATCCAACCGTAAGAAATAGCAACACGTTTTCCTTTATATGTCTTGTTAGTTATTTACCTCTTTATTTATGTGGCATTGCTATAAAATGTCATTCCTTATGGCCCTTCGCTACTGTACATTCTCAATTATTGATTTGTCTTAGTTCGTATATTTATGCTGTTTAATTCCATCAAATCATAAGTTCATATGGTTATTGGCCGCTTGTCATCGTGGCAATAACGATTGGAATGGAACTGATATTCTCGTTTCACGTTTGGAATTCCTTTTGTTTTTGCGCTTTTCTTAATAGGAAAGTAGTAGAATATAACCTTATTGTGCTTTGAACTGATCATTTCTTTGGAGAGAGAGAGAGAGAGAGAGAGAGAGAGAGAGAGAGAGAGAGAGAGAGAGAGAGAGCATACAATATACAGTCTGATATGGCTCGTTGCATTTTGTAAAGCAAGAATGGACGAATCCCGTTTATTCACTTTCTGAGAGAGAGAGAGAGAGAGAGAGAGAGAGAGAGAGAGAGAGAGAGAAAGCATACCAGCACAAACGAACGAATCCCATTTATTCATGTTCTTTTCTTTTTTGTTTTACTTTGTAGTGCGTCATGCTCTATTTATAATACGCTTAGTCCTTGGAAATCTTTAAGTCCGGTCATTCAATAATTCTAAACTGCCGCCGTTATTTTATTATTGTCTGAATGTTATTTGTTTTGTTCGTTTTCCTCTTTTGGGTTTTAAAAGAGTTTTAGTTTGTTGCTCAGGCTATCCAATACTCATGTTAAATATTAATTTTTTTTTCTCTCAATTTCGTTAAGGTGTTTTCGTATATTTCATTTTATTTTTATCAATCTGAATGTGATCTTTTGTACATTTCGACCACCTTCAGTAATACACTTCAAAAATCGTATCCGGAATGTGAAACTATTTTTTTTTTCTTTCTTTTTTTAAATACGAAGCGAAATTGTTTCGAGTTACTCTACATCCGGGTCTGCAAATGAATGGAAGCGAGCGAAGGCATTATTTTCGCTAACAGAGGCCTTGAAATAATGACAGGTCCTCATGATAATTTATAAATCCTAATATTAAAATTCTTTTGTTATAAAACAAAGCGTGGGATCGGTGCGGACACTGTTGTTATTCGAGTGAAATATACGTCTGAAAATACGTGTTATTGTTTTGCTTGAAAATACTCACAAACCTTTCATTGTATATACTGTCATTGAATGCATGTTTAGGATAGGATAAATAAATATGATTTTATGAAAATGAACGAAAGGTTTCGTTCTTATACTCTAGCAAATCGCTGGGTCATTGAAATATTTTCCATTGTTGGATTGACTTTCAATTTTATTTCAATTTCGAGGGTTTCGTAGTGTCATGGCTGCGAGACACTATCTGATCTCTTGTCTTCTGTCCACTTCCTTGTTTATGTAATTCCTATTCATTTTTGGCATTGTAGTGGTTAATGTGTTGATGAAGACTGCTTTGATTTGAAGGTTTGCAATGAGGTGCAGAGTAGCCCATGGTAGATGGTGTATTCTTTGTGTATGTGTGTGTGTGCTTATGTATATGTATCCCTCCGAATTTCTGCTCTACTGCAAGTGATTCGAAACAAGCACAACAGAAAGGGTTGCTCTCTCTCTCTCTCTCTCTCTCTCTCTCTCTCTCTCTCTCTCTCTCTCTCTCTCTCTCTCTCTCTCTGCATTTTACACCAATAGTATATAATAAATCTCATAATTCTTGTAGTCAAGGCTTACAATAGAATTCTCTCTCTCTCTCTCTCTCTCTCTCTCTCTCTCTCTCTCTCATCTCTCCTCTCTCTCTCTCTCGAGATCTTCTCTCTCTCTCTCTCTCTCCTCTTTCAACCTCCCCTTGCTGTTGAGAACACTAGTTTTGTATGATTCCTCAATCAAATTTTTAACTTCTAGATCATATTGGGATCTCCTCTCTTCTCTCTCTAGAAAGCTCTCTCTCTCTCTCTCTCTCTCTCTCTCTCTCTCTCTCTCTCAGAACGCTCATGACGTACGTACCTGCCTGCATGATTCAAGAGGATCCGACAGTCCAGCGTCGTAAGTTTACAATTCGTAAAATTGGAGGCCACACTTAATCAACCATGAATTGATGCTCCCTCCTGTCAAGGAAGTGCCAAGCAAATATCGAGTGACCAGACAGGTCCTTGCATTATGGCTTGGGTGTCCTGTCCGCCTGGGTATAGTTAACTCTTGACTAATACAACTTTGGAAGAATTTTAGAGTTGGCTCTTATATAATTACGCTCCTTGTTTTCATGGAAGAATTTTAGAGTTGGTTCTTTCAGTGAGTTGTCTGTTTGATTACTTTAAACCAATTTTGGGTACTGTTTAGGATTTTTTTAGGTTTAGTTTTTTTCGTATTTTCTTTTCTTTTTATGTAAGTTGGAGAAAGCTTATAATTTTGTTTGTCATGGCAAAGGTATACTTTTATTCCAACAGTTTAAAACAATTACTACGTATTTTATTTTTATATTTGTCCGTCGTTCAGCCCTCGTAAAACCTTTATATGATTTTTAAACATTTTTCTTCCGTGTTCAACTCGAGGTTTTTGTGTTAAGGAAAAAAGACTTTTTTAAAAAGAAGTTTAGGTAATGTATAGGTAAGATAGTGTAATTTATTTTCAAAAATGCTTGATAAACTATTGTCCGATTTTTTTATTAAGGTTAAGTAACTCTACACACACACACACACACACACACACACACACACACACACACATATATATAATATATATATATATATATATATATATATATATATAATGTGTCGTCGTTTAACTGGTTTCCATCATTAAATTAAGCTGGTCTTCTGGTATAGTGGTTAGTGTGATTAGTGTCGTGACATGCCACTCAGATGGCGCGGGATCACGTCTCCCCACCCTAGGGCTACGAAAAATCACTGCTTGTGTATCATGATCAGTTACTGCTGCAGTGTGGGGTCTACGGTGGGAATTTGAAACCAACATTGTTTGGAAGCTTGAATTTCAAGTCAACGGTTCCTCTGTTTCATCCACTGAAATAGTAATGAGTTTTCTAATGATCAACGATTATATTTCCAATTCAAAATATATGGACCGATTCGCTTTCGCTGCTGTGTTGTGAAGCAACATGCATTTCCCAACCAGGACGCTCCAGAAATTTTATCCTCTTCCGAAAGCAACGACAATCAGTGTCCTTCGTGTCATGCAACATTGCTGTTATGCCAATCACTTCTTTTCAGTCCAGTGTTCTTGACCTTATCAAACGGAGTTATTATTTTTTTTTTTTGCAAAATAACGAAGGCGTCTCTCTCTCTCTCTCTCTCTCTCTATATATATATATCTATCTATCTATATATATTCTATATATATATATATATATATAATATATATGTGTGTGTGTGTGTGTCTCGTGTGTGTATGTATATATAGTATATGGTATATGGGGTATGTTCATGTTTATATATATATTAATTTTATTGTAGATTACATCACATTTTGTGGTTTAAGTAACAAATGATAGGTTTGAATATGTATACGCGAGATGTTTTATATTTTAATAATTATTATATATATATATTATATACTATAATAGATACATTTATATATTAATAAAATATATATAATATCATAATATAATATAATTATTATTATATAATATATATATAATATATATTATATATATATATATATATATATATATATATATATATATATATTTTGCATTCGTAAACGATGGAGGAATAGTAAGATTGATATATAAGCAAAGCTACAAAATATATGAACTTGAATATGTTTTCAGTTGTAACATTGATTGCACCATTGTGGTAAAAAAAAAAAAAATGAATGTAACCAGAAAAGATTAACAATGGTCTCGTCGCAACAGTAATATTAGGTAAGTTTTTCGGTTTACAAATCTTTTAGGTGAATTTGAAATGCCCACTTTTATGACGGAGGTAATGGTTCTCATAATAGAAACGGCATAAAACTTCAAGGTTTCCATCGTATTTCAGAGAGAGGATAGTCAGCTGACTAATCTAGTTTCCAGCAGTTTCTGTTAACGTAGCCTTTACTGACTTTCTTGAGAGAAATTGAAAATTTTCCTTGCTCTTTTTTTTTCGAGTGTTAGAAATGTTAGGTGTAAAGTTCGTTGATGTGAGAACTTGACGAATTTACTCATTCGTAAAGTTCATCATTTTTATTATTTATCGCCAAGGTGTTTTGGGAGTCTCAAGGATGATTGAAAGTATTGTGCATTTTTACCAAGGGTTTGAGGTGGTTTGACAAGTTACGGTGACAGCGTTTGAAAAAAAGAAAGAAAAAAAAAAAGAGCCTCTGTAAGTTTTCCAAGTAGCTGCGTTATACGATACCTTCAGTGAGAATAATAAAATTCTAAGGAGTTGGAGTTTATATATATATATATATATATATATATATATATATATATAGATATATATATATATAATATATATATATATATATATATTATATATATGCATGCAAGAAGCCAGGTACTATGTCGTACCTCTAAGTAAATGGGGATACAATCCACAATGAAGTAAATTTACTTCATTGTGGAATTTACTTCATTGTGGATTGTATCCCCATATATATATATATATATATATATATATATATATATATATATATATATATATATATATATATATATATATATATATATATATATATATATAACTTTGCATTGAATTTATTTTGTAACAGTTCCGGTTTTCGCGACAGAAATAGTAAAAACTTTATAAGAGTTTTTGAGACACGGGACTGAAAGGCCAGTAGGGTAAATAGCAAAAGTTCTTAATTAACCCTTGTGAGAGTTTAAAGCTTACTTTTATGGCAACAGTTCTGATAACGCCTGAACTGAATTGAAATTCTCTCTCTCTCTCTCTCTCTCTCTCTCTCTCTCTCTCTCTCTCTCTCTCTCTCTCTCTCTGCCCATTTTGATTAATTATATATGATTCTCACCTAAGGTAATCAGAAGTAAATATAGCCAAAATAGGCAAAAATAAAAACATTTTTTTAAAAATTAATTTGAATAAAATCATCACGGTCATCAGTTAATTAATAGTGAGAATAAAATTTAAAGTACAACTGGAAGCAACAAAAGCTAAAACAATTGCAAACGAAAGGTTCTGACCCCCAATCAGTTTGCAGGTCAAGTAGCTGGACTAGTCCTCCCCTTCCTCCTCCTCCTCCTCCTCCTCCTCCCTCCCCCTCCCCACCAAGCACACACACACACACACATACACACATAAACATCCTTATCTGGATCTTGCAAACATGCAACCTGCGTCCACAGAAACCTCATGGGCCATTTTTCTCTCGGTGGGCGATCAGTTTAGACGTTCCTCTCTCTCACACCCCCCGGACCATCATGCAGTGCTTTCGCTAAGCAACTGTCGGGGAGGAAATCACTGAGGTTATTTTTTTATTTATTTATGGGGGGGAGGGGGACTTTTTTTTTATTTTTATTTTTTTATTTTTGGAGCTGGAAATATAAAGAGGGTAGTCCATGAGAAGAGAGAATAAAAGGTATGAGGTATGGCATGAGAGAGGAGAGAGAGAGAGAGGGGGAGGAGAGAGAGAGAGCGAGAGAGAGAAGAGAGAAGAGAGAAGAGATTGAAGAGAGAGCCTATATCCAAAAAGGAAGCCCAACTGTCAAGGAAAAATTCACTTGAGTTAGCTTTTTTTTTTTTTTTTTTTAAGCTAGAGAGAAATAAAGAAATTGTACATGAGAAAAGAGATGAAAAAATTTCAATTCTTGATCTGCTAACAAAACTAACACTTTCTTCAGAGAGTTAGAAGGGATTGGAGAGAGAGAGAGAGAGAGAGGAGAGAGAGAGAGAGAGAGAGATTTGCAATTTTGTTTGATTAATAAAGTTAAGGTTTTTTCTCTCAAGAGAGTTACAGGGAAATGCGTAGAGAGATAGTAATTGCTGGCCATTAATGTCCAAGGAGAGAGAGAGAGAGAGAGAGAGAAGAAGAGAGAGAGAGAGAGAGAGAGAGAGAGAGATCCACAAAGGAAGCGAAAGAAAATTCCCGAGAATGTGTTACTCGAAAATAGAGCTATAGTATAAGTGTTCTCGTCCCTGAAGGCGCTGACGTGAACAGGTAACACACACGTATGCATGTATGGTATGTATGTATAAATGTATGTATATTGTATGTGGGTGTGTATTTATATTATATATATATATGTATATATAATATGCATTTATACTAAATGTATGGAACAATTTCTCCCATTATATAAAAATGTTTATTGCTCTGGTAATAAGATTTAGAGAGACATGTAAATTTTTTGTCCACGGTCGGGAAATTCGAGTCTCGCGCAGCGCAACGAGCATTAAATCACCATCTCCTCTCGCCGTTAAAAGCAGCATACCATTATTATTATTATCCCACCTGTGCCTTCGCGGAGATCATTATTGTCGCCCAGGTAATTTAGACGCCCATCAGAGCTAAGGAATGTTCATTAACGAGGAGAAAGAAATAAAATAAAAAAAATACGCGGAAACGCTTTAGGAATAATGTGAATATGAATAATGAACTTCTCGAGGTTGGAATACTTCTTGATGTTTGGGCGTTCATTTTGCCAACTAAGGCGTTGGAATGATTAAATGCTGTCGTGTTCAATTCATTAATGGCTCTTGTCTGTTTATTAATGGCGTGCCAAACTTAGATGTCAGTGTGACGCAATTATCGTTGTTTATAAAATAACCCGATACTTTTCAATGCGACAGCTAACTTTTAAATTTTCCAAGTCGTTATCTCTGATTTTTTCAGACTTAATTATATTTTATTTTCAGGATCTATGAAATCTGATAATTTAAGTATATCAGTACATATTTTTTTTTATATATCACAGCTACTGTAAATAATTGGTTATTATATTTGTTGTCATACTCATGTAACAAAAAGGTTATATACTTTTTAATTCCTGTAATATAAATAAAAATAGCAGAAAAACTTTTTGTATACAACTTGCTCCATATGCTTGGCAAGTTGTTACAGTCCATGGGGTATATTGTTACAAAATATAAAAAGAAGCACATTCTTTTAAAGCCTAAGGAAATCAGTTAACACTTCATTGTACACAGGTCACATATATACGTAATGAGCAATTTCATTTGTGCACCGTTCATAGTCTTAAACTTTCAATTTGATGCTGTATTTGGCCATTTCACCAATAATCTTCAATATTCTTTTTGCTTTTATTTCCACCAGACTTCAGAAACCTTTTGTTATTCAGATTTCTTGTACTGAGCCTTTTTCCTTGTGAATCCTCGTTGTGCTTTTGTAGTTTCATCTTCCTTTTTTGCATCTTTGTGTCTCTGTAGGGCTTAGCCTTTCGAAAAGAGGTCCTCTGGGGGTGTGATATCTACTGTAGGTCTTTGTTCTGTCTTTATAGGAGGAGGTGATTTGTACATGTAAGGACTATCTAAACCATCCTTTGCTTGTGCTTGTAACAGTGTGTGGAATCATTTTCAAAGGCTTGTTTGTTTGGCAGCCGCTGATTGGCTGGGAGCTGCCTACCTCCCGGTACCAGCCAGTCAGCTGTCGCCAAACAAACGTCTCGTATAAGCATAGGGCTCATCCAAGAATCTACTTTAAGTGAAGCAGCTATAGTTGCGGAATTTTCTAAAAATCTGACTTCTAAATCTTTAATTTACTAAAATAAATAATTGAATAAATAATTATAGTGGTTCCTGGATCTGGAACAGACTAAAATTCCGATTCTTTGGATTTGGAACGCATTGAAGGAATGGTTTATTCCACTGGAATGTAAATTGAAAACTATTTACATTCCAGTTTTCAATCTAAAACTCAACACTTACTCGGCCTGTTTGCATTCCTGGCTGTTCGGTTGGTTCAAATCAAGCCGGCCTTATGCCAGCACGGGCCCTTGCCCCAAAGTAGGGACCCTTAATGGTAATGGGCGGAAGGGAATGAGGCCTGGTGTGCCCCTGCCAAGACGGACACTGGTGTTTCTGTCTGTTTGCCTTCAATAAAATAGTTTATAAATAGACCACTTTATTAGTTCTGTTGTCAGTGTAGCATTTTTATTTTTCAGCATTTTCTAAACCAAGGACTCGATTTATCTTGGTTGTAGAAACATTGCAAAAGAAGAAATATACAATATACAAGCGAGGTATATTTAAGCATGAGTCATAGACTACACAATGGTGTATGTTTATTCGGACACAAAATCCGATGCTTTTTTACGGGGGAACAATTCAAATTCGTGGGCAGAATGAATAAAGGAATAAACTTCCGTGTGAAGTGGCGCGTAAATTATGGAAGTCCCGCTCAAAATCCCTCGCATTTTGTGCCGGTGGGGGGAAAGAAATGTCAATTACGGGATAAAGTGCAGGTAATTTCCACGACTTCATGAATGAGTAAGTGACTGTAAAATGTTTGGAAAATGCGCGGAACTAAAACTACCCCAACAGAATTATGAAGACTAAAGTGGTCATTTTAGAAGTTCTTTCTCTCGTGTGGGGGGTGGGGGGGGGGGGGGGGGGGCGTTTCTCTGAAACTAAAAGACCAGCATTTGAATCCTTAAAATTCCCTTGTGCTCCTGGTTGGTTTAAGTAGATAAATAGTAGCCTGGTTGTTAGTCATCCGTTGTAGGTTGTAGTTAGTGTGGAAAGAAGAAGTAGGAGAGAGAGAGAGACAGAGCAGAGACAGAGACGAGAGAGAGAGACAGAGAGAGAGAGAGAGACAGAGAGAGAGAAAGGAAATAATTAGATATGAGTGTTTAGTAGTCCGTCAAAATAAACAACAGCAAATAACAGTAAAACAGAATGGTTACGATGAGGAAATCATATATCTCTCTTTCTCTTTGAAGTTAAAGCTTTGTTATGTACGGTACTTAAATAATCTCTCTCTCTCTCTCTCTCTCTCTCTCTCTCTCTCTCTCTCTCTCTCTCTCTCTCTCGTTTTCCTCCTTTCGGTGATAATGGGAGGCATGACACTGAAAGCGTTGAGTCATCTTGCTGGCTGCGGTCTGACCCGGCCAAAGAGGCCCTCCCCCTTCCCTCCCTCCCTCCGGGCCTTTTGTGGATGTCCAGAAATTACCCATAAAGGCTTTGGGCGTGTTTACTTACGTTAGTTAACGTCCATTCTGCGTCGGAGCGACTTTTGAGAAATGCCATATATGTCGGTTTGGTTGAAAGGGAGGTTTGTTTGCATATGAGATTTTTGTTGTAGCACATGTGTCCTTATTGTGATTGTTACTTTTGTTTGTGTCTGCCCTTGTTTGCGGTTGTTTATAATCTATAAAGGTCTTTGAATTGTTAAGTTTGTTTGTGTCTGCCCTTGTTTGCGTTTGTTTACAATCTATGAAGGTCTTTGAATTGTTACGTTTGTTTGTGTCTGCCCTTGTTTGCGGTCGTTCATAAACTATAAGGGTCTTTGAATTGTTAAGTTTGTGTGTGTCTACCCTTGTTTGCGTTTGTTTACAATCTTTAGGGGTCTTTGAATTGTAACGTTTGTTTGTGTCTGCCCTTGTTTGCGTTTGTTTACAGTCTATAAAGGTCTTTGAATTTTTACGTTTGTGTGTGTCTACCCTTGTTTGCGTTTGTTTACAATCTTTAGGGGTCTTTGAATTGTAACGTTTGTTTGTGTCTGCCCTTGTTTGCGTTTGTTTACAGTCTATAAAGGTCTTTGAATTTTTACGTTTGTTTGTGTATGCCCTTGTTTGCGGTCGTTCATAATCTATAAGGGTCTATAAATATTTGATTTTTCATTAACTTTCATTATTACCGTTCGCTCGTATTCCATGTACTGTTGCAGGATTATGCTGATGATGCGCGCGCATGTGCACAGTCGCGTATGTAAGCACTCACTCAGGAAATGACCTCATTACCGAATGAAGGCTTCGGGTTTTTCGTTGTACGATGGTTGACCTTCGTTGTCCGATATTTGTGTCTTTGGAGAGGGAGAGAGAGAGAGAGGGAGAGGGCAGTAATGCAAATCTCTTAAGAAACGTATTGTCATAGGTCGAGGGTCACTCATTATTTCGTTACTTCGTAGCACGGTACTTTTAAATATTCTGAATATTGATGTACGTGTATTTGTTCGAGATATGTTGAGGAAATATTGTGGATTGTGGCTATTTCATATGAATATGGAGGTTATTCAAAACTCGTACGTATAGAAGATATCTATTAAATGTACTGGATTTATCAGAGAGAAAGTCTGTAGATAATGTCTTTGGGCCGAAATAGGTCTGATTTGAGCATCATTGTTATAACTCAGAAATATTTAGGGTTGTAATGACCTCCTTTTTTTTTTTTTTTTTTATTTTTTTTTTTTTTTTTTTTTTTTTTTTTTTCATATAGGCTTTTTATCCTTTGTAGGCTTTACATGGCGTGGTAATTGGCTGTATTTGTCGCGTCTTTTACGCTCTGGAGGCTTTGAGTAGTATGGCAATGAACTTTCTTTCTCGAGCCGTAAATTTATTGTTTCTTTTTGCATTATCATCTTCGGCATCCAGTAATTCCATAGGCTTGTTCAAATTTCTCTCTCTCTCTCTCTCTCTCTCTCTCTCTCTCTCTCTCTCTCTCTCTCTCTCTCTCTCTCTCTCTCTCTGATGCGTAAATGACTCAGATGTCACATTGTCACTCTAAGGTGAGGAATATATATTAAAATCTCATCTAGTATCCGTGTATATATATTTATATATATATATATATATATATATATATATATATATATTATATAAATTTAGGCTTTCAATAGTTTACGGGGAAAAACATACTTGACCGATTACATTTCCAATCGATTCCAGTTTTATCTTTCTTTCATGAATTCATTATTGAAAGCCTTTCGATCTGTAGCGAATCGGTGATTCGTTCCACATCGTGCTTATTGAAGTTACTGCTGTAAATATTTTATATTTTATTTTAATATAGCATATATATATATATAATATATATATATTAAACCGTTTCCTTTAACAATGGTTGGCTCTATTGAAAGAAATAGTACGACGGTATAACTCGCAGCATTACCCTCTTCGTACACCAACACACAAGATGTATGTACTTGATGTACGCATTTTTTCTCTTCTTAGATATTAAGGGCCATTTTCTTCGAGTGCCTCTTTCACACCATCTGTCCTATCTTATCTGGGTCTTAATCATCTTCCCCACAAACAATATTGATTTATGCACTCTTTTTTCCCCACTTCACATAAACTATCTCTTCATACTCTGATCCGTTCTTTCACCTACACCAACCTTTTAGTTACTTCTGTATATCTCCACACAGCGATTTATTGAAAAACCAGAAAGTAATGGTAAAAGAGCAATGGAAATGCGACCTGATGATTTTAAATTTATATATTAAGAGAATTCTACAGATTGGCGGCAAGGATTATTATTGCATTGAAGGAACACGTGGGGACAGAGTTTTGCATTTTTTGCTCTTGCATTCTCTTGATTCGTTTCTCTAGAGATAACTAACTTCACCTTCCATCATTCAGGAAAGTATTTTGAGAACTGCTGTCAGACATAGGTGCTCTTCATTAAAAAAAATGAATTAGATTAATCTTCTAAGGTGGATGACCCCTAGTTGTTAGTTATTCCAAAATTCTATTGATTTTCTAGAATTCGGATGTGGTAGGTTGTCTTACAAAAATTAAATAAATAAATGAATAAATAAAGTAAAGTAATATCTTACTTTATTTTTTAAATATTCTGTTCCCAAGAGTAGAAAAATGAATGAAATTAATGTTCTATAGGGTGGATAACCTCTAGTTGTTAGTTATTCCAAAATTCCAGTGATGTAGAATTCGGATATGTTAGGTTGGCTTACAAAAAGAGAAAATTAATAAATAAAAAATAAAAAGAAATAAAGTAATATCTCACTTGATTTTTAAAATATTTAGTTCCCCAAGAGTAGAAAATACTAAAGGAAGAAAAAGAAAACTTCAGTTGAGTTATCTGGTGCTCTGGTGCAAAAGGATTAGTGTCAGAAAGAAAAATATGTAAACCTTCTCGGAATGGAATCCCTGTCTCACCTGTGACGGACAGGTAAGGAGGGGATATTAGCGTCAACTGCTTTCAACAGTATCGGGAACCAGAATGACTACGTACAGGTGAAAGTGAATATTCTTGTTGATAGGGTGAGATGTTGCAGTCATGGTGAAGGCAGTTTGAATTGTGAAGTTGAGGTTTTATCGTCAATTACCAACACTGCCTTAGTTTACTGGGTTGGTATCTGTCAGCCTTGTGTTTATTAGTTTTTTTTATTGTTTAAATTAATTTTATGTCTATTGCACTGGAGTACTTTACGATTTGTTTAACCTTCATTACATGCGAACATTCTTTATTACAAGAAGACTGGGTTTTGTCCTTGTGCGTGTTTGTAGATTTTCTATAATAATAATAATAATAATAATAATAATAATAATAATAATAATAATAATAATAATAATAATAATGAAGTATTCTCAGTAGCATTAGTCTTGAAATGGAGAAGCAAATCCACAGTTATTACTGGTACAGTATACTTTCAAAATAAATATCTGTACCCATACATAACTGGATTTGTTTCCCCAGTGAAAATATTGATAGTAATATTAATAAAACTTGTAAAAATGTTGATTATAATCTTGAAGATAATATTTTTTTTAGTAATGATAATTCACGAGTTACTGAACGAAGACATGACTTCACAAGACGTGTGTGTGTGTGTGTGCGCGCGCGCGTCTCAAGAGGTACCGGATTAAAATGGGTTAGTGAGTGAGTGTGGGTGTGTGGGCGGCGGGAAGGGGAGGGGCTTAAGAAGCATGGGTGGGCGTCTGGAAGGTTGTTTAGTGGCAAGGCCATCGAGACGGCGGTGTCGGGCGGTAGCAGCTAACAGCTTCACACACACACACACGCACACACACACACAATGTTGGCAAGGACGTGGTCAGAGAAAGGAATGGCGGTAGAGGGCCGTTCGTCCGTCTCCGTCCGTCCTAGGTCACTTCCCCCACCCACACCCTCTGCCTCAATTCGGGGAGCCTCCTCCTCCTTCTTCTCCTCCCCCTACCTCACACCTTCTCCGTCTGCTTATTCTTCTTCTTCTTCTGTGCTCTAGAAGTGGAGGAATCTCTATAATGACATCATAGCTTCGTTTAAGGTCAGGTGCTTTCATCTCGCCGCCTTTCCCGTATGATACTCGTATCATCATCATCATCATCTTCGTCGTCTCGTTCCTCTGATGATGATAGTAATAGAGTAGATCTCAATACATGAGGAGGAGGAGGGGGAGGAGGGAAGAGGAGGACACTTTTGGACAGAGAGATACTTCTTCATAAGGTAGGATAACCGCCCGAGGCAAGGTCGTCTTGGGTATTGGGAACATGTAGCGGTCCGGAGAAAGAATGTAAAGCCTACTCACTCACTCACACTCTCTCACTCTCTCTCGCTTGTTCTCCCGGTTTGGCTGCTGTTTTCCTCGGCTCTTTCTTTGGTGCCTTAGAGGGATTGCGTTTGGTCTTTTTATTTTTATTGAGTTGGTTGTATTTGGCTATATTAGGATTATTATCGAGTGGTTATTGTTGTCCTCAATTCGTCTGGTGGAGCTGAGGTGCATTGGATATTTCTTCCTTTTTAGTTGTATTCTATGTTCTTCCCTTGTCTCTTAGGGGCATTGGACATATTGGATATATATATTATACACACACACATATATATATATATATATATATAATATATATATATTATATATATATATATCTATTATATATATATATATATATATATATATATATATATATATATATATATATATTGTGTTGGTCTGTTTTTATTTATATTTGCTACTTGTTGTTTTGCCGAACTTGCTTATGAATTTTGGACAGAATTAATTTTTAAAATATATTTTCATGTGTTCGTTTTCTTAGAATTTAGTGTTGTCATTGCTGACCTTAACGGGCTGATTTCTGTAGAATAAGCACAGTAGTTGTTTTTATTAAATTCCTGAGATGGCATGACAGAATTTGCAGCTTTAAAGATAAAATAATGAATCCTGACATTCCTGTGTGTTCTTATAGAATTCGTCTGCTGGTACGTGTTTTGCATTTACTTGTACATAAATCGTATTTTCAATAGATGTCAGAAAGTAATAACTAACGCCTTGATACCCATAGTTTTTAGTGATAATGTATGCAATCCATTGGCTCTAAAATCGTAAGTTATTTATTTATTTTTTTACTAGTTCTCTGTGATGAAGCTTGACTGATTCCAGGTCGCAGATTTGATGCGGATACAGTATTACTCGTCGTGTCATTGACAATCGATTCTGTGGAATATAGGAATGTTTGATATTTACAAGATTTGAGTCAAGCGTTTTCAACTGTGTCTGTCAGGAATATTTATGTTCTGGCCACCGTCCACTACATTCTCGAAGAAGATAAGTAGTTGGCCTTGTGCGAAGTCTCCTGTTACTTATCCAGTACTTAAGTTATATATATATATATATATATATATAATATATATATAATATATTATATATATATATATGTGTGTGTGTTTATATATACTGTATACACTATATACATACTTTTAGGAAATATAAATTTTAATTATCTACAACAAACAACACACATTTTTATGTAATATACTTTAAAACTGGAAATTTCAAATTAAATCTCAGACAAGGACTAACTGACTGAATTCAATTCATGAATGTTAA
>NC_061095.1:15390748-15413248 GCF_015104395.2 Macrobrachium nipponense | reverse complement strand
CCTTATTGGTTCTGTGGGGTGGGGTGTCATTTTTTTTCCCTTTCAAGAGATGATAATGGGTAGTCTTTTTATTGAGATTATTGGTTTGGCTCTGTGGGACTTTTTTCACCGAGACTGCTGTCTTTTTTGTTGGGGGAGGGGGGACGGTTTGACTATTAAATTTTTAATCTGCCTTAGCTTAATTGTAAGCTTATAATTATTAATGAAAGTGTATAAGTGTGTATTGTGAGTTGGATTGAGATAAGGTTTTGTTAATTTCAATCATTACTACCATTCTTAATGAGATCACATTCTAAAAAAAACAAGCAGTAGGCCATTAATTTAACTATCAAGAACCCACGAGATAAAGTTTTTGTATGAAAAAAGAATATTTAAGTTTTTACTTCTATATTAGAGCAGGACTCGTAACATCTCGTACTGTGATATAAAGTAGATTCAATTTCCAAAATGCAGTGAATGTAATATGCCTTAGATTCAAAAGTAATTCCTAAATATGAAATGTAATTTTTGTCTTATCATTGCAACGGTCACGAACACATTGCTACTTTTAAGTCTGGAAATGTATGGGGCCTTGTGCAATAAAGCATCCTAACCCCCCCCCCCCTCTCTCTCTCTCTCTCTCTCATCTATATATATATATCTATATATATATATATATATATATATATATATATATATATGTATGTATGTATGCATATGTATGTGTGTTTGGGTGTGTATAGAATATAGGTATGTATTTATATATGTATGTACTTATTCAAAGAAATAGAGATACACGCATGAAACTTTTCCAGACATATTTCGATGTTTACCCGAGAGATTTGATGAAAAATTACATTTTTCTTTTCTCTCTCTCTCTTCCTGGAAAGGGTACTGATTGATGACAGCAATTTGTACATATCGACATCCATATTTTCCATCTGACAGCCCTTGCGTTAAAAAGGATTCGTGTTGTTATTTCCTGAATTATATCGTATTCATATTGCCGAGAGATCTGGTGTGAGAATATTGTATGTTTTTTATATAGATATGATATATTATATATATATATATATATATATATATATAGATATATATATATATATATATATATATATATATATATGTATATACGTGTGTATGTATATTCGCCATGTCTCTTACTCTCTTCCAGCATAATAAAAATCCAGTGTAAACGTTTTTTTTTTAAATTATTCTCATATTCTTACTCTGTGTCAGAATGTTAAAGCCCTCTCTTGTAATATTCTGTTAAAAACATTTTTTCCTGATCTACTGCATGAGCATAAGAAATATCCCTCGCTTGTAAATAAACGTTCTAACTCTAAACATTTTCCTCCAGATCTATTCTATAAGAGCATTAGAAATCCCAGGCCTGTAAACGTTTTCTATTCAAAACGTTTTTTCTCATATCGTCACCTACTCTTTACCAGCCTTATCAATTCCAAGGCACTTATTGGTTTCCTGTCCTTTCTCAATGCTATTACCTCGTCCCCACTCCCCCCCCCCCCCCCCCCCACCCCCGCCCCCCCCCCCGCCCCCCCCCCCACCCCCCCCCCCCCCAACCCCCACCTTCTCCTAGACCACACCCACGCGCGAAACCACCATTTTTGCGGTAGCGCGAGAGGAAAAAATATATATATATATATATATATATATTTCCTGCTTCATGGTGTGTGAACGTTCGACAAGACATTCCCTCAATGCCGACGGAAGGTGAGGATTGCATTCGTCATGCGCAGTAGTTATTTTCTTAGAAATTCCTTAAGGTTTATGGCTGTGCTAATGATAGGCTTAATGTAATGCGAGAGGAAGTCGGTAAGTACTGTTTTGCAGCGGTTAATAAGCGTAGAAGCACGAATAAAGAAAATGAGTATCATTACACGTGAAGAGATGCTCCCTGTACTTCTTGTATTTCTTTTATAGATTTGTTGTTTGATCTGCATCTGGCCTTATAACAAACAGCACGGGTTTTTGCCCCTGGAGCAGATCGTAAGCTTTCTTATGCATATTTCTGTCCTTTTATGATTTTTATTAATGGCTCTATACGGATAAGTTAGCATTGTTTTTGTATCGTTCTGTTCTTTTCGTTGTTTCTCTCTCTTGTATCAAATTTAGCTAACACTAATTTAGACAAATAGGTCAAGGGAAATAATATTATAGAATGTCCTGTGTACCTTTCTTGGGAGGGAATGCAGACGGGTTTCAGAAAATGCGAGAAGGTGCTGCTACTATTCAGTCAAGTGAGTGAGGATCATGAAATCATTTTATAGTTTTTTTTTCTTTTTTCTTTTTGGCTACTGCGCTGCTCTTTCAAGAATAATGTTGAAACGCAAACACCCTGTAAGGATTTTTGTATATGTGCCTTGATTGATGGTAACGCCTATTGATAATAGGGATGAGAGTATTTTATAGAATGCCGTTGAATAATTGTTATTAGCCAATTTTCCCGATGTGTAGGCTCAAAATAATGGAAGTTTAATGATCAGTTTTTTACATTATCTTCTGGTTATTTTTAAAGTAAGTTATATGTGCATCTTTTATTAAAGATTTTCGTAGGTAATGTAATTGTAGGTCTGGTGCAATTTTATGGATGTATGTTTACATAGACACTATATTTAGATAATGAACTTGCTTACTAAATTAAATGTCATGAGAAAGAAAGGCCTGCAATTTTATGTTTCGTGATTGAATGTTTGTTCTCGCGCGCTTCTTTCTCTGCAATACAAACTTTCCCTTAGTAATGGAAAATTTGGGTCTATTCCCAAACTTTTACGACTGATAGGCCCAGGGCTGTGTTATCGGATCGAATTTTCCATCCTTTTTCCTCAACCAATGTAATGCATGACTAGATTGCGTGTTTTTTTTACCAGTACAATTTTCGTGTCTCGTCTCTAAACTCAGGCCATATTTGCCCTTTCTGAATAATCTTGGTTTCTTGGTACTTTCTAAGTCTTTGATTAAGACTTGTATCTGTCGACTTAAACTGGATTTCCAGGACGTGTCCTTCTTTGACGACTAAACGGTGTAATTTTTCAGTCATTTCTGACTGAAAAATTTCTTCATTCTTGAGGATTTTTTTTATGTGTGTGTGTTCGTGTGTGCGTGTGTGTGTGTGTGTTTGTGTGTGTTCTCGAAATAAGGTCTAAGTTGGTTACCTCTTCTTGTTTTTTTCCAGACGTCTTGTGCTTTAAAAAAAATTTCAGTCACTTGGAAAAAAGCTTTTCCAGTAATTCTGGATTGTGGTTGTAGACTACCTTTCTCTTTTGGGTATCTCTCCAATTATTCCATATCAGACTTTCAGTCTTACTTCACTGAAGTTAGGCCTTTTCCATTCATCTCAGATTTGAATTTCAGTCTAATTTCCCTTTCTAAATATTCGTCCTTGAGTCTGGAATCCATTTTTTTATGATAATTACTGTGCTAGTGTTCCAGACCCTCCTTGAGAAAATGTTTTAAAGTCAACTCAGACTGGAAGTTTAGACTTTAATATTTCTAAAATTCTTCCCAGACTTTTCATTTCGACTGGATTGGAGTTCCAGACATTCTTTAGAAAAGTCATTTTCCAGTTACCTCCGACTGGGAATTTCACTCCTCAGTTTTAAAGAAGTATTTTCAGTCAGTCCGAAGCAGAAGGTCAAATGATCTTCCTCAGTAAAAAAAAAAAAAAAATGAATAAATCTTAGTCATCTTTGCGTGGGATTTCGTGCTGTTTCCCTCTTAAAAGGAAATATTTCCAGGATAATTTTGCCGTAATTTTTTTCTTTTTCAGCTCCCAAGTATTTCCAGTCCTCTCACCTGTGATTCCAGGTGGTCTTCTCCGCCGAAGAAACTCTTTCCAGTTATCTAAGACTGGAATTCCAAGTTATTCTCTTATTCAGAACTTTTTTTTTTCATTGATCTGGAAGTTTTTATTATTATTATTATTATTATTATTATTATTATTATTATTATTATTATTATTATTATGATTATTACATCTCCCCTGAAAGATTATTTTATAGACTTTTGTATAGTAGATCGTTTACACTGTAAAGAATTATTAAATAATTCCGGACTGAACTTCCAGACTAATCCCCTCTGGAAATTAATAAATAATTCCGGACTGGATTTCTAGACTAATCCCCTCTTGAATATTATTAACTAATCTCGGACTGGTTTTCCAGACTAATCCCCTCTGGAAATTATTATAATTCCGGACTGGATTCCAGACTAATCCCGTTTAGCAATTATTAAATAATACCGGATCGGATTTCCAGACTAATCCCCTCTGGAAATTAATAAACAATTCCAGACTGGATTTGCAAACGAATCCCCTCTGGAAAAATTATTAAGTAATCCTGTACTGGTTTTCCAGACTAATCCCCTCTGAAAATTATTAAATAAATTCTGGACTGGATTTCCAGACTAATCTCCTCTGGAAATTATTAAATGGTCCCGGACTGGATTTCCAGGTGAATCGCCTCTGGAAAAGTGTGATTTCCAGTCCTCTCAAATAGAATTGTAGACAGGTTATACACCTAGAATTAAAACAAGTAAATCATCTGAGTTCATGACCCTCTCTCTCTCTCTCTCTCTCTCTCTCTCTCTCTCTCTCTCTCTCTCTCTCTCTCTCTCTCTCTCTGTATACCCTGGCGGCTGCTCCCTTTCATCCAGGCCAGTGACATATATCCTTCACCTTTGAAAGAATGTAGTCGTTCGACCTGTTCCGTCACTTGCTTAAAACCGTCTTTGAATTTCGTGCGTGTCTCTTGAGTGTCGTTTTGCGATATTTTGATTTTATGTATTTTCATATTTTATGTATTCGTCATGAAGATATTCATTTTATTGCTTTTTTTTAACTGTTTACATTGTTTTATGGGTTATATACTCTGTTTGTATTTTGTTTAGTTTATTTTTGAACTTATATCTGTTAGAGTATTATGAAGGCTTTATTTGAAGGAAATCCTCAGATAATTTTACATATACGTATTGCGTGTATGCCATTATATATATACACACAAAAATGTATGCACACACATATATATACACCCACACATATAATTATTTATGTATGCAAATATTTTTCTTTTTATAATTCTGTTTTGACATTAATTTCATGTGCATTTTTGACGTATATATACTGGATATGTGTGTATATATTTTTATTTTCTGTGTATATATTTCAATTTAATTATTGTTGCGTCCATATCTGTCGGAGAATTATGAAGGCTTTATTTTTTGAAAGAAATCCGAAGATAATTTGTCAGTATTTCCTGCTTTCCTTACAATGATGATATGCGTGGTGTGATATTACTAAGCCAGTATCTGTTGCCAACATAATTTATGCCTCATGAGGATAATCGGCTTTTACAAATCGTCCCTTAACGTGCATGAAATATTTCATTTTACATACTTACTGAGGATGTCGTGCAGCGGGACCTTCAAAAGTTCAATTCTCCTTTGCATTTTAATCATTTAATTACATTTACATTTTATCTATTTATTTGTTAATGCATTATTTTTCTTGCTAAGTGAGATCCCTTCTTTCTGTATTTCAATTGACCTCCTTTTACTTCTTTCTAGTAACACTGTGTTCTTGTGAAACTTGAATTTCGAGTCAGTGGGCCCTGTGTGGCTGTTCGTCTGAATAATAATAATAATAATAATAATAATAATAATAATAATAATAATAATAATAATAAATTTTCATTCTGAGTGATGCATGTTAGTCTTTCATTGTCCATTTTCCATCCTGTTTTAGAAAAAAAAATTGATTTCCCTTTATAATTCTATCTGCACGATTCAGTTTAAATTCAACTACTTGTTTTGCTCTTAAGTGGATAATTTCTACCACGTGGCCTTCAGATGTCAACGAGTGAGATATGTCGTGAGTTGAATTTAGTTTCTTCAGTGAATAGATACGAGAACACCTCTAATTTATAATTAGGAAATACCTGATTAATGGGAAGGTAATTTAATTGAACGTGATTTGCGCTCGTCTTGGACAAATTCAAACTGCCCCTCTCTCTCTCTCTCTCTCTCTCTCTCTCTCTCTCTCTCTCTCTCTCTCTCTCTAATGTTCTATCAAATCCTCCTACCCTTTCTCTCGCATCCAGTCTCTTTTTACAGTATTGTGAGTTCTCTCTCTCTCTCTCTCTCTCTCTCTCTCTCTCTCTCCTCTCTCTCTCTCTCTCTCAGTGACCGCCTTATCTATCCATATCCTCGTAAAACCCGTTGTGGTTTTATCAGACATAGACTTAACCTGTTGTGGGAACGTCTTTATGTCACAGTGTAGTACAGGATTTGAAACAGGATGGGTCTTGGAAGTCCTACGGACGTAGGACATTCACTAAGGGATAAGCATCAATAAGAATATGTGCCGTTTCCCTATGGTTCCAAGGACGTCTGGTTGTGTCCTTAGCTGTCTGCTGTAGAGGTTGTTATGTAAACCGTTTGGACTAAGAGTAGCGGTTAATAGTCCTAATAGGGAGAGAGATTTGTAGGGTTGGCTTTCGATTTCATTATTATTATTATTATTACTTAGTATAAGCTAATATTCATAAGGAACATGTCGGTGTCGATGAGGTATGTGTGACGCTAGTTGGATAAACCAATAAATTAAGTAATCAGGGTGGAACTGGGTAAATAGTGTATTAATTTACAAAGCAAGCTTTCACAAAATCAAGTGACTATTCGTAAAATTAAGAAAAAGATTGTGAGATGAAAATGATAAATTCTTTTATATATATATTTAGGCGTGATGTGGTCAGCGGGGTGCATTAGTTGTGGTTTAGGAAACATTAAATTTGTCGAAAGAAAATTGTACAAACTATGTATACTGTATTTATTTATATGTAAGTAATAGAATTTACTGTGAATGCCGGAGAGGACTGAAATTCAAGATGCCAGGTGAAGATAGCTGACTGAAAACGATTATATATTTTGACTGACGTATTTAGCAGTGAGGTATATATATATATATATATATATATATATATATATATATATATATATGTATAGATATATATATATATATATATATATATATATATATTTATATATAAGTAATAGAATTTACTGAATGCCGGAGAGGAATGAAATTCAAGATGCCAGGTGAAGATAGTTGACTGAAAACGATTAAATATTTTGACTGACGTATTATGAGAGAGGTATATATATATATATATATATATATATATATATATTATATATATATATATATATATATATATATATTGACTGTATAGACAAGTACACTTTCACAATATTATTGTTGAATGGATCGTAAATACAATGAACAAACTGAGTATCCCTCAGCAAACGAATTAACTTTTCAAGAATGCTATTTGGAAGACATATGATCCAGAGGTCCTTCAGTCTTCACACCGTTGGGTTGTGGAACAGCCTCCCAGAGGATGTCGTGCATTTGGAACTTAAGAAGAAGTTCAAGCGAGAATGCAATGCATTACTGCCCTAACAGTATTCTTCTTGCATTCTGTTATATTTTTATCTATTTATGTATGTAATGAATTTCCTTTAATAGGTGGAATCTCATCTTTCTGCATTTTACTTAATTTCGTCTTACTTCTTCTGAATGAACACCATAATATTCTTTGGAAGCTGAAATTTCAAGTCAGTGGCCCCTGTGGTTGGTTTGTTCCATATGAATAGGTTTCATACACTGAGTCATAATAATAATAATAATAATAATAATAATAATAATAATAATAATTCTTAACTTCTTTGGAAGCTTTTATTTCAAGTCAGTGTCCCCTTTGGTTGGCTTGTTCCATATGAATACGTTTAATCTATTGAATAATAATGAAGTATACTATAGTACCCATGGTCGACGAATAAACTCTGTATAATGAATTAGACTCCAGAGATATTTGATCATGAATGACTTGACCATCAGAATAAATTGTTTAAGACGTGCATAGAATTCCCAATGTTTTATTCGAACGGGACGTGGCCCGTGCAATAAATTCCGTGTATTTGATGAGGGCCCTCACAATACTTTATTTCGAAGGGGCTCGATACACTTGATAGATTCCTGCGTACTTGACGGGACTTTTATTCAACTTTTCTTTAATGATTTCGCGTCTCTATATTTTCTGATCACCCGTCACGCTCTCCCCTGTAGGTTAGGAGGGTCTTCATCCGTGAAGTTAATTGTAGCCGCCTTACGAAAGACCAGCTATTTATTGTCCTTTAAATTGAGTTTTATTTTAGTCATTTCTGCCCGAGCGTAGTAGTACAAAGTCACGGCGGGAATCATGTTGTCAGGGTCTCTCTCTCGCTCTCTCTCCTCTCTCTCTCTCTCTCTCTCTGTATGTATGTATGTTGTATGTATGTATTTTTGGGTATATATATATATATATATATATATATATTATATATATATATATATATATATTACTGTAGGGAATGTACTATATATATATATATATATATATATATATATATATATATATATATATATATATATATATATAGTAGTGTAGGGAATATACACACATATATATTATATATATATATATATACTATATATATATATATATATATATATATATATGTGTGTGTGGTGTGTGTGTGTGTGTGTGTGTGTGTGTGTGTGTGTAGCGTGTTAAATATTTTTAAGTAAAGTGTTTTTTTACACATAAGGTATTATTATCATCTTTCAATCCACTTTTAAATTTCTATTCACAGTTTAATCTCTGTAGAGATGCTGTTCATATTTAGGTGTGGAACTCACAACCCAATCTTTATGTAAAAAAAACCTCTCTCTCTCCTCTCTCTCTCTCTCTCTCTCTCTCTCTCTCTCTCTCTCTCTCCTCTTCAAGCCCTTCGTCTACTTACCCGAAACGTTTCATGGATGTCCCGAAATAGGCACGGGTCCGACATATCACTAAAATGTCGGTGGATTAGTCCCCCGAGCCTTTCCTTTATCTTTTCGGAAATTCTAAAGTGTTTAGATTTGTGTCATGATCGCTATCGTAATCCAGGCTTTTCTTGAGAGCTTACTTAATATTTGATAAAAGGCTCTGCTGAATATGTATACTTACGTCCGAACGGGTAGATTAAAAAAAAAAAAAAAACTATTTTAATAATAAAGTGCAGTACAGCCCGAATACAGTTCTCCTTGTTTTCAGATGAATTACTTACATTATTTGCTATATGTGTATATTTATTTTTTCTTTCTTATTAATGGATCTCTTCTGTCTATATTTCCATTAGCTTCTGTTACTTCTTACTAATGAACACCATATTCTTTGGAAGCTTGAATTTCGAGTCATTGGCCCCTGTGGGTTTCCATATGAATAGGGTTCATCTGAGTAATAATAATAATAATAATAATAATAATAATAATAATAATAATAATAATAATAATAATAATAATAATAATAATGTACTCATCCTGATTTTTTTTCGGTCATTTCTCACTGACGAACAGACATACAGAATGATTGATTTATCGGTTTGATGTAAAGAGATAGTAGTACTTTTATGTTGAATTAGCAAAGTAAAAAGTCTTTTGAATAGAATATAAACTTCTTAAAATGTAGACGTAGGGATTGAGATAAAAAAAATTTTAAATGTAGACATAGGGATTTAAGACAAACATTTCTTAAAATGTAGACATAGGGATTTAAGATGAACATTCTTAAAATGTAGACAAAGGGATTTAAGATAAACATTCTTAAAATGTAGACATAGGGATTAAGATAAACATTCTTAAAATGTAGACATAGGGATTAAGATAAACATTCTTAAAATGTAGACATAAGGATTAAGATAAACATTCTTAAAGCGCCTCAGTGCCGTGGTTGGTATGGTGTTGGCGTGCCACCTCGGTGGTTGCTAGTTCGGTTCTCGACCATTCCATTGAGGAGTGAGAGAGGTGTATTTCTGGTGGTAGAAGTTCACTCTCGACGTGGTTCGAAAGTCACGTAAAGCCGTTGCTCCCGTTGCTGAATAACCACTGGATCCATGCAACGTAAAAACACCATACAAACAAACAATAAACACTCTTAATATGTAGACATAGGGATTAAGATAAACATTCTTAAAATGTAGACATAGGGATTAAGATAAACATTCTTAAAATGTAGACATAGGGATTGAGATAAACATTATAGTAAGCGGGAAAAAAAATCTCCTCTCATGCGAGTAATATTTCTTATACGATTATCATCGTCACAGTCCGAACAGACCTTCGAACACACCTAACATATGAATTGATCGATTGATTTGATTGATATAAAGGAACGGGAAAATAAGTCGATTCCACATCATTATCGGCCTTTCGTGTTGAATGAGCAAGGTAAAATGTCTTTATAATTTGAGATAAAAATCTTACAACGTTGACATTATTGGGATTAAGATGAAAGTTGTAGCCAACGGAAAAGTCTTGTCTTGGTCCAGAAGTTGGTTATATTAAATATTCTGTCAGCGTGACGAATTGAATACCGAAAAGAACTGATGGTTATGACATCACTTTCAAAATAACGTTGCGTCTAAACGTAAAAAGTCTATGGAATTATTTCGGTTTTTATTTTTCTCTAATTTTTTTTTAAATTAGTGTTCTGTGTGTGTGTGTGTGTCTCTGTGTTTTTTACCTCCGTGTTGTGTGTGCAACGTAATTAGTTTATATATTTGTCTTTGTCTCTCGTAGTGTATTTCCAGAACTTCGATGCAACAACTCCGGTTGAGTGTAAATTTTACCGTAACTAATTAAGTCCTTGATTTTGATATTAAATTCCATGAATTGTAATTCTATTATTGTCACAAACTAATTGAATTCCCGTGAGTTATTCGATTATGGAATTAATGTCGTTATTTGCAGACTATTTCTTGTTGAGTGAGTTGGTAGGAAAAGGAGAGAGAGAGAGAGAGAGAGAGAGAGAGAGAGAGAGAGAGAGAGAGAGAATATTTTGAATAATGTTGAAGAGGCAGGTATTGGATATGCTTAATGAAAGCAAAAGCGACTCACGTTATTGATTTTAAAGAGAGAGAGAGAGAGAGAGAGAGAGAGAGAGAGAGAGAATCTGACGTCACGTGACCTTCTTCTGTCCGAATAGGAAATGAAACACATCTCGCGAATAGCTGTTACCAGTTCACGAAGCCATCTCTCAGCATAACATTAGTCACAGTATGACAGTCGCCAGGCGGGGACATTACAAGATCCCCCCCAGCTCCTCCCCCTCCTCCCCCCGTAGGATCTCGGGAGAAGGATCTGGGTTCTGGGCGCAGCCATGTCCTCTCTCTTCCCCCCCCCCCCCCCCTCCCCCCCCCCCCCCCCCCCTATTATATACGGCCGAGGAAGGATAGTCTCCCCGCGGAGCAATTAATTCAGAGAACTGAATCTCCGGCTGTTCGGCTCTGTGCCATATACAGAAGGCTATAGACAGAGAGAGAGAGAGAGAGAGAGAGAGAGAGATGGTTTGGATTGGTTTTAAAAGGTTGGTAGTAATGGCTCCCACTTTTCTGTTACGTAAATCCTTTTGTGTTTGGTTGCCGTGTTCTCCTTTGGGGATCTTAGTATTTGGGAATTTAGATGCCCACCTATATATATATATATATATATATATATATATATATATATATATTATATATATATATATATATATATATAGTATAGTGTGCGTTTATGTGTGTTAATTTTAGTACTCAGTGATAAGAAAGACCACTTCACTCCTTGGATGGAATTGAATTGTTATTTATACTGGGATTATCAGTCATGCAATTTATCCCATCATAAACTCACCACCACAATATATCTACGTATAACTAGTTAAGCAAGTCAAATAACTCGGGGATATTTACGCGTCACTCCTTTGTTTCAGGCTAACGCATTTCCTCTTGAAGTGCTACCTGACATTTCGTCGCCGGTTATTAGCGTCCTCCGCCGTGTATAGTAATTAGGCAATGACAGGTAATAATTATTAGCGACTCTTTCATCCGTATTACCTACAGCCGCAAATGGCTTTATTGATTTAATTTGTACCTGAAAATGTCGTCAAATGTCAAGAAATTGTTAAAAAATCAACAAAATCTAATGATGTTGGTTTTTATTTTGTTATGGATTCAGTTTTTCCTTATCCGTTTGAGTAGTGTCACGATACAAAATTGATAACGCAGGGTATAAGAACATACACACAGAGAGAGAGAGAGAGAGAGAGAGAGAGAGAGAGAGAGAGAACGTGAATAGTTTTTGTAAGTCCATTTCTTATTTGTTCCATTAGAGGGACACTGGCATCACGATTTAGAAGGTCCGCGGAATCAGTGGATACTGAACAAATGAAAGATTTCAATCTTATTAAGGAATACAAGGACTCACTGTCCAATTAGTGCTGTGTATCCATCCATGCCTGAAGCCCTGGACAGCCACTTCTAATGCCACATTGAATTAAGAGAATCTCATCTTTGTCCGACGCCGAAGACCAACTTCTTCATCGAGTTTAATGGAGTTGAGAGATTTGTACAAGAAATATGAAAGTAAATGGAATAGTGGTGTTTGTGTTCTCTTCACCGTTACCTTAACTTACGGTATGTGTAGGGAAAAGGTTATTTTGCATACATCGAACTGTGTTTGTTCCCGCTTTTCCTTCAATTTCCATCTTTATTTGGCTTTCATTCTCATACATATTTGATCACCGTAAAATCCTGTTGGAATAAGATGACCTTTCGTAAGTACGTATGTCTGCACGTCTTGATTAATATGATGTGGTTCGGATACCACAATAACTTGTAGGTCCCGTTGCTCCAAGTAACCAATTTGTTCCTAGCCACGTCAAAATACCTAATCCTTCGGGCCAGCCCTAGGAGAGCTGTTAATCAGCTCAGTGGTCTGGTCAAACTAAGATATTACCATAGTTTTAAAATCAAATTTATATTTGTTTAATTTATAAGTTCGTTACCATAAATAATTCATTATGGCGCTGAATAATCCCTTGGAATCGAGTGCTTGGCATCTCAAGCCACAGTCTTATATTCCATTCCAAGATATACTTGACTTTAGTTCCACATGTCCGCGTTTTTCCTTGAGTGATGCAGCTTGTTGCGAAATGATGACCCAGAATACAGGAAATAAATATAAAGGGGAAACTTATCCATTTATATCTGTATTTCCTTTGGTTAATTAATTGGTTGAACATGATTCACACAAGAAGGGTACTGGAAGTCAGATCATTTTATTCCTTGATTTATTTGATTTTTTGGGAGGGAGAAGAGAGAGACAGAGAAGGATAAGGTAGGTTGCCTGTAACCGAATAAAGTTATTCAAATTAAGCTGAAATGAGAGAGATGAATAAATTCTTTTAATTATGTTGTACGAGTAACCTGGAAAAGAATATAGATAATGTATATATGTATATAATATGTAAATTGTGTTAATATATATATATATAAACTAAAGAAAGTAGTGTGTGTGTGAGAGAGAGAGAGAGAGAGAGAGAGAGAGAGAGAGAGAGAGAGAGTTTCCATGTCGGAGGCGGTTATTCGTTTCACATTCTCAATGAGCCTTCCTAGTGACGACGACTCTCCTTTGGCCTAATGTGGTTTTTGCTTTTATCACTCTGTTGGGAGGTTGTTAATGGCTGAAATGAAACTGTCGCCTCCTGCATTTCCTTAACGAGCAAGATTAATTTTGTTAGGCTTTGATTAAGGCGAGCGCTAATTGAAATTGCATCCAGAGTGAGTTGTCAAGTTGTATTTTGTTATATGTGGCTGTGTTTTTTAACTTCGTTGCATTTTAGTATTGTATGAGGGCATGGTTTTTTCTTTTTTCATTTTTCTATTTATGTCGTCACCTTCGTCGTTATAAGTATTTCAATAATGAACAGAGAAAGCTTCATATTTCATGTTGCTCTTCGCAAGAGACTTTATTTAGTTCTGTCCTATGCGATGTCTACTTTGGGACTTCAGCTCATTCCAATTGTGAAGAAGTGTTTTTCCACTTCCTCTTTAAGATCTTGCTGTCTAGCCGCTCCAATTCCGAGTTTTCACTGTCTAACTTGCTGAATGATTGGAAGTGACCCAGCGCTTGACTTTTTATTCAAATTTTATTAGATCAAATCAAACGGTTTTTCGAAAATAATCTTCACGTATTTCGTCTGACAAGGAGTGTAGCAGTCCTCGAACGTTAAAGAATTCATTATTGTCATATATATTTAAAAACTCAACATAAAGATTTTTATTGTCACGTTTTATTCATTATTTTCTTCCCTTCTACTGGCTAATGTCATTACCGCTATATCTTTATTGTTAGTTAAATCTATCGCTACGATTTTAACTACCATTATGTTGTATAGTTGTTATTGTTGTTATTGCAGTTCAGTTTTATTGCAGTGTATTTTGTACTGTTTATTGTATATGCGTTCTGCCGTAGTGTCTGGCCGTGTATTTAAGTTGTTTATTATTATTATTATTATTATTATTATTATTATTATTATTATTATTATTATTATTATTATTATATTAGTGTCTCGTGGGCCTTTGCTTGTATTAATGAATGTTTAATTGCATGATTTACTGAACTGAAGTGTAGATTTTTTTTATGCATAATAAAACTTCTGAATGGACAGGTATTTGCATTTTCCCTTGAAATGGAAATATATGAAAACATTAATCCTAATGCTCTGGGTATTTTGGAAAAAAACATGGGGCTCATATTTCCTTTAAAAAAAAAAAAAATAAACATCGTCCCTCTCGTATGCTACATAATAAATGTGCCCCTAATTTTATCATTAAGTATTCATCGTGACATTACTTTGTAAAACACAATGCATTAATGGACGTATATATATGGGCAACACATTTCATGATTGTGTACCGTGGGAGCAGCGTGCGCTGTATTTATTGCTGTATACGATTTTGTTGTAATTTTCATGATTACTGGCTCTCTCTCTCTCTCTCTCTCTCTCTCTCTCTCTCTCTCTCTCTCTCTCTCTCTCTCTCTCTCTCTCTTAATATATATTTATATATATATATATATATATATGTGTGTGTGTGTGTGTGGTGTGTGTGTGTGGTTGGTGTGGTGTGTGTGACTTTCGGCGTCGAGATATGAAATACTGTGTGTGTGTGTGTGTGTGTGTGTGTGTGTGTGTGTGTGTGTAGAGAGAGAGAGAGAGAGAGAGAGAGAGAGAGAGAGAGAGAGAGACTGTTGTCTCCAAGAAACTCCTTATCAGTGATTAATTAGCTCAATTAAAGTCATTCATACCGTTAATTATGGTCCTCCTGTCCTCTCCCACGCTTTTAACACATTATGTCTGGATTCCAGTTTTTCATGTTTTTATCTTGTTTTTCATTTTTTTTTTTTTTATCGCGGTTGAGAGAGATGAGGCCATTTAAGGCTGTTCATTCTGTATTTTGTCTCCCCATGGATTATTTTTGTTCTGCTGTTCCTACACTATTTGTGTATCTTGGTAATATGACTATAGGAGGAGGTTTCAAGAGCGAATTTGCATCTGTTTCTTTTCTTTGCATAATTATTTTATCTTTGACATTGGTAATATTAATATAACAAATGAATGATTTCGGCTATTATATAATTCGTTTGTTCTGTAAGTTTACGCATCATAGTCATTTGCGAATAGCTGGAGATTTGATGGAATTTTGACAATACGGGTTAAGATCATGTTAGGACACTCAATGAATATTTTTAGGTCATTTTTAAGTAGTGAAGTATAAGTTCATACTAAATCTGTCTCTTCCTAAGGTTTATTGAGAACTCATAGTGAAACAGTCTTGGTAACAACTCCAGACTCAGAAGAGAGAGAGAGAGAGAGAGAGAGAGAGAGAGAGAGAGAGAATTCCTGTATTTAGAAATGGTGATCATGTAGTTTGGAACGGTACATGGATATATGAGATTGGGATATAATTATAAATTAATTATGTAAATTTGAAACACCAATGTTCAACGGACAGATGACGAACATTATGGGATTCGGAAGCAATGCTTTAAAGTCTAATAGAAGGTACATACAGAGAGAGAGAGAGAGAGAGAGAGAGAGAGAGAGAGAGAGAGAGAGAGAGAGAATATCATGATTAGAACGCTTCATAAACGGGTTATGTTGGGCCCTACAACAAGACAGTCTGAGCTAGCTAGCCAGCCTCTTGTCAACCAGGCGACCTTCCTGCAGAACAGGTCCAAGGCACAAAGTGCTTCTCTCTCTCTCTCTCTCTCTCTCTCTCTCTCTCTCTCTCTCTCTCTCTCTCTCTAATGCTAACACAGTATGAAAGTGATTGTTGACATGTTGACACATTTTGTGTGTTAATGATTGTACTAAGAATATATATATTCTCATCAATATTAATGATAGCTCACGAAGGGAAGATATAAGTAGCGCTGTGTATAGACTTACGCCTTACGCTTAGTTTTTACGAAAGTAACTTTAGAGACAAACTACATGTGTGAGTGAGTAGGAGGTTTTAATGTATACTTAAGTATTTAAGACCAATTTCTGTATTCATGAAGGTAAAAAAACGTATTGTATTATTTTGCTCATAAAAAAAAGTCAACCTCTGTCGTAGCGTTAAATGAATTTATATGCATAATAGCAGGTAACTTGTGGCGTGGCGTAAAATCCCGTGAGTTAATACTAATACCTTTGTACATAAAAAATATCTTTGTATATAAAAAGGTGAAAACTGAGGCTCAGCATTAAACCTTTTAAGGTAATTAATGCTTGGTACAAAAAATGCCAGCAAAAGAAGTTGCCTTTTTTTTTTTTTTTTGTTTTTTTTTTTTTTTTTTTTTTTTTTTTTTTTTTTTTTTTTTTTTCCCTCGCTCTTTATACCATGTCAAAAATTACCGTTTCAGACGTGCAAAGGACTGGCATTTTAGATTATGTCAACCCTGAGAGCTCTCCCCCCCCCCCCCCCCCCCCCCAATCCGGACGAACCGTTGGTTCTATCTTGTGAGAGCTCATCATCAGTCGTCTAAACCTTGAGAGCTCAACCACCCGTCTAAACAGTCATTGGCTCTCGCATGTGAGAGAGCTCATCTCCCCTGCCGAGGTGATGGGGAAGTTTGCCAGCCGTTGGTTCTCACCCTTAGAGCTCTTTCGCCAATCCAGTCAGCCAGTGGAGCTCTCCTGCAGGAGCTCGTTTGCTTGCTGAGGTGGTGTTGGTGGGAAAGCTTGGCAGCCATTGGCCCTTAGCTCTGAAAGCTCGTCAGTGGCCATTAGATATCACATGTAGCTAAAAAGGGAAAGAATTGAATTGTTAGAAAGGCAGAAGAGTTCCTCAAGTAAACCATCTATCTATCTATCTATCTGTCTATCTATATATACATATACAATAATAATATATATACCTTATATATATATATATATATATATAATATATTTATATATATATATATTAATATTTGTATTTTAGTGAGAACGTAAATGTACTAGTACAGTGTGTTCTCAACGTCGCGAATTCTTCACACTTCTTGAAAACGCTTGTCACTGTTGTCAAATGTATCAATAAAGGGCGTGTAGAATGTATGAAGTTAGGAGGCATTGTGGCTAGTACATTTACATTATATAATATAATATAATGTGTGATATATATATATATATATATATATATATATATATATATATATATATATATATATATATATATATATATATATATATATGGGGCTTTTGTACAGGGTTAAGTGTCACTCTTGCCATCTCACATTTTTTTTTCTTGTTTCTTCTGGTCTGGGCAATAAAATGGTGTTGCGGTGAGCAACCCAAAGGCTTGTGCATAGTAAATTTGTGGTGCCCAGTAATTGCACTGAAGCAGTTATTGTCTGTATGTTTAGTGGAGCCAAGTTTTTTTTATGTTTTTACATACGTCATTTTTTTGTAGGTCTTTGTTTGGTTTGCTTGGTGGCTTCTTGCGGTCACTTGAGGTCTGGCTGGTCATTTTTTAAAATTGCAAAGTAAAGAAGGTACGACCGTTATTTTCAACTCGTAGAAGACAGTTAAGTGCTTGCAGTAAGTTGAAACTGAAAATATGTTACGGTTAAAGTGTCGATAAGTTTAGCTTTTGTTTTGCATGAAATTCAGTAGTTCTAAGTCGTGTTACATTAGAAAACTTTAAGTGAATAAATAAACTTCAAGATGTCGGTAACTAACGTTATTGAATTCTTTATTCATTAAGAATATGATTAGTATTTGTATATTTTGAGTAAAAATTAAGTGTAACTAGTTTCTGGTACTTTTGCATCAAGAATTTACAGTATTTGTAAATAATCATGCATTGAATGTAATATTAGTATATGTTAAAGCTATGATGTCCCGATGCAGACTTTGCCAAAGTGGACTTTGTAAAATATTTGATAACGAGTTTGATGCTGCGCGATACGTCGCGCTGGAACCCGGCGCTGCCCGTCATGTCTTCCCTACTCTCTTGATCGCATACCTACCATGCCCCACCCGGGGTGGACAAACAAGAAAGAGCCACTCGGATTTTATAAATTTAGATAGATGTTAAAGCTGTAAATTCCGATGCAGCTTTTTCCAGAATGGACTTTGTGAGATATTCGATAATTCATTTGAATATTACATCTTCCAAGAAAGATGGGATTGAGTAATGTGTTTCCCCTTGTGTTTTGTCTTCCTGTCTGTTAACAAAAATATCTTGAGAACAGATGCACTGATTGTTTTTAAATTTAATGATTACGCTGTTAATTGACTAACTACGAGTGCTATATTTTGATATTTAAAATACTTTTTTTATTCAACGGCAGGTTCCTTTATCTGACGGATAAAATATCACTTCTTGATGCGCTGAAACCCTTCATCTTTTCCTTAATCTTTCTGTTGAGCAGCAGAAACGTCAATGCAGATTTTATGGTGATATTCCCTTGCCTCTGGAGGAAATTGCTTTCTCTCTCTCTCTCTCTCTCTCTCTCTCTCTCTCTCCTCTCTCTCTCTCTCTCTCATGCAGCGCTAACTATCGATTGAGTCATATGCATTGCAAATTCATTTTACTTTGTGGATTGGGATGATTTCTACATGATCGATAATTATGGAGCTTTTCATGTTTCGTTGGTAATATCGTTCAAAATTCATACTGTATTGTAGTTCTGCCTTCTTAGGGACCCATGGAGAATTAGTTAGTTAGTTGATATTATATTATTATTATTATTCTTATTATTATATTATTATTATTATTATATTTATTATTATTATTATTATTTTTATTTTATTATTATTAGTATTAGGTATTATTTGATGTTAAGTTCAGATAATTTTATTCGTTCTCTTTTTTAAGGTTGTGGAAGCTGTCTACCATTTTAATCATGATTATATGAGTATATGTTAATGTGGTATTCAGGGGACGTTTTCTTCGAAATGCAGTCAAAACAGAAGTAAAATACTACATGAAGATGATAAAATAAAAGAAAATTAATTACGAGTTTTCAGCCCCTCCACCTTGACTATACCTAGAAAGCAGATCATTTAATTGATCACATTAGACTTTCTGTGAGAATTCTAGGCGGCCCTTATTCCTTTTCCAAAACTGGCAAGTAGGGTATTATGCCACACACACACACACACACACACACACACACACACACACACACACACACACACACACACAAAACCTCCTAGAGAACTCCCTCGGCGTAACAATTATGGCCAAGCAAAAAACTGGTTTCAATGAAATACTGCATTTCCTTCACGGATTCTACTTTCAAATAACCTTCGGTATACGTATTGCTCACTTGAATTCTCTTCCACCGACGACGGCTGCAATAAATTGAATGGGTATTGTCCAGCTGCAGAATTACTGGGGATTTCTTGGTATGGCGGGGCGCTTGTTTGAACATTTTTCGTAGGGTAGGATTTTCTTGGGGTGATTTATACATACATACATAATATACATTAATAAAAGTATGTACCTTTATTTATACATAGCATTACGTTTTATATAGTTCGTGATCAAGTTATTCATACATGCATACATACATATATATATATATATATATGTGTGTGTGTGTGTGTGTGTGTATGCATATGTATTAATACACGTGTATATATATATATATATATATATATATATATATATATATATATAATTTATAGGCTTGTATGTATGTATGAAGTGTGTTTGTGTGTGTGTGTGTGTTTTGATGATTCAAAAATTGTGTCGGAAATAAAAGTGCCTGTAATTATTATATATAATTTTGCAGTGTTAGTTATTACAACCCACCTGTTCTTGTTGATTAAAAGTTTAAATTTTTGTTGCTTTGCGATTTTCCAATAGAATACAATTACATTACGGGCAGTAATAATAAAGATGATAATTGATAATCGACCCTAGCTACTATTATAATTATCAATTATTGATAGTTGTAATAATAAGTATAGTTTAATTAATAATTTGGAAGATTTCTCAGCAAATTAATGCCCTTGCTGGCCTGGTCCAGAAGAATACAAATCGTTATTAATTATATTATAAGTTACAAATTATGAATGATAAAATCATTCATCTAAGTAATCCTGTGACATGAATTTGCTTACTATATTTTGTATTCAAATAGGTTTCTCTGTACTGACGAATTACTTGGTGTATCGCACGGACACATTGTTGTCTGTACCTGCATGCGTCTGGAGGCAGAGTGTAATGCACACCTTTTATCAAAAGGTTCCGACGGCAGCCTTCACCTGTGTCTGGTCGGTTGCTCTGTCCTACGGTGCTCTTTGGATGTTCGGGAACTGCGTGTTTGCTGTGTGAAGTGATTGTTACTTAGAATTGTTTTTTAATTCAGTTTGTTATTCAATAACTTGGAAATTTTTTTATTTTTACTTGCTTTATTACTTGGAATTTTTTATTTTTACTTGCTTTATTACTTGGAATTTTTTTTATTTTTACTTGCTTTATTACTTGGAATTTTTTATTTTTACTTGCTTTGTTACTTGGAATTTTTTATTTTTATTTTTACTTGCTTTATTACTTGGAATTTTTTATTTTTACTTGCATTATTACTTGGACTATCTGGAATGTTTAATTTTTACTTCCTTTGTTACTTGAAATTTTTTATTTTTACTTCCTTTATTACTTGGAATTTTTTATTTTTACTTCCATTATTTTTATTGTTTTAGAATTTTTTTTAAAACTTCGTTTATAATTTATATTTATTATTTTTAGGCTGTTCCTCGATGGTTTACGTCAGAAATTTGTGAAGTTATTCATTTGGTCTTTAACTTATAAATTAGAAGGCGGAGTTATTACGTGCACTATATTCAAATATTTATTTATAACGCCCGTCGAAAAGTTTTCGTTATTTTAAAGGTTTGTCTGTCATAGCGGTATCGGTTGTTTTGTCTGGGCCGCGTCCAGAGGTGTAGCTATGGTAGTTTGTCAGATCTGTTCCGTTGCATCTGTCGTCATGTATGCGTCTGTGGGACGTCTATAACTTCAAGCTTGTCTTATTTGAACTGCATTTTAAATTGTCAAGTTTTTTCGTATTTTTTTGCCATATGGTAATCATTTTTTATGTGCCATTTTATCCCCTAATATATGCAACTGTCATTTGTATTCATACCCACTTGCCACGTCTTTCATTCCAATGCTATTTCCTCTATTCGTGAGAAAAATATCAGGCTAAAAGCTCGCTTTCATGCATTGCCTTGCAATGAATAACTATATTTGCTCTGGCTGCTTCGCAAATATCACGTCGTATAAGTCTCACGGTTTAATCCCCCCCCCCCCCCCCCCCCCCCCCACCCCCCCCCCCCCCCCAACCCTCGCCTTCCTCCCTTCCAGCGCAGATCTTGCTTTCTGCAATTGCTGTAAATCTAACTTTTTTTGAATTGAAGATAAAAATCCCATATTGTTTTTGGAGTTGTAAATTTCAATTATGCGGAAGGACTTGCGTATAACTCACGTTTATGGCCGATAAAAACTCAACAGCGTGCAACGTGCCCGTGCTTGCTGTTGCTGAGCCAAGTGGGAAGTATCAGAGTTGCTTGCAATGCAACTGGATGCTCTCTTGCGAATGAATTAACCACTTGCTGTAAGTCATACTGTCCTGATTTTTCCTCATTTGTTTTTTAAAGACGGTATATTCCATTACATGACTTGTTCCTGGAGTTGGTGTGTATCAATCATCGCGTTAATGGGAAAGGGTTGGATGATTGTTGAGAGAGGAGAATCGTATGACTGTTTAGGTGGGATAATTTTGTTCCTCATTTAAACCTACAGATAAGTATTATCTCGCTTATTAGCAAGCTTGCATGTCCGTACTGGCAGTCCTCTATCTTATTTTGCATCCACTTTATACTTGTATGTTTTATCTATTCATGAAGCTTAGCTATTTAAAAGCAGTGCTGATGTAAAGGTGACGTCAAACACACACACACACACACATACACACACACACACACACACACACTATATATATATATATATATATATATATATATATATATATATATATATATATATAGGGGGGACAAAAACACACACACACACACACACACACACACACATATATATATATATATATATATATATATATATATA
>NC_061095.1:15378248-15388248 GCF_015104395.2 Macrobrachium nipponense | reverse complement strand
GAAAGGACGTCATTTTCAAAACTGAAAAAAGAAAGCTAAAAATATCAGATTGAATCGAAAATGATTGAAATCAAGGTCGCCACGGGAACTTGTCTTGTACGAAGGAGTTTCGAGCTGTCTTAAAAATGTTGTAACCTTTTGAAAAATGTAATTGCTTTGTATCTCTTTTTTTTCAAGATTTCTGTCGGTTTTTTAATGATTTAAATAAAACGTGGAGTATCATTAATTATAGAACGTAGAGACGAAGTGGAGGAGAATTAGTATACAGATTATTACCCGAATGGAGGAGAATTATTGTAGAATTATTATACAAATTATAACCCGAATGGAGGAGAATTATTGTAGAATTATTTTGCAAATTATAACCCGAATGGAGGAGAATTATTGTAGAATTATTATACAAATTATAACCCGAATGGAGGAGAATTATTATGCATATTATAAGCCGAAGGGAGGAGAAGTGTTATGCATTTTATAATCCGAATGTAGGAGAATTGTTATACAAATTATAACCCGAATGGAGGAAAATTTTATTGCATTATTCCCCACCAAATTAAATCCCCTTGACTTTGTTGTGCGATGAACTCTCGTTGATAACAGATCACTAGAGATGATTCGTTTGTAACTTAATGCGTCGTGAAATTGGCTCATTTACATATTATTTTACATATTCGTGCTCTCCAGGGATTAATTTCCCGCACGGATAGATTTAGTTCTTTTGTCAGTATATGCAGTCGAATTAATAGAATAACCTAATTAACAGTTACGGCTCATATGGGAAGAGCATATTGAGGAGACCGTCGGAAGTGTGTATTGTTTAGAAAGTTTTCTATATGTTAATAATTTATCTAAGAACGTAAATGGCTGGATGTACGTACATCTAGTTTTAGGTCACGTGATATGCAAAATGTAATAAAACTCAGAACATTATTAGATGACTGTAGATGTCTGTTGTCTGTTGATAAATATGACATATCATGGATCAGTTAAAAAGCAGATCAATTGAAAATAGTTAATTATAGATGATTCAATTTCTGTTGATGAATGTGACAGATTGTAGATTTCCTAAAGTTTCATATTAGTAGACCATTCGTTTAACTTTTCTTCGGATATACCTTCCATTAGAGTAAACCGTTGTTTTTTTAAGGTCATTTCCTATCTGATGTATGAATGAATGGTTTTATTTAGACCTCATACATAACTACAAGAATGAGGAAGGGATTATGGATGGTGTCTCCGTTAAAGAACCATTGTGCTTTTATGGTAAGTTATGGTGAATAACTCACCATATATATATATATATATATATATATAGATATATATATATATATAGATATAATATTATATATATATATATAGAGGGCTTACTGCAGGGTCCACAAACACACATCATCTAAAAGGCCATAGTTTAATTACATAGAACGTTTCGCCACATATGATATGATATGTAATACTATATATATGTATATATATATATATATATATATATATATATAATATATTTTACTTATGTATATATGTATATTTATGTTTGTGTGAATGTGTATCATATTCGGAATTTTAACATTTTGAACAAATTTAGATAATGCTGACAATGGAATTTATTCAAGTTAGTTTATATTCACAAATGAAGGAATTGTATACCCCCCTTGGCCTTGTTGACCCATCGCGGTGTGACGCCAGATCAAAATACAGATAAACAGCTCGATTTCCGCCCGGAGGCCCAAAGAGTTGCACCACGAATTTTAGCAACGAAGTGAAAGCATTTTGTCTTAATTGTTCCCCTCATTTAACTGGGTTACATTTTCCGCCGAGTACGTCAAGTTGAAAGCCATTTGTTTTAATATGACAGCAATTGGTCTGTTTTTTTTTTTTGTGTTTTTTTTTTTTTTTTTTTTTTTTTTTTAGTGTGTGTGTGGAAAATGACTCTGTAAAATGTTGCTTCCTCGAATGGAATGAAGTGTAAACTACATTTATTTTTTTACTTATTTATTTTTTTATTTTATTTCATTTTGCACCGTGGTTTTGTAAATGAACATAAGGATCTGAGATAGCAGTAGCATTATGGGCAGAAAATCGAAACGTGAAAACGAAATGTCATTATTTCTTTCCTCTTTCACTAGCGCATTTGACTGATATATTTAAAGACTTGATTTTTCATTTTTTTCAACTCTTTTCATCGTATTTCCTTCTTCTTCTCTCAATGAAGGTTATTTGTCTTTTCCTTACAACATACCCTTGCTATATATTTCTTTTTATCATTAAGAAAGCTCATTTTTCTATTGAAATGTAATTTTCCTAATTATGAGAGGAGTTACTTGTTAGTGGGTACTTCAGTCTTGGTTTTGGACGATCGTTTCATTGACTGATTGATTTTTATCATAATGGCAATCAGGTAAGGTATACTCGAATTACTATTAACTAGAGTATATTTTAAAGAATATATCCTAAGTTTAGTTAAAGAATGTAACTAGTGAATAACTTTCGATGCGTGAAAAATATGTTTACAGAAATGATCTCAAAAACGCCAAATTATTGTTATGTTTTTCCGTTTGAATGTTTACGTGAATCACATTATATTAAGAAAACACTGTGCCTTTTAATAATCATTTGAAGACACAATTAATTGAGAATGAAAGTAAACAAAAGTTATAAAGAAATGTTTGAATTAATAAGCCCTGGCTGAAGGAAAATAACATTGAGAGTTCGCAGTTGATAATTCAAACCCAAACTCCTTATAAAAAAAAACGAGAGGAGAGAATTAGGAGGCGTGACATTGCATTAAACTCCTACACCCCCCCCTCCCCACCCCATTTCCCCTTCCTCTCTAATCCCACCCCCCCCTGTACCCCCACCTCCCCATCACGGTCACCACTTCAGGTGCCGGAACAGATTGCATGGAAAGGAGTCGGATCGACATTGTTTAAAGTCACTTGGGCGTTTCTTTTTATCTCTGCAACCCCACACCCCCACCCCTACCTCAAACCCCATCCCTTCCAACTGTACCCTCCCCCCCTCTCCTCAGCCCATGATACGTCCTATCCCTTTCTCCATGTAGCCTGTTTATTTCTTTCCCTCTCTGTCCCAATTTCGAGTGTCTCATCTCGTCCCTTCCTTTACCGTCAGTTGTAGCATCTTCCTTTACTTTTCACCTCTCCCCCTTTGTCACGTCTCCTCTTACCATTCTCTCCCCTTATTCCTTATCCTTAGCATTCCCTCTGTTATCACATGTTTATACATCACCTCCCCTTTTCTATCACATCACCTTCATTAGCCCCTCCCTCTTTTTTTTTTTTTTTTTTTATCATCTTATCCATCACATCACCTTTATTGGACGACTCCTTCCTTTTTATTATCTCCCTACTGTCCCACTTCCATCCCTCTAGATATTCCTTCATCTCCCACGCCTACATTGTCTGAAACTCACTCAAGTCACAAACACATGGAACTGTCTCCTTCCCTTTTATTATCTTCGCCTGTCCCATCTCCATTCTTTTAGAATATTCCTTCGTCTCCCACTCCTCCAACATTATCTGAAATTTCCTCCCCCCGTTTGTTCACTCTGGATCACAACCGCATGGAACTGTCTCCTTGGCTGCATATCAACCACGGCCAATTAAGCAGCATTGCAACCTACTTAAAAAGAAGCTAGACAAGTCCTGAATATCATCATCCCAGATGAACCGAGATGCGTCGGCGCTACTGATCGCCCAGTTTTACTTATTGAAGTCGTAACCTTCAAATGTCTTTATGCTTCCTCAGACGCGTCTAATTAATGCATAACCTTGAGCGGTTCAGGTGGATGGTCAGACGCCAGTTAAAGCTCAAATTGTGTTAAATCGTTAGTATATTGGGTGTTAATGGTGGTGGATTTATGAGATGATTTAATTGAATTAGTCTTGAATGTATATAAACCTATTGTACAGTACGTCCATTTATTATTGTCAGTGAATTGGCTTCAGTGGAAAATTATAAACCTTGGACGTCTCTCAGTGCTTTTGTTTTCCGGAGGTGACGCGCCACTATGATTCCTTCAAGTTCTCTGATTTCCAAAAAGCTTTGACTTCGCATGGAAATTATAAGAAATGAGTAAGAGTATTTTTCCGTGGGGCTGTTTATATATTAATTCTGTTAAGAACCTGTAAACCTGACTGCTCAATCTCTCAGTATCCCAACTTTGGACTGGTAAAAAGCTGTCTGTCACAGTCACAAGACATTCACGGAAAACCTTCGGTTGCTAAATCAGTCAGGTGCAGACTATGAAAAGCATTCATTAGCAAGGCCAAAGTGATTAGTCTCACCGGATGTGAATCCGGATTGCAGGGAAAAAATGTGAGAGGCTGAAGTTTGGTCCAGAAAAAAGTTTGACACAGAAATTCAAACAAATAGGCCTGATAGATTTTTTAAAGTTATTCATGTCAATACTCCTACAGACGAACTAAAAGTCAACAAGCTTGTTTACTTTTAATTAACCCAAATTAATTGACCCAGTAACGGAATCCTTTGCGTAATTTATGTTTAAATGTTCGTGCTAATCCGGTCATGACAATGGTAATTTTGCCCAGGCATTCAAATAAGAAACGTTCATGCATGTATGTGTGTGTGCGCGCGTGCGTGCCACTTTGGCTTGCTAATGAAAATGAATCCGACATCAAAAGAATAAGGCATATAATCTCATTAATGTGGTCTTGGCCTGCGTCCAATCTCATACTATATATATATATAATATATATATGATATATATATATATATATATATATATATATGATATATGTATAATATATATACATATATATATATATATATATATATAGTATATATATAATATTATATATATATATATATATAATATATATAGATATAGATATTCCTGGGATCTTGCCCCTTTCACCTGCGCTGAAATTTCATCAGAGGAAAATGTAATATTCTTATTTGAAGCTCTGAAATTGTTTTATGGCTTTGCATGCCAAGTGGCCAAGAAAAGGGGCCGGGGGTCAGGGGGTTGTAATGCTCTTCGTGTTCACATGCACCGCTTAATTTAGTCCGAAGTGCATTGGATTGCGGGGAATGCACTTCTGAAGGTATGGATTGTAAAGGAAGGGTTAATTGGATCTCTCTCTCTCTCTCTCTCTCTCTCTCTCTCTCTCTCTCTCTCTCTCTCTCTCTCTCTCCAGAGTTCGATTCTCGACCCAGAAGAGAAAAGGAGGAATGGTCGAATTCTTTAAAATTCCGTATGCATCTGTTGACGTAGGGAGTGAATTAGTTACAAAGTTATTAGTCGACTGTTTGAGTCGCAGCCATGGTGTGGAGAGAGAGAGAGAGAGACAGAGAGAGAGAGAGAGAGAGAGAGCTGAGTTTTCTCTCTCTCTCTCTCTCTCTCTCTCTCTCTCTCTCTTTCTCTGTCTCTGTTAAAATTTCGTAAACTGGAAAGTTTATGTTCTGATAGCAGTTGTTATCCGGACTTTGGCATGAAAACCATTTTGAGAGCAGCAGGATTTGTATTATAGTTTTCCATTTATTTTGTCTCACTTACCTTGTCATCATCATCATCATCACAACTCTTCCCTCTAGGGGACACCAGTCAAACATGGCACAAAGGTAGAGCATCATGCATGGATGTGCATGAAGGGAAATCGTCTGTCTGTCTGTATGTCTGTTTGCCTATACACACTCCTTGAAGAACCTTGGTTATAGATTTGGGACCTTCAAGGGATATAGTCTTCATATTTGTCATGCATCCCCCTTTAATAAAAACCCTTTTTCAGATTGCATTAGTATTAGTGAATTTGCTACCTTGACCTTGACCTGACATTTACGGTAGAATGTAGGTCATCTGGGCATTTTTGTTACCCGAACATGTCTTACCCGGAGATAATTGTGTTTGTTATCGTCTCATCAGTGTTTATGCGTTTAGAGACGAAGTTTGTTGGAAATTGGTAAGGGATGCTCTTATAATACATGTTATTTTTAATGTTTTTTCTTCTTATTATTTATATTTCAAGTATTGAGAGAGAGAGAGAGAGAGAGAGAGAGAGAGAGAGAGAGAGAGAGAGAGAGAGAGAGAGAGTTTTTGGATAGTTTCTGTCTACTTGCTTCACTGTCATTTTTTTATACATATGGTTTTCTCTCGTTCTTTGCAGACGGTATTCCATCACAACCGACAAGAAAAACTTGCCTTGTCATCTCAGTGGATAACTTATTGCATACTTGTAAATTTCTTACGTGAAAGTGAAAACTTGATCGTGATTGCTTTATTTCTTTGGATTCACAACCAGATATATATACACTACACAGACACACACACAATCCACGTATGTCCTTAATTACTTGGCGTATTTTGTAATAACGTGGAATTTATCGTAAAGAGAGTAAGTTATTAGTTTTATTATTTATTTTCTATATATTTTTTTAAGACGGAGTTTCGACATTCTTTTATTCACTTTCTATTAAAATTGCGTACAGACAATTGTGTTTTTCTCAGTTGCTTTATATTTCAATCGCATAACTTATCGTTACACTTAAGCTGTTGCAATGCCATTTGATATTTTCATTGCAGTTGTTATTACTGTTTATTTACGTTACTGTTGACATGCATTTTTTCTCATTGTCGGATTGAACAAAGTTTCTGCAAGATAATACTCATTTTATGCGTAAAAAGAAATATGCTGAGAAATTATCTTTTGCAGTCAGTCTGTAATTGAATAAGTCCTCTGTCACCCGGATGCAGAGAAAACCAATGCCATTTCCGTGCCTCTCTCTCTCTCTCTCTCTCTCTCTCTCTCTCTCTCTCTCTCTCTCTCTCTCTCCTCCTCCTCCTCCTCCTCCTCCTCCTCCTCCTCCTATGTAATTTCAAGGCCGCTCGAACGGGTAAACATATTTATCCCAGAATTTTCATGCTTGGTTGTGGACGGTAACAGCCTTTCGAACGTCTCTGAGTTAACGAAGTGGAAGAGCTGCTCCCATCCATACCACGGGGTGGTGCTCTCAGTCAGTCAGTCACTGGGGCGACGGCAGCCATATGGAGTGGGAGAAGGGAGGAGGAGGAAGAAGAAGAAGAAGAAGAAGAAGAAGAAGAAGATGGAAATAAGAGATACAGAGAGAGAAGGCGAAGCAGGATTGTGTGAGTGGATGACATGAGACAGCGAGGTTGAAAATTCTCTCTCTCTCTCTCTGTGTGTGTGTGTGTGTGTGTGTGTGTAAAAGATCTCGTCTCTTAACTGTGAGTCAACTTCTGCTAAACAGAAAGGGACCCTTGATTTTTAAGTTAACTTTAGGCACATTAAGATGCGTGTGACCGAATTAATCTCATTTGTTTTTGTCAACAAGTACTAACACTACGGGCTGCTCTAGGAGCAAGAGCCCGTGCTGGCATAAGGCCAGCTTAATCTCAAACAAAAAGTACTAACTTATTGGTGAATCAACTCGGTGGTGAATCACTCTCTGATTTGTTTAAATGCAATAAGCATTTGGTGAATTAATCTCAATATTTTAGTTTGTCAAGAAAATACATGATGTATGCTTCTTAAATACATTTCTAACATTAATATAATTTTTATTTTGGTTCCAGGTGACAGATCGCATTCCGAACGCTTTCAAGCCTTCAGATTCTACCGCAGGTGGGCGGGGCTTTACTAGAGAACAGGTAAGTACCCCCAAACGCCTATTTGTATACATGGTTATGTAATTATATATTATATATATAATTTCTTATCAACTAAAAAATTCCCTTTCGGTTAACGTATATGAAGATATATTAATTCCGAGGTAGAGCGAATTGGATATTAAAGGAAATTTGTAGCTCAATGCCTATAATATATGAATTATGTTGATGCGATAAAAATCATATTATATATATATATATATATATATATATATATATATATATATATAATATATATACATAACATACATATATATATATATAATATATATATATATAAATTTGCATTCATTCTATGTATTCATACGCGCTCATTAGCAGCCTATGAATTGTAGAGAGTTTTTAGTACGTATATTGACATGGTATTTGATGACTATGTTTGTAAAACCTAACTTTCATAACTGTAATTTAGGGGACAGCGAAAATCATTCTGAGAGAGAGAGAGAGAGAGAGAGAGAGAGAGAGAGAGAGAGAGAGAGAGAGAGAGAGAGAATTCTCTCTCTCTCAAAGAAAAAATCGTATACAAGAAAACATTTAATGAAACACAGCGGAACGACGATTTCAGAAGAAATCTTTCCAAAGAGAAAAAAATGGAATTCATTTTCCAATTATTCACTGAAAGATAGAGCGCTCGGGAAAAAAAGTTTATTCCTGCAGAAAGCGACTCCAGAGACACGTTGAATTTATTTTCCGATGAGAGAGAGAGAGAGAGAGAGAGAGAGAGAGAGAGAGAGAGAGAGAGAGATTCAGTGATCCATATCGGGATTCAATTTGGTCCCCACCAGCTGTAATACCGAGTTCGCCTTTTCGATCGGTCTCCAGTCATCCGTTGTAAACGGCTCATTTCCTTCCCTCCCGTCTTAAAAAGGTATTATATAATAATAACGTTTCCTCCTCCTCCTCCATCCTCCTCCTCCCCTCCTCCTCCTCCTTCCTCCTCCTCTCCTCCTCTCCACGTTATATTCTTTTATTTTTTTTTTTTTTTTTGTTGCAGAGCAGAACCCATCTGGTGTGGTATCAGCTCTTGTTATCGAATTTTCAAAAAATTACGTTTTTTCCAAATGTTTGATATTTTGGTAAATATTTTCTTTTATAGGCTAATTTAATAAAAGGCTTTACAGTCTTATATTGATATTATATTAACAGTTGGATAAGAAGGAAAAACTCCTTCTTGTTGACCAAAATGATCCAGAATCTCAAGGTTTTACTTTTTAAAATTTTACTTTAATGTTTTATAAAAATGCGTTATTAAACAGAATCATTTCCTACCGTAACAGGTAAAATGATTAAATAAATTCCGGGTTTTACTTTTCGTATTAATTTCTTAAATATACAGTAATTCAATTTTTTTTATATAGATTCGTAATCATTTCAAAAGTATTTAAACAGTTTAAAGATAGAATTTATCAACTTTATAGTAATTCTGTTATTTTTTTTATAAACTCGTAATCATTGCAAAAGTATTTAAACAGTTTAAAGATTCCTCGGATAGCTTAATAAATTCAGAATTTCTTGACCGTTAAGCCACGTAAACAGAACCTTTTCTTGAAAAAAAATTAAAAATAGCCTCAAACGCAAGTTTGACATTTTCAGATTTCTTAATTATTTCATTCATATAAAGAAACACTTCCTCTTCTAATGGCCGAAGGTGACCGTAAGCTCAAGGTTTTTTTTTTTTTTCCAATTCTCGTGGTGATTTTACAATTACGTAAAGATTCGATGAAATGTCAAATGGGATTATATTAGTCATGTAACTTTTTAATATTTCGGTTATATAACTGTTTTACTGGTTTCAATATTTACTTCTGTAACATTTTAATGAATTTCAAAATTTCTTTATAATTCATACTAGTTTTCTTATTCGTGTAGATAAAAAAATTAAAAACGCCTCTTTTAGCAAGTTTTACTTATGTAACACACTACTAGTTTCAAATTTCCCTCTATAGCAGTTTTTATGAATTTCAAAATTATTTTTAATTTATTGCTGGTCTATCGTCCATTCGTGTAGATTAAGAAAAAAGCAAACAACTCTTAATTTAAAAAGTCTTACTTATGTCAAATATACTATTTCAAAATTTACTTCTATAACAGTTTAATAAATTTCAAAATTTATTTAAAAAATTATACTAGTCTGTCCATTTACGTACTTTAAAAAAAACTATTCCTTTAACAAGTTTCACATATGTAACAACTTTCCTAGTTTCAAAATGTCTTTTATAATTTTATGTTAAATAAAATTATTGACAGTCCCTCTTCTTCTTCTAATAGTTTCAAACTTTCCTTCACTACAAGTTTAATAAACTTCAAAATCCTTTTAAATTTTATAGTAGTTTGTCCATT
>NC_061095.1:15363248-15375748 GCF_015104395.2 Macrobrachium nipponense | reverse complement strand
CCGACAAGCAAATGATTGATCTCCATGCTTCTGTTATCCCTAACTCCGCAGTCATTCTATTTCCAAGAAGAAAGAGAAAATCAAGTGTATTGTTTTTATGATGAAGTGACTTCTGTAAGCTTCATTTAGATTAGCTCCAGGATTTTTGTGGGTTCATTTTTAACGAGAGGCATTTCCTGTCGTATGTAGTCAGTCGGTAAATTTACTGAACTGTAGATAGTTAGTTGTGAATTTTGCGCTAAAGACAGTTTTTTGGCTGAATCAGAGATAACCTTGCTCCAAATTCCTTAGGGTAGAGAGGCATGTCTCTGAGCTAATGGAAAGGCAATCTCTTCGTTGATCCAGAGATGGCATTGCTCCGAATGAAAATGGTTTTGAGTTCCCTCGGTAACAGTGGCATGTGGCCAGTCAGTGGATTTGCCTATCTATGGTGGCAGGTATTTGTAAGCTAATGCAAAAGCGATCACTTTGTTGATTCAGGATTGACTTTACTTCTGATGTTTACAAATTTGGTGTTACTCCCTAAGAATGCCTTTTCCTGTGGTACGTAACCAGTCGGCAAATACCTATGACAAGAGAAACTAATTTAATACGAAAGAATATGGTTAGCCAGTGTCCAGACAAATCGCATTAATCAGTCAGTAAACTTACCCGTCCATAGAGACTGGAATCTGTAGTAATTCAGAGATAAAAATGTTCTCTTAAAGAAGTGACATTTTCCTCTGTCGTTGGCCCGTCAATAAATTCGGTGTTTGTGGTAGTCAACGTCTGCTCTGCTAATGCGAAGAATTTGTTGAGAGATCGAGGTTAGTTTTTGCTGTTGATTCGTGAATATCTTTGATCGTTGAGAGAAGCGGTGTTTTTCCCTTTTATTATTATTATTATTATTATTATTATTATTATTATTAGTAGTAGTAGTAGTAGTAGTAGTAGTAGTAGTAGTAGTAGTAGTCAAGAAGCGAAAACATAAAAAATCACCAAGCCCAGACGCAATAATTTGCAAATCAAGCTTCCTCAAAATTGAGCTCAAATAAAAGTGAGAAAGAACAAATGGAAGAGAGTAATAAGTAATAATAGGTAAAGATAGGTTACCAGACAAGCAAATGAATGCCATTACTCCAATCATTCCGCAGACTTAAAGCGGGTTATGCTTTTCCAACTGAATTTGTATGAAATGATCTTGTGGTGTCTGATACTTTTTTGATCGAGGGCCTCAAGGAATAACAAAAATCGAAGTTTTCTCTCAGTATTTGTTTATATATTTACATATATGTTACTCAGTGCCTCCAGCTGTATTATTGTTATGTATGTAATCCGTAATACGTAATGATTTGTATACTTTATGTTTGAATATCCTCAAATAGCCCCCTCATCACGCAAAAGCATATATATATATTTTGCTATCTACTTTTTCCCCATCCTTGAACTAAGCCGCCATGCCTTGATTTTATCACCGAGAACTCTTCCTACCAATCCGTTTATCTTCGGAAAAAAATAAGATAAAGGCTTCCCTTTGCAGAGTGACATTTTACTCGATAGACAGCGAGAGAAAGGTGAGCAAGATGTACCTCCAGATTATGTCCCCATTCGTAAAGGAATAAGGTCCTTATCTACATCCCTGTCAAGGTTCCAGATTGGAATCGGATGACCCCTTAAAAACGCAACTGGCCAGAATAGAATTATCTTTTTAAGGGAGGCGGAGGAAATATTTTTCGAGGTATGCCAGTCGTTTTATCTTGATTTTTTCTCTCTCTCTCTCTCTCTCTCTCAGCGGACGCAATACATGTTCACGATTGGTGTCTGGATTCACTTTCATTTTGTGATAAACCTTCGATTGTGTTTATGTATATTACATGCGTTGCTTGATGTTTATGTGTTTTTGTATGTTTATATAGATATATACTCAAAGTGAGTCTGTTATTTTACATGCATGCTTTGAATTGCCAGCTAGCATATATAGGCTTTTTATCGCCTTTTTAAGGACTTGCCTGCATGATTAAGATACCAGCTTGAAAACACACCTCCCTAATATATATATATATATATATATATATATCTATATATATATATTTATATATATATATATATATATTTATGTAACTTTACGGCATGTTACTGAAGCGTTACGAAATATCACAATTACAAAGATCAGAAGAAAGCACTTGGTAAAAATATTACAAAAAGTTTGCATTTTAATTTTGTATCCTTTTTATCATCATTGATATGGGTTGGGGGTCACTTCCTTTTTTTCGACCAATAACTGATAAGCTATCTTTAATAATTCCGAGAAAATCGCCGACCAAATTGAACGCCGGATAATGTTTACAATGTAATAAATAAAATTGATTTGCCAAAGGAACGCGCATGCGAGTCTTGCTTGAAACGCTAATGTATTTTTTCGCTGAAGCTTGAAGTTCGTATATGATTTTTTTTCCTTTTTTTCTTTTTTTATGTCAGTTATGTATGTTATGCTTTAAGAGAATGACATGTTTTAAAAGCGGCCAAGGCGAACGTTAACAGGAATGCCAATAATCTCTCTCAAAGTATTTATGGAATTAGTCATATTGGATCGTTTTATGTATCATATTTGATTACTGATTCGTTTTAGGAATATATATATATATATATATATATATATATAATATATATATATATATATGTGTGTGTGTGTGTGTGTGTGTGTATGTATATATATATATATATATATATATATATATATATATATATATATATATATATATATATATATATATATTTAGAGGTGTATTCGAAGTGTGTGTATATATATATATATATATATATATATTGTTACGAAGTGCCAAGTATCTGGTTACTATGTTTACCATTCATTTATCGTTACCTCACAAAAGCCAGACACCTGAACCCTCATCACAGGTATTAAACGACTGAATACTCTAAAGGCAACAGTGATCCCTTAACAACTTACCAGTATTGCAGAAAATCAGACTAAGTTCATCAAAACAGGTGTGAGGTAATCTTGTAAGTAATTAAATTAATCAAAGGGCATCACTCCATCAACAACTTCAAAAGTCTAAGTATTTCCCTGATTTCAGAAGTCTAAGTACTTCCCTGGTTTCTAAGTCACTTCAAGTAAACTGAAGGAAAGCAGATTAATCACCACTCTATGTTTCTACCTAACATAATCATAATAATATGCAAATATACTGGTTATAAATGAAAATACTTATAAAAATTTTAAATAAAAAAATTCATTATTAAACTCAAAATTTATAAGTAAAATTCACAATATCAGGGAAAATTACTGTTACTTGAAAACAAAGTAAAGTTTAATTAATTCATGAATTAAATTAAGTAAAATTAAATCAAAATTGATTGATCACAAAATTCAAGAAAATTAATTCAATTGAAATTCAAAAGTGTTAGGCAATACTTGAAAATTAGAAATTAATTCACAAGTGCTAAACAATAATAAAACTTGAAAAGAATTCTATGTAAATGCAAATTAATTCACAAGTGTTAAATTTAATTAAATGTGCAATGACTAATTAATGAAAATAACTAAGTCAATTAAATTGTGAATGTAAATGAAAATACAGAAAAATGTGGACAGTATCAAAATAAAAGGCACACTTCAACAAGAAAATGAAAAAAGTGCACAAAATAAAACAAACACAAAATTTGCAATGTGTAAAAGTGTAAATCTTTTCACTCAAAACATTGTAACCATCAGTTTTTACCAAACTACTGTTCCTATCAGTTATTAGTTAACCACTGTCCTAACAGTTATTAGTTTCTTACCAAACCATCGTAACCTTTAGATATTAGTTGCAACTAATAAAAATATAACACACTTTACCTTTTTGGTATATCAATTTCTTTCTTTGCTGCAGGCTTGTTTCACTTTACCAAAAACTAGGCGCCATTACAACAACAATGTTTGTTCAGATTCCACAAAAACACTATTCAACACTAAATAAACTCTAAGAAATATCAAATATTAAATTCTCATGTTACGAGTGACCAATTTACGTTACGTTAATATAATCTCAAGGATGTCGAGAGAGAGAGAGAGAGAGAGAAAGAGAGAGAGAGAGAGAGAGAGAGAGAGAGAGAGAGAGAGAGAGATGTTATTGCCTCGAGAATCTAAGATCTAATGAAATTCTCTTCCCTTGCGAAAACTGGACTGAGGAGATGACACAAAACGTTTTTGGCACAAATGCTTCCAGAAGCTTCGAAATCTTACGCAATATTATATACAAATTGTGTAATCTGCACGTGGCACTCGGCAAAGACATACACATATGAGTCCATTCTGTTCAAAAAAAGACACGTACTTTACTCGATCGACCGAAGCAGAAGTCCTTATCTTGTGATGACCGATTCTCAAAACACATTGAAGATTTGAGCTCGCTTATCAAACGTGTTGACAGATTAGGAAAGCAAACGGAGATCTCACAGTACCTCTAATCTCACAGTGCTGACATAATAGGGAAACAGTCGTAGTTTCAAATGGACAAAGAAAATCTCTCTCTTTTTACATTCTACGTTATATGTATATATTCTTTTTATAATATGTTATGCGAAATCTGAACACACATTTAAAACATCCTATCTCTAAGCTATCTAGGAATCTGAAAAAATGTTGCACAATTCTGCATAACATTTTATAGTCACAGAGGAGATATATGCATTTTAAAAGTAGCAATATATAATAATATACACAACTGTATTCGACTCTTTTGTGACCTGTTTGCTGTAAGTTGCCGACATGTGTTTAAAACGTGCTTTACTGAAGAGTGGACGTTTCCTAAACTTGCAACAAACCCCAGCGCTTTGGTACAAGCGTCAGTTACCAAGAAGAGGCCAGGAAGCCCAACAGGGAGTCCCTTAGCGGGTAGTGTCGTCAGTGCGCCAATTAAGGTTAGTTGCAGGGGGTCCCTTCGGCCCCTAGCTGCAACCCCTTTCATTCCTTTTTTTTTACTGTACCTCCGTTCATATTCTCTTTCTCCCTTCTTACCTCTCAGCCTCCTACCAATTGTTTCATAGTGCAGTTACGAGGTTTTCCTCCTGTTACACCTTTCAGACCTATTAATTGTCAATTTCCGTTTCAGCGCTGAATGACCTCATGGGTCACAGTGCTTGGCCTTTGGTCCTACTTCTGTATTCTGTTCTTCTGTTCAAAACAGTGATGAAAATATTAGCTTATTCAACGCTGAATAACCTCATAGGTCCAAGTGATTAGCCTTTGGTCTAACTTCTGAATTCTGATCTTCTGTTCAAAACAGTGATAAAAATAAAAGCGTTGAGATTCTTCTTATATCCGAAAGCAAGCAAAGGAAAATATCTGCTCGTCGTAATTGCATCGCAAATTGCTCGATTGTTCATCCGTGTGATATTAATTAACGGAAAGCAAAATGGAAACCGGTGTTTTTTTTAATGCGTGGGAAAGGGGGTTAGAGGGGGCAGGGTGCATTTCCAGGAGGGCCGTTGGCTTTTTTCAAAAGAGTATTTTTGACTTGGGAGCACCAGAAATTATTAATGGAATTGAAGTGAAAAATATGTTGGTCTATTTTGCAGTGGATGAAGTTAGCTTTACTTGCAAATATGTAATTGCTGATATTATTTGTTTTTCTAAATGTTCTGTGCGTTCTTGCATTACCACGGACCAAGCCATAAAGTTTATTCATTTCCTAAGCAATATTATTATTATAGTCTAACTTTAGCTGGCATTCATATAAAAAAAAAACATTAGAACCATTAAATTACAAATATGGTTATACGGAACTGAAGTGCGTACGCAAAAAAAAAAAAAAAAAAAAAAAAAAAATGCAATGAACATAATCACTTTAGCAGAGAGAAGAAAAATAGAATAAAGATAATCTTAATCTTATAGCAGAGAGGAAAAATAAAGACAGGATAAAGTTACCTACTTCTAGCAGAGAGAATCAAATTACGTATGCAGAGAGAGAGAGAGAGAGAGAGAGAGAGAGAGAGAGAGAGAGAATCTGTAGCAGAGTCCTAACTAATCTTCACACCTTAAATCTTCAGTGATCCGAATTCAGACTTTCCCTTTTCTCTAAAGTGGAGTCTGCAATTACGATACGTTTGATGACGACTGTCGGAGATAAGTATCCAGTTTTTTTTATTTTTATTTTTTTTTACCGTCCAGGACGGGTAGGTGGACCTTTAGTGCCGAAAACATTCAAGCCGGGCTTGCTCCCGGGCCACATAAATATTCACAAGCTTGCCTGGTATGTATCAGGCTTGATGGCATTGCCCACATCGTTTCCGCTTGATTGTAATATGTCCGAACACGCGTCGCCTTCATGCATTCATTTGCATGGGAGATAGCCGTTTCTCTCTCTCTCTCTCTCTCTCTCTCTCTCTCTCTCTCTCTCTCTCTCTCTTCGCTTATATGGAATTAATTGCGTGGTGAAAGAAGAATGAATTTGACTCTCTCTCTCTCTCTCTCTCTCTCTCTCTCTCTCTCTCTCTCTCTCTTAGATATTCCTATTTTATCAGCGTAACGCTTTCGTGAATGCAGACTCAAAGAAGTTTAGCCGCCGGGTTTTATTTTTGCGAACAGCTGCTCTTAAAGAGCAGAATATACGGCCTCTTTCTAGTTCATCCTAAGACTGGACTATTGCATCATTATGATGAATAATTGGTATCTCTGAAACAATTCTTTGCTGATCATTTGTGCTCCATTCGTTTTTGCGAGTTGGGTATAGCAGTTTCCTCGCCACAAGTTTCATTACAAGTATTGTTTGCGTATTATTTAGAGTAGACACTATATATACAACTGTTTATTTTTTTTAAACTCGAGTAATGAATAACGAACTGTAATAGTTTTTGGACAGTGAAAAATGATTGGTCTGTCAAATTTTATTTAATAACAAAATGTTTCGGATTTTTCATAGATAAGTGACCACCAAGGGTCGTTGTCTTGGACTAATATTTCTTGGGGTTCATTATCTTTGTGATATTGACAGTCTTTTGTTTATGATTTTACGGTAATCACCAATCAGCTGCAAAGGTGGATACATAGGGGTTACTATCCAGGAAGGATCCAGTTTTTCGATATTTTGACCTCTATAGCATATTTAGTCAGCATTCCCGATAAATATATACCGAGCAAAGTAACAGGGCCAGATATTGACGAATTTCTCTAACATTCTTTTATCAAGATACCAATATAAACATATCCTTAATCTTGTGGGAATAAGACCGTGCTTATATATGATCTTTGAAGATATATATTATGTGTGTTTCTCTCTGTATGTGCTTTGTTTCTAAGTATTTTCTGTTACGTATTTACTTTTGATTTTTCTGTGTAACTCCAACGCTTTTGTAAATTTCTCAAGTGTTTGCAGTGGGTACAGTGTGTTTAGAGTATTAATATTTCATTTGATAATTTGTTCCGATGTTTTCTTGGGTACATTATCACTGCAACCTTGGAAAAATTAAAATTCTGGTTTTTCTGATGCAGGTCAAAATTATGGAAATCTGTCTGCATTAACCATGATTGGGAAGTGGTAGGAATTTAAGTGGAATTCATGAGGGATTTCAACAAGTAATAATATAATAATGATAATAATAAAACTTGACCATATTCAAAACTGTTTTTCTCTTTATATGAGCCCAGAAGGAAAGATTATAATGAGAAGAATTGAAAAGACCTTGTATAAAATGATAATAATAATGATAATAATAATAATTGAAGAAGGTTAATTAATTACTCTCTATTGGAGACAGCGTTATGAATCAATTTTTTATAGACTGTTAATGTTATATGAAGTTCCTTGAAAAAATAGTCAAATGGGAAGACGCGAACAACTAAATTGTAAATAATCTCAATTCTTTTACACCAACTTTACTACCTTTCATATCAGACACGTTTGTGAATGAATACCTTATATTTATGTTGCATAGTGACACATTGACATCAGATATGATTCCAAAAGACATATTTGCGAAAGTGCTTTGCAAACTGTTGTTGATCGACTCTTGATAAGAGCCACGGGACGTTCGTGCTTATTGATATTATAAAGGAATAATGTTGACAGGAACCTGTTCCGTATATGTTGAGAATGTTCGTAGGTATGAATGAATTTTGTTTTGTGTGTTGTTGACGGGTCGGTTATACTCCTTGGTATTCCTATGACCCCATAGTGTTTTTTTTTTAAGTATTTTTCCTTTTTTTTTTATAAAGCATCAACTATGAGTATCAGAAGTCGCATAGTGTATACACACACACACACACACACACACACACACACACACACACACACACATATATATATATATATATATATATATATATATATATATATATATATATATATATATATTTATATTAGAGTTCATGATCTGGACAATAATATTAATATGATTATGTTCATATATATTAATTAATTAATTAGTTAATTATTTAATTAATTGATAGATAGATTCATTTATATCTATAGGATCCATTTTGTCCACATTTGCTCCTTTCTGGCTATACATATAGACTGTTCCCATTTTGTTTGATTTAAATTTACATATGGAACCCTTTTCTTCCTCGTCTTTTAAGGTAACGTGGACATGCACTGTTAATGTTTTTAATGTCCCTCTCATTTTTATTGTGATCTGCAATTGCAGGTTTACGATCCAGCGTTGCCAAATGGAAGAGTACCGCGTCATTAAACTGTTCCTACGTGTTTTTACGTTTGTCGGACGGGGAATTTTATGGGCATGTGGGCATTTATTGCCAAATCGCATATAGGTGGGTACGGTAATAGTCTTTTACGTCCGTGTTCGTTGAAATGCGAAGAGATTGAGGTTTTCTGGGTTGAGTGAGAGTCCCTCTAACAGGTTATCCAGTAGGTTCTTCTGATTTATTGCATTCGAAGCGAAATCACACTTATGGGCGAGTGTAGTAATACCGTTTCAGTCCGGGTTCATTACTGTGCTTTGAAGCGTGTCCCAAGTGGGAATTAAAATGGGATGGGTTTAGGATTCATTATTGTGCCTTGCATTATGCCATAGCGTTAATGAAACCTATAACTAATGTATTTGTGCGTATATATATATATATATATATATATATATATATATATATATATATATATATGTATATATTGGTTTATAAAATTCTTTAACGCTTGGTTTAATTCAAGGTGCAGCGTTAATCTTATGTTTAATTATAATTTTTCTTATATATATATATATATATATATATATATATATATATATATATATATATATATATGTATATATATATATACACGAATAATTATCACATCACCATGATTTCATATATATATATATATTATTATTTGAGATACAAAATGTCCTTTAATATCTAATTTACGCTGCCTCGGAATTATTATCAACTAAAAAATTTTCCCCCTTCGGTTTACATATATGAGGAAATATATTAATTCTGAGATAGCGTGAATTAGATATATATATATATATATATATATATATATATATATATATATATATATTTTTTTTTTTTTTTTTTTTTTTTTTTTTTTTTACTTAGAGGTCTGCAGCAAGAGTGCGCGCACTTAGATAAATGGCTACAGAGATTGAGTATGTCAGGAGTGGAAACAGATCTGTTGTTCGACTGAGCGAGTGGGAGATAATCGCCTGAAATTAAGATAAGGGCGTATAATGCGCAGTGAAAGTAAAGAAAATGGGGCAACAAGCTCCCTTGCTCGAGGGAGAGACCTCTCTCTCTCTCTCTCTCTCTCTCTCTCTCTCTCTCTCTCTCTCCCCTTTAATCTGAGATGTGGCGGGAGATAGCAAGATGAAATTAGAAGTATATTAAGTTTCGCACGAGCGTCATTTAAAATGAAGGATTAAGATGGCAATTAATATTCTGAAATTTTGCCTTGATATTTTGACTAAATAAGAATATGAATTCCGTATAAATGTTCTTGGGTTTTAGCGTTGCAGAAAATCAAATTAAAAATCGAATTTAAGGAAAGTGTTTCTTTTTTTTAAGAGAATTCCCCTTTTAAAGGAAGAAATGATGAATTCAGAGCTAAATAGAGACCCCTTCCAGGAAATGCTTACACCACAAATGAGGATTTATAAATCTTGTAGGTGACCGTCGACCTTATCAGACCTGACATCCTCCAGTAATTTAGTGTGTTTTTTTTTTTAATAAAATCACGGAATAATAGCTTAAGTAAGTTGTTTAAAGTTGCAATACGATATTATGTGTTGCTATCATTTAGATGTTTTATTGTTTATCAACAGGGATTTTTTATTCATATAGTATATATGTGTATATATATATTTTTTTATTTATTTATATATATTTATACAGGGTGCTGTAAGAGTGCTGTAGATAGCTCTCAAATAGAGTTGTGTATTACATTTAAACTGAAGCAGCATTCAAAAGATTCCTATTTAATCACCATAGGTCATTCAGATAACATATTTATAAAATAAATAAAGCACCCAGCAGGATATAGTACAATATTACATTTATTATTATTATTATTGTTATTATAAAGACCACTGATTTTTTCCAATTGGTTTCCAATGGCGGCCATTGATGTACCATTTGAATTATATAGATATATATATATATATAATATATATATATATATATATATATATATATATATATATATGAATAACTTGATAACGAAGTATATAAAACTTGATGCTATGTATAAATAAAGTTTTTTTTTTGCCACGAAGGAAAAAATGAAAAAGCGAGATAGCCGAGTACTTTCGGTCCTATTCGGACCCTTTACTGAGGGTCCGAATAGGACCGAAAGTACTCGGCTATCTCGCTTTTTCATTTTTTCCTTCGTGGCAAAAAACCTTTATTTATATATATATATATATATATTATATATATATATATATATATATATATATATATATATATATATATATATATAATCACATCAGTTAGTTTTACTTTCGCTTTCAGTTAATCAAAAGCTCTACACAAATCTTTCCCTCTCGTTTCATCAGTTCCAAAGTACATCTCTCCTTCCTTGCACATCCTTACTCACCTTAAATCATAAATGTATTATTTCTTTTCATGGCCTTCAGCTTCTTCTTCTTCTTCTTCTTCTTTGCTTTGGGCTTTTATGTCTGCATCCATGCTGCAATGAGGGGCCATTGGGTGTTTCTGGAAGTATTACCTTCGTTTTAAAATTGTAATTTTTTATAATTCAGTCGACCTTTTCATTTTACCTCGTCATTCTACGATGATTTACAGCTGTCTTGAGCTTTACCTTTTCCTCTTAGTATGGTTCTCCCGTCTGTATTTACTTCTTTATTAACTTCCGCTCGTTTTTTAGCATCATAATAAAGTCATTAGCAATGACTGTTATATTTCCTTTGATATGTGAGCATTATTAATCTTAGGCAAACAGGAATCTCCGTGGTTTGAAAATGGGTACCCCATTATTATAATGAAACACCACTTTATTATTATTATTATTATTATTATTATTAATTATTATTATTATTATTATTATTATTATTATTATTATTATGATTCAGTTCGTCAGTCATATTATTATTATTTTTATTTTTATTGTTGTTAAAAATCCACAGTTGTATATAAAAATATATTTGTATGTAAAATATATATAATTGTGGATATTTTAATAATTTCTTCTTCACGAGACTGAATTTCTGAACATTTATTATTATTATTTTTTTTTTTTATTTTTTTTTTATTTTTTTTTTTTTTTTTTTTTTTTTTTTTTTTTTTTTTTTTTTTTTTTTTGCTCTATCACAGTCCTCCAATTCGACTGGGTGGTATTTATAGTGTGGGGTTCCGGGTTGCAATCCTGCCTCCTTAGGAGTCCATCACTTTTCTTACTATGTGTGCCGTTTCTTAGGATCACACTCTCTGCATGAGACCTGATCTACTTCAGCCTCTAGTTTTTCTAGATTCCTTTTCAGGGATCGGTTGGGATCGTGCCTAGTGCTCCTATGATTATGGGTACGATTTCCACTGGCATATCCCATATCCTTCTTATTTCTATTTTCAGATCTTGATACTTATCAATTTTTTCCTTCTCTTTCTCTCAAACTCTGGTGTCCCATGGTATTGCGACATCAACGAGTGATACTTTCTTCTTGACTTTGTCAGTCAACGTCACGTCTGGTCTATTTGCACGTATCACCCTATCCGTTCTGATACCATAGTCCCAGAGGATCTTTGCCTGATCGTTTGTTTTCTATCACTCCCTCAGGTTGGTGCTCGTACCACTTATTACTGCAAGGTAGCTGATGTTTCTTGCACAGGCTCCAGTGGAGGGCTTTTGCCACTGAATCATGCCTCTTTTTGTACTGGTTCTGTGCAAGTGCCGGCATTCACTTGCTATGTGGTTTATGGTTTCATTTTTCGTATTGCACTTCCTACATATGGGAGGGGAGATGTTACTTTCCGTCTATCGTACTTTGAACATATCTGGTTCTTAGGGCCTGATCTTGTGCCGCTGTTATCATTCCTTCAGTTTCCTTCTTTAGCTCTCCCCTCTGTAGCC
>NC_061095.1:15340748-15358248 GCF_015104395.2 Macrobrachium nipponense | reverse complement strand
TTCGTGTTAACCCCTTTTATTTTAGTAGCTGATTTAGGAAAGGAGCGTAAAATGCTTCACTTGCTCTTCGAAGGAATAGTTTTTGTTTACACTTGGATGGGAAGGTTTGTCCTACTCCTTTGTAAGGGAAGATTTATTGTAGGTGTGAGATAAACATTTATTAGCTATTTATTTAAGATTGTTTAATTAAGACGGTGGAAAGTTACAGTGCACCTCTCTCTCTCTCTCTCTCTCTCTCTCTCTCTCTCTCTCTCTCTCTCATCTCTCTCTCTCTCTCTCTCTCGTCTCTCTCTGGCCCGAGATAAACATATGGTAACTATCCATTAAAAATTGTTGGATTCAGACAATGGAAAGTTTAAGTACACAGATTTCTCTCTCTCTCTCTCTCTCTCTCTCTCTCTCTCTCTCTCTCTCTCTCTCTCTCTCTCTCTCTCTCTCTCTCTCCCGAGATGCACATATGGTAATTTCCATTAAAAATGGTTTAATTCAGACAGTGGAAAGTTTAAGCACACAGACTCTCTCTCTCTCTCTCTCTCTCTCTCTCTCTCTCTCTCTCTCTCTCTGGCCTGAGATAAACATATAAGTATACATTTAAAATTATTTAATTAATACTGTAGGAAGTTGTAGCACACTCTCTCTCTCTCTCTCTCTCTCTCTCTCTCTCTCTCTCTCTCTCTCTCTCTCTCTCTCTCTCTCTCTGGCCCGAACAAAACAAGGAATAGGAAGAAAGTGAAAAATAGTCGGTATTCTCTTTTTGACCTTCATTTACTGTCTCTTCGGCATCTCTTGGTGAAATCAAGTTGTTTACAGGTAAATAAACTCGTGAGATTGACGCTGATTCTCATGTAACGAGATGTTAATGTGCAGCAGGCGTGAATGTAAAAGATTCCAACTCTCTCTCTCTCTCTCTCTCTCTCTCTCTCTCTCTCTACCCTCCTTCCCCTCTCTTCCTCCTCTTCCTCTCCTCCTCTCTCTCTCTCTCTCTCTCTCTCTCTGCAAAGGATAACAATCGGGGTCCGTAAATGTTGAGTCTTTGTAAGCAACGAAATGCATATCACGCCTTTAATAAAAATCTCTTATTATAAATCGAGAAGTCGCGAATTTGATATTATTAAGATGACTAAAGATTCGCGCTTTATTTTAATGCCTGAATAAAATTATGTAAAGATTTCCGTTTAAAGATTCAGTGGCGTTTCGTGATTGAGTGCAATAGGAGGATATTATCGACGAAAGAAATACTTAGGCTAGACTGGAAGGCAACGTGATTTCCATGGCAGGCGTAAGATATTTAAATGCTTTTGGATTGAGGTTAAATTCGAAGTTGAAGATTTGGTATATTACTTTTTAGACGCTGAAGCGGGTGATGATTGCAATAGATTTAAGTATCAAATAAAGTAGTGAGATTTTGAGTCGCCAAAATTCTCTGCTACTGAATAGTTTATGTACATTGTTGAATCCAGGTGGATGTGTTAATATGCATATTCACTAAAGGGTTAAAACCCTACTACTCCAGTATATATCTTTCTAGACGCTTAAGCGAACGATTGATACGATGTATTTAAGCAGCAAAGAAGGATATTTCCCTCGTGCGACGAAAAAGAATTAGCGAAAAGTAACTAGATTTAGAGTTGCCAAAGTTCTCTGCTACTTAGTAATTAGAGTACATGGTTTAATAAAAACTCCTACTCTATTCTTATAAAATTGTTTATAGCCTTTCAGGTTAGTTTTATGGGTTACCCGTCTTGCCTCTGGGCGCTCGTGTCAGAGTACGTGAAGCGAATAATAAATTACAAAGAAATAATAGAAGGGAGAAAATATTTAATGCATTTACGAAAGGGAATGATGCCGAGTCTGCCAGTCATCTGAATATTGAAAAGAGATTTTTCCAAGTTACACCAATGTCTGATTACTGCCGGATCATTGTCGATTGCGTGCAGTGATGTAAAATTCAAAAATTCTTTTAATTAAGGTTAATGAAACAATTTGAAGATTTAATAAAGATTTTCAACAGTTGAAAGATTATTTTCCTAGAGGTCTTTTGTTGAAAGCAGTTGAAGATTTAAGTAGGGACTTTTCTCGAAATCCTATGCCATATTTGAAGAGACATCTGATTGTAAAGTATAAGACACTAAAACAATTATAGATTAAATTTGTGTAAGCAGGTTATGTGAATCAGGCTACATCTTATTTATCATCGGTGGTTTTGGTTCAAATTCCAAATAGTGATGATGATGATAATAATACAACCGTCTCAAATGATGTAGCCATGGGACAATTTTCGTGTTCATTTAATCAATCATCTGTTATGTTATGTTCAAATGTATTTAACCTAAGCTTGGGTAGAAATCTCACTTCCGAGGCCACAAGTGATGGTCGGTAAGGTCCACAATAATATACTGAAGATGAACCCAGGGAATGGTTAGAAAGCTTTAATTTTGTTTGATAAAGTTTGACTATTGCTACCGTCAGTATATTATTGTGGACCTGCTTAAAGAACAAATCAAAGTTTGTTATTAATGTTGAAGTACGCTAAATAAGACTATATACACAAGAAAAAAACTAAAGAAATGACTGGTATGACTAGAAAAATGCAAAAGTACTTGTGAAAACCACGCATCTGAGAAATAATTTAACGGTTGATTAAAAATATGTTTGAAATATCACAGTAATTTAACGGTTGATTAGAAATATGTTTGAAATAACACAATAATTTAACGGTTGATTAAAAATATGTTTGAAATAACGCAATAATTTAACGGTTGATTAAAAGTATGTTTGAAATAACGCAAATACACACTGATGAAACCAAATATTCATAGCAAATAAACTTAAACATAACTTTGAGAAATAAATTAAATGAATAAATAATAGGATAAGAAAAATGAAAGCGAAGAAGCATAGCACTTTGCAATAGCAATGACTTGTCTTTTTTTTTTTTTTCCTCGAGAATCAGAATGTTCAGAATTCGTTTCAGCCGAAATGGCTCGTCTGTCTATTCGCTGAGTCATGACGCGGCCAGCGATTTCTGCGGTCGGGAAAAAGACTTTTGTAGTTGTTGATACAGAGAGAGAGAGAGAGAGAGAGAGAGGAGGAGATAGGATGGGACGATGAGACGAGAGAGAGAGGGGGGGGGGGGGGAAGGGGGGGGGGGGAGAGAGAGAGAGAGATTTGGGATGCGAAGACGTGCCTTGAATGCCTCATCAATATGAGAACTTTTTTCCTTCATTTGTTGTGTCACCTTTCACCAAGTTTGTAAATGGAAAAGAATATTTGTGTGTATTTTACCGCTTTGACGCCCAAATGACCTGGATTGCTATTAATAGTTGCGAGAAAAAGAGGCCAGTGGGTTAGTCTCTCTCTCTCTCTCTCTCTCTCTCTCTCTCTCTCTCTCTCTCAAAGATTTGCAGTGGTTATAGTGAGTTTCATTTACTTTTGTCATATTCCTTTGTCTCTTCCTTTCTTATCTATGTTTCTGAGAATAGTGCTCGTCCGTCTTTACATTTTTCTGGTATTTCGCTCTCTCTCTCTCTCTCTCTCTCTCTCTCTCTCTCTCTCTCTCTCTCTCTCTCTCTCTCTCTCTCATATACAGAGCTACATTGCTTGTTGAGAATTTTACTTGTAAGTGTTTACATCACTTTGGTATTTTACTCTCTCTCTCTCTCTCTCTCTCTCTCTCTCTCTCTCTCTCTCTCTCTCTAAGATTCTTCGTGACAATTCACTTTCGTGCATCTCTCCCACATTATCATTATCGAAGTGATTCCTTTGTTGCACCACTTACAGTTTATTTGCCGATGTTTGCAGAGATTCAAATCTTATCTCAAGTCCACAAACACGACTGACTTGTAACTAACTCCCTTACTGTTCAGTTTCTTTTATTATTTTTTCATTTTATTGTTATTTTTTTAATCCGGAGGTTTTTGGTATCGTGAGAAGAGTCTCCTGTCACTTAACATTTTTTTATGATTATGGAAATTTTCCTTCGGTATTTGTTAAAAATTATATGGAAATGTTCCCTCGGTATTTGTTAGAAATAAGGATATGTTTCTATCTCTGTACTTTATTTTTAGAAGTATGTAAATGTCCTCTTTTGATCTTTTAGAATAGTGAATGTTTGCTTTACTGTATTTTTTGTTTTTTGAAGTTTGAAAAAGTTCTGAAGTATTTCTTATAAATAGTATAATTTTTTTCTATACATGTATTTTTTTAGAAGTATGGGAATGCTCCCTCTGGTTGAATTAGGATTCGTTTTTTTAATACTTACTTTTTTTTGGAACTATAGAAATGTTCTTTTTATTTGTTAGAATTGTGTAGATTTTTTTTACATTTTTATTTTATTGATTTATTTTTTTTAGAAATATAGAATGCTCTCTCTTATTGTTAGCATTATAAAAATCTGGGTTACTTTATTTGTTAGAGTTGCGAAAATTATTAGTGAGCTGTTTCTTAGAACTGCAAAAATTTCCCATTTATGTTATTTTAGTCACGAAAATTATCTGGATAATTTGTTTTTTCAGTTTTAGATATCCTCACATTCTAAATATATTACAGTAAGTGAGGTCCAAAACTAGGTACTCTATTTAGATTCCTGTTAATATTTTAGTAAAAAACTGTATTTTAAAATAGTATAAGATTCAGTGTTGAACAAGAAAAATTGTTGGAATGTTTCAACTAGTTACCATTTCTTGGCATCCTTTCAACATTTCTCAGGGTTTATATATCAGGTTTATGAAAATAAAATGTCAAGCAAGTCTTTGTTACTGTGTACCGAAACTAGATACCCTTCGGGAGGTTAATGTGGATAAACACGACGCTTTTATCTAATATCCAGTCAGTCGGGCAGTAATGCAAATACATGACGAGGCAGTGGGTACTTTTCCTCATTTGTTTTGTATTTTAAGTAAATGTTCATGAGAATAATATTAATATTTGCAAAAATATTTTACGTCTTTTCAAGAATGTAGATAGGAGAAAAGGCTTGTTGAATCTTTTAATAATGTGCACTTTTGTCTGAGATCATGAATTATAAAACTAAAAAGATAATTTGTACAACGGTTTTTATTTTTTTTCGAGGTGGAGGTCAGTTGATATATAGATATTTAACATTTTCCAAAATTTTAGTAGAATCCGAAGTCAAAGGCTGTAAACGTCAAACTCGTTTCTTTAATTTGATCTGTTTTTAATTTCATGAAATTATGTGGTTCACGTATTTAATCACTAACGATTGTAAAGGCAACCTAGCGATATATTGACTCGAAATTGACCTTAATTACGGAACGTGGGATATTAAGGTGCGTAATGAACCGTATAAGTTACTTGTGATCATTATCAGCAGATCCCTTCGAACTCGGACTTTCAATTTTTCCTGTTACTTTTGCACGACTGTATAATACAACTGGCCAAGTAACAGCCATTTCCACGTTTTATTTCCATTCAGTAATCTCAGTCATAATCAAGAGGAGTACATTTTAATAAACATTTGGAGGTTGACTTTTATAAGTGGAAAACTAAAACATTATCTTCACGAATCACTTTGACGAGTAGCAAACGGTAGTTAATATCTTTGTCATTTAAAGAAGGAGGTTAGAATAATGTCCTTGTCAGTCAGCAGAAAACTATAGCAATATCTTCGTCATTTAAAGCAGGAAACGTGAATAATATCCTCGTCAGTTAAAGCCGAAGACACAAAAGCTGCTCAGAAAGTTTTCCAATAGGTTTGCATAGATGTTTTCGTTTACGATTATGCAAATTAGCATTCAGATCATTCGTGTGTCAGGAAATTCACAAGTGCCATATGATTTTTAAGATTTTTTTCCCCCCACTTATTGGGAAGTAATTTATTTAGTTTTTGCTAATTTATCTCCTAATTTGTTTATTGTATTATTATTATTATTATAAATTTAGGGTTACGATGTTATCATCGCATGTGAAGATATGTGCGAATTAATGTCTGTTTACCTAAACTGTTATTAAGTTTTATTTATTTACACGTTTAATTAACTTATTCTGCGCCTATATTGTAAATTTCTCGTGTTAATGGACCGATTACGTATTTATTTATTTTATTAGATTTATTTTACTTCCTTATTTCTCGCATGAAAAAATTTCAGGTTCTTGGTCGGTGGTTCCTAATAACGGTTTAATTACAGGGGGCCGCCGTAATTGGCAAGCGTGTGATAATCACCTATCCGTAATTACCGCCCGTCAAAGATCAATCACCTAACATTGAGATTCTGAGTGATGATTAATATTGGAGATTTAATTGAAGCCCCGGTGATTGTTGGCATATTTTTGTTACCGGTGGATGTCGAGGAGAGAGAAGAGAGAGAGATAGAGAGAGAGAGAGAAGAGAGAGAGAGAAAGAGAAATTACATATTGATAGTGATAAAAATTTATATTATGATTATATATACTATATATATATATATATATATATATATATATATATATATATATATATATATATATATATAAGAGAGAGAGAGAGAGAGAGAGAGAGAGAGAGAGAGGAGAGAGAGAGAGAGAAGGAGATTACATACTGAAATAGTGTTATAAAATTTTTTATATTTGAGAGAGAGGAGAGAGAGAGAAGAGAGAGAAGAGGAGAGAGAGAGAGAGAAGAGAAGGAAGAATAAGCAACTGGAAGTATTTGAATGTGAGAAATTGAACTTCATTGCATGCAAGAATGCAAGAACAGCAGAAACAGTAACAGCAACAGAGTTTATCTGTAACAAGAACAACGACAAAGGCCTTTCAGTGAAGAGGACGAAGTTGCCAGGAATGAAATATGATGAGGAACAAGAGCAAGAAGAAACTAATGATGGGAAGACACGTTCGGAAATAAGGAGGAGGAGGAGAGGAGGAGGAGGAGGAGGAGGAGGAGAGGAGGAGGAGGAGGAGGAGGAGGAGGAGGAGGTAAAAGATGATGCTCGGAGGCTGGGAAGACACCAGATGACCCAACACTCAGCGATGACGAAGAAGATAAAAGAAGCACAGTAAGGCGCTGGACAATCGGCTGGGACAACAATGCTGAACGAATTCACGGAACTGACGTGGTGCTAAATGGTATAATACGGAAAGCATGGAACACTGGGTTGTACAGTAGACTTAGGAACAAATTGTAGGACTTTCAGATTGAACGAAAATTATGGAACCGAATTATGGAACAAACGAAGCGTAGAATTATCAGAAAGCAAAAGCAAGGAGTAATGACGGCGCTGAGCAGATAATGTGGAACCGAATAAAAACAATGTAAAGTACTAAGGAAGTGTTTGGAACAACATAGAAGTGTAAAGTGTACAATTAACAACCCGAAGAATGTAAAATACCAGGCAAGTGTTTGGAACAAGCAGAACAAAGCGAGGAACAGTGTAAAGTGTTGAGCAGGTGTATGGAACAAAGTAAAAGAAGTAGTTTTAACAAACAACAAAAGCAGGGATCAGAACAAAGTACTGAGCAGGGTTTTGGAACAAAATAAACGCGTAAAACTAATAGGCTGAACATGAGTGATGAACACCGTAAGGTATAGGGTAATGTATGGAACAAAATAAAATTGCAGAACTATAAAGCTGAACAAAAGCCAGAGGCTGTACAGTTGTAAGAACTTTCAAGTGAACAAGAACCTGCAACACAGTGTAGCACTGAGAACGCAGAACAAGACGAAGAACAAATCATCCATGAATAAAGAAAAACAACTCGCAGATTTCTTTTAGGCGCGACAGATGTTTCTCTGAAATGGTCACTTCCCTCACAAGGAAGTTTTATCATGGTTATAGAGAAGAAAGAGGTTATTGATGTTGCTTTCCTGTTCGAGTTGATTAAGCATGAAGCCAAATAGAGCGTTCTCTGTATCTCCGTAGATAATGAGCAACTTTACTTTTTTGTTTTATTATAGAAATGACGCCTTGATGATGATATTCTTCAGGGTAGTGGGTCATGAGATATGTTATTCAGAAGACCAGTATTTATTTTATATATACTCGTGTGTATATGTATATATATATATATATAATATATTTATTTATTATATATATATATATATATATATATATATATATATATATATATATATATATATATATATCTATAATCTGGTTTTCTGAATAACATATCTCATGACCCACTACCCTGAAGAATATCATCATCACGGCGTCATTTCTATAACAAAACAAAAAAATAAAGTTGCTCATTATCTACGGAGATACAGAGCACGCTCTATTTGGCTTCATGCTTAATCAACTCGAACAGGAAAGCAACATCAATTATAACAACATATCTCACCTCTTTCTTCTCTATAATCTCAAACTATGATAAAAACTTCCTTGTGAGGGAAGTGACCATTTCAGAGCAACATCTGTCGCCCTTAAAAGAAATCCGTGAATTGTTTTTCTTTATTCATGGATGATTTGTTCTTCGTCTTGTTCTGCGTTCTCAGTGCTACGCTGTGTTGCAGGTTCTTGTTCAATTGAAAGTTCTTACAATTTGATTTTTTTCATACCGCTGCCCGCAATTGTACAGCCTCTGGCTTTTTAGTTCTGCAATTTATATGCAAGGTAGTAAATTAATGCAAAAGAAAATTGCATTAGTCATATATTTATATATATATAATATATATATATATATATATATATATATATATATATATATATATATATATATAATGATATATGGAGTACTGCATGTACGATTACATGTGTCCGTGATTTTCTAGTGGGCCTATTTTCCTATTTTTAGTTAATTATTACGTGAGATTAGCAGGACTTATCTATTTATGATTTCATTATCTCTTGGGCCTGTCATACTTAATTAAAGACAGAACAGGGTAGCCACTTCAATTGCTATTTATACTTTAACTTCCCATAACTTAGATTTTTTAAAAGATTAAAAAAAGAAAGGAATATAAGTCAAGAGCATTCGTGTCATATTGAAGATTATGACGTTTACAGCTCATGGAATATATATATATATATATATATATATATATATATATATATATATATATATATGACTGGTAAAAATGTTCGTAACAACAGAATTCCATCTAATAAAAGGAGCCCATAAAAACACCAAAATGTAGAGAGAAAAGTACTATATTTCAGAGACTGCTGTCTCTCTCTTCAGGTATATGAATGAGAAAAGTTTACAGAAAAGGTGGTATTTATACCAAGAGATTCGTCCACAAGTAGCCAATTAGGTCACCCCCGCTGATAATCTTCCTTTAATCTTCTTAAGCGTTGGTTGAATGAACACTGCGTCGACGATGTCTGATGTCCAATTCCCTTTGAGATGTTCATTACCTGCTTCTCTTTTATTAAGGCCGATTCCATCATTTGACTCTTGTACCGGCAGTTGCTGCTATAAATTACACGTGACATATTCCAGTTTATTCTATGGTTATGTTCATTTATATGGTTGAAAATAGCCGAGTTCTGTTGTCCATACCTAACTGACCGTTTGTGTTGTATTAATCTCTGGGGAAGTGATTTACCTGTAAATCCGATGTAAGATTGGTCACAGTCCTGGCATGGGATCTCATATACCCCAGAGTCTTTGGGCGATGTCTTTTGTTGGACGTTAATCAGGGATTTGGCTAAGGTATTTGGGTAGGTAAATGCAAAAGGGTTGGATTTCCCAAGGGTGTGAGTTACTCTCTTAATCGTCTCCAGGTGGGGAATTTTTATTTTATTGTTGGGTGTGTCATCCACGTATCTCATCCACAGCATGTTTTTGGGTTTTATTGCATTTATTACATGGAATACTTTGAAACTACAGTAATAAATGCAATAAAACCCAAAAACATGCTGTGGATGAGATACGTGGATGACATACTAACATTTTGGGATAATAAGTGGGGTAATTTTAATGAATTCCTCTCAAAATTAAACGCATTAGTGCCAGCATAATTTAAAGTTGAATGGGAAACAGACAACAAAATTCCTTTTCTTGATGTTTTGATAATTAGAGACACGACAGAATACAAATTTACCATATACAGAAAACCAACGTTCTCACTTTCATATATTCACTACTTTAGCTATCATGACAATACTATCAAGATAGGTGTAGCTAGCAACCTATTCTTAAGAGCCTTACGAATTTGTTCCCCAGATTTCCTGGGAAAAAGAATTTGAACTAATTCGCAAGCAACTTTCATCTTTAAAGTATCCTGACCATATAATTGAGAAAGCAATTCAAAAGCAAACGTAATTTTCTACCGACCCCCTAAAGACAAGACCAGAGACACACCCAACAATAAAATAAAAATTCCCCACCTGGAGACGATTAAGAGAGTAACTCACACCCTTGGGAAATCCAACCCTTTTGCATTTACCTACCCAAATACCTTAGCCAAATCCCTGATTAACGTCCAACAAAAGACATCGCCCAAAGACTCTGGGGTATATGAGATCCCATGCCAGGACTGTGACCAATCTTACATCGGATTTACAGGTAAATCACTTCCCCAGAGATTAATACAACACAAACGGTCAGTTAGGTATGGACAACAGAACTCGGCTATTTTCAACCATATAAATGACATAACCATAGAATAAACTGGAATATGTCACGTGTAATTTATAGCAGCAACTGCCGGTACAAGAGTCGAATGATGGAATCGGCCTTAATAAAAGAGAAGCAGGTAATGAACATCTCAAAAGGGAATTGGACATCAGACATCGTCGACGCAGTGTTCATTCAACCAACGCTTAAGAAGATTAAAGGAAGATTATCAGCGGGGGTGACCTAAATTGGCTTACTTGTGGACGAATCTCTTGGTATAAATACCACCTTTTCTGTAAACTTTTCTCATTCATATACCTGAAGAGAGAGACAGCAGTCTCTGAAATATAGTACTTATCTCTCTACATTTTGGTGTGTTTTATGGGCTCCTTTTATTAGATATATATATATATATTATATTATATATATATATAATATATTATTTTTTTTTTTTAGGACTTCCCATTACTTAGGATTAGACAGTTTTATAGAACCATCATTATCATAAACGTTTAGATTTGTTCTTATCAGGTATATTGTCTGTGATGTTTTCCATAACAAAATATTAAGATTTAGACGAAACCAAAGACATTTTTGTTCATTTTTCCAAAGAATATCTCAAGGAATATAATATTCAGATTTGCAATATCTAATAGTTTCTATTTTTCCACAAATTGTGCGAGGATACATTGTGAAGATATTTGGTTTTATATATTCAACGTAACGAAGCAAGAAGATTTGAATTAAGATATGGATGACGTCGTCTTTCAAATGATTGTCACAATAAGTCATTCATATTTAAAATATATTTTCACATGTTGATTGCTATCGACTGACCACTCGCAGATGATTTGTGTTAATTAAGATTAGGAAAGATATTATAATGCACGTTACTAGATACCCTCCTGTAACTTGTCAGTCAAAAAATATTTGGGAGATATATTGTGATGTCATTTGTAGTTTAGGGATAGTATTGGAACTACTTCAGCTTCCTGTATATATTTGTGTATCATTTTTATATTATTAATGAGTAAGAATATAGTAAATATGTAACTGGAAGATCACTCAAATAAGGTTTAATCAGTGTTATAGAATTTTATGTGCGATTTTTTTTTCATAAGGTAGGTGAATCTGACGTTCTTCATTGATGTTCACACACGTTTTATTTATTGTTTACGTTTCCGGTTGGCCATTTAAAACCGTACGCCGGGAACCGCGTAACATCACGCCACACGTTCGATTTTTATTGGATCATTTGGGTAAATATTATCTCTTAAATAAATAGAATTCTTCTCAGAGGCCATTGCTAAGTAAATTCTCTCAGTGATGATTTTATACCATTGCTTCTCTTTTTCTTATTTTTCATTCTCTCTCTCTCTCTCTCTCTCTCTCTCTCTCTCTCTCTCTCTCTCTCTCTCTCTCTCTCTCTCTCTCTCTCTCGCGTCGCGTCTTCAAGGTCCTTACCCACTCTTAAGTATGGGCATTCCTCCATTTACAATGCCCGTTGAACTTTTCATCAGATAACTTTACATTAGAGAGGTGTGTGTTTGTGTGCGCGTACGTGCGTCCGTGCAAACGTTAGTACAGGCAAACATTATGAGGCATCTTTTGTAGAGCGCCGTCTCACCTGTACAGGTGAAAGGTAAATGTGGGTCCTTCGACCTACTTTTGGCGAGGTGCCGCAGGAGAAGAAAAAAAAAGGGAACAGGTGAAGAATAGTTTCGGTCTTGACCTCCGTGGAAGATAATATGCAATGGAAAGATGAGAAGTAATAAGGAAATACGTTAATGAATAAATAAAAGGTAATATTTGGAAAGACGAAGAATAATAAGGAAATAAGTGTATGAATCAATAAAAGGTAATATATGGAAAGATGAAAAGTAATAAGGAAATACGTTTATGAATCAATAGAAGGTAATATTTGGAAAGATGAAAAGTAATAAGGAAATACGTTTATGAATCAACAAAAGGTAATATTTGGAAAGATGAAAAGTAATAAGGAAATACGTTAATGAATAAATAAAAGGTAATATTTGGAAAGACGAAGAATAATAAGGAAATAAGTGTATGAATCAATAAAAGGTAATATATGGAAAGATGAAAAGTAATAAGGAAATACGTTTATGAATCAATAGAAGGTAATATTTGGAAAGATGAAAAGTAATAAGGAAATACGTTTATGAATCAACAAAAGGTAATATTTGGAAAGATGAAAAGTAATAAGGAAATACGTTAATGAATAAATAAAAGGTAATATTTGGAAAGACGAAGAATAATAAGGAAATAAGTGTATGAATCAATAAACGGTAATATATGGAAAGATGAAAAGTAATAAGGATATACGTTTATGAATCAATAGAAGGTAATATTTGGAAAGATGAAAAGTAATAAGGAAATACGTTTATGAATAAAAAAGGTTAATATTTAGAAAGATGAAAATTCATAAGGAAATACGTTTATGAATAAAAGGTAATAGAAGGATAAGTTTATTAAAAATAGAAGATAAGAATATATGTATTTGGAGAAACGAAAAATGATAAGGAAGTATGTGTTCGGAAAGAAAAAAGATGGTGATGTAGAGAGGACACGGCGTACAAGCGAGCAGGAAGAAGGAAATGTATTGAATAGTTAGAAAATGCAGGAATGGATCCAATTGTGTTTAAAGAAAAAAAAAAAAAAAGAAGGCTTCCATGAAGGATGAAAGGGAACATGACAGAAGAATAGGAAGACATTATTTTTTAATGGTGGAGAGAGAGAGGGGGGAGGGGGGGAATGAGGGGTTAAAGTGGCCATGGTAAGAAATCCTAAAAAAAAAAAAAAAACATGCAAACAAGAAGAATTTCCAAAGGTTTTAGCGAGAAGCTAATTCATTCCTGCTTTCTGCTGACGAATTAGCTCTTCGCTAAAACCTTTCGAAATTCTTCTTGATTCAAACAAAGGCATCGGTGTTATTTTGTATTTCCTCATAATTAATTATTTATTATCACCTTTTCCTTTAACTTGTCTCTCTTTGCAGGCTACTTTCTCCTTTGGTGTTTATAATCTGTTTATAGCCGTAGATTTAAAGAAATAGTCAGTTGTAAGATTACAAAGACGCTGAATACAAACGACTATTAAAAAAAAAGAAAAAGTTCCGAGGAGACGCAGGAAGGAGAACGAGAAATTGAATAAGACAATGATGAATGATCGGAAAGACGAGCATGATGAGCGAAGGAGGTGAGGTTGGAGGAGAAACGGCTGGAGAACGGCGCTGTGTGAGAAGGAAGGAGGGAAGGAAAAGAAGAAATAGATAGCAAATAGACCAAAACGAAGAATGTGGGAATCGTGTTTCATAAATCATTTTCGTGATTTCGTAATTGTGTGTCTGCGAGAGAGAGAGGAATTTAACGGTCTCCATATCCAGTGTGTGTGTGTGTGTGTGTGTGTGTGTGTGTGTGTGTTTTGTTGGGGGAGGGGGAGGGGAGATCCGGAGATTATTCTTATTGAATGAATGGAAATGGGCAGATAAGGGCGAGACAGGACTCATCTGGAAGTAGAAAGAGAAACAGCTCCTTTGACATTATGGCAGATCATGGTTCTGTATATAGTTTTTTTTTTATATTGTATAACTCTAAAAATGAATCATGTCCTCGATAGTGTAATTGAATGAGACGAATCACTAATTAAAGGAACTTTTTTTTTTACAAAGACTGATAATTTGACATTATGATAGAGTGCAATTCTGGTAAATGAGTATTTGTATGGTAAATTGAAAGTTAGTCATGTTGTTTCAAGCGATGTTAAAGGAAACTAGCCACTGATTTAGGAAACTGATTTTTTTCTCTTTTTTTTTTTTTTTTCAAGTTGGGTTTCATATATACAAGTACACGTCCCCAGGCGCGCGCAAACACTCCTGCATTCTTAAGTAGCCGTAACTAGCTATGATTTGTATGGTGAATGATCTGCATTGCTAATACCACCATACTTCTTATTCTACATGTAACAGTATTCAAATCTCTCTCTCTCTCTCTCTCTCTCTCTCTCTCTCTCTCTCTCTCTCTCTCTCTCTCTCTCTCTCTTAAGTCTTGGTCAGAATAAGTGGTTTATCGTTACTCGTATTATCCTTAACATATTCATAATAGTGCAGTATAAAATTCTCAGCTTTGATAAAGAAACGGTTATAATTACCGAGTCCATTACTGCTGGAGTTTTTTTTTTATATTGTGTAATTTTCTTACTGATTTGTTTATTTGTATATTAAGACTGATTCTTATTATTTTCAGAGGATAACTGCATTCACACACACACACACACACACACACACATTATATCTATCTTGCTGACATATGTTAGCTTAATTTCACATCTTCTCGCAGTTTTGTGTAAGTCGTAGAAAATATAGATACTCCACTACACAAATTAGTGTGACGCAAGGCACCGAATTATAGATCTTGTGACAAGGCGAAATACAGAGTTCATTGTACTTCATGAAATAGCCTGCAAGATATTCCCGGAGTGCTCAATAGACGAGGTATGAATAGCTAATGGTGCAATGCCCTCTGTTTTTCATGCATCGTTGTTTGCCGATATGTAGAAGCCCCTTTATCCTATGTAGTACCGCCTAAACGTTATATATGTAATTGTAATATAGTAGATTTCCTATTTTAGCCAAGATGCACTGCAGATGGCAATGAATTATGAGTATAGAGTAATATGTTTAAGGATAGAGAGGAAAGGAAAGCATGAATAATAAAAGATGGAATGAAGAATTCGGTGGAGATTAGAAAGCGACCTACTTGCATTACAACATTGGTAAGAGAGCTTAAGAATGATGTAATAGAAATAAGTGGATTTTGAGTGACAGATAAATGTATTGGAGGCTGGCGAGTGCCGAGAAGATGGTTGAAGAACTAATGGCTTCATAGGAAATGAAAATACACATAAAACCCATTGAGGATTTTAGACCTTCTGTAGGTGCTCTGAAAGAACATACTGTCGTAGATCTTCCCAGAAAAACACACATGCTATGGATCATCAAATTTCTGTGACTTTTGTACCTTTCCAGAAGCGAGTAACTTTTGTACCTTTTCATTTCAAAAGCCGGTATTTTTTGTAACTTTTCAAAAGCCGGCAACTTTTGTACCTTTTCATTTCTAAAACCCTCAACTTTTGTACCTTTTCATTTCAGAAGCCGGCAGCTTTTGTATCTTTTCATTTAAAAAACCGGTAACTTTTGTACCTGTTCAAAAGCCGGTAACTTTTGTACCTTTTCAAAAGCCGGTAACTTTTGTACCTTTTCATTTCAGAAGCCGGCAACTTATGTACCTTTTCAAAAGCCGGCAATTTTTGTACCTTTTCAAAAGCCGGCAATTTTTGTACCTTTTCAAAAGCGGGCAACTTTTGTACCTTTTCAAAAGCCGGCAACTTTTGTACCTTTTCAAAAGCGGGAAACTTTTGTACCTTTTCAAAAGCCGGCAACTTTGGTACCTCTTCAAAAGCCGGCAACTTATGTACCTTTTCAAAAGCGGGTGGCTCTTACCAAGACCACCGGTGGTCTTGCTCTTACCCAAGTTCTTATAGAAAGGTAAAAAGCAGCCAACTAAAATGTTAAGGTGGCTATTAAATGCGCATTCAGGAGAGTGGCATTCTGAAAGGAGCGAACACTTTTTCGATTGCAAGACTGTCATTGGTTTCATGTACGGATCTTGTCCTGTGTACCGAAGCCATACCAAGAAAATATATGTTTCGCTGGTCAGAATTATGCGTTTTTATATATTTATTTTATATAAGTGTTATGTGTGTTGCATTAATTCATCCCACTTAATTTTACTACAAACTTTGGTCTATATGTTGCAAGTCTCTTCAGTTCATCCATGTAGACCTTATTAGGCAAATGCTGCTATTCCCATGTCCAACTTCCCCTATATACGTTGAGACCACCCTCTCTGCTTGCCTCCTTGACTGGACTCTCTCTCTCTCTCTCCCATCACAGGATATAAGTCGGCCAGCCCCCCCCCCCCTCCACCCCCCCCCCCTCCCTCCCTCCCTCCTCCCTCCTTTCCAGTTACCACCGTCTTTCAAGTCCAGCCTGACAAGGCAAACTAGTCTCATCATTCCTCTTTTTTTTTCTCTTTTTTTTTTTTTTTTTTTTTTTAAAGACCAACGCTCCGGCTATTGCTTATGATCGAGCATCCCTCCTCCTCCTCCTCCTCCTCATCCTCCTCCTCCTCCTCCTCCTCCTCCTCTTTTGTGACCGAGATTTTAACTCCTGCATCACCTCCACACGGTCCATTTGTAGTTGGCCAAGCATTTTGTATTTCTCATCCCAGGAGGCCTTGGCATGTATTCATTAGATGAAGATGATGATTTTCATGTTTCGGTTGGCTCTTAACGTCTGCTGTGGCCCACTTTCGCATCATGATGCAGATATATCGTTAGTTTGTAACGTAATACCGTCTAATACTTACTACGACTGCTACTGCTGCTACTAAACGTATATTTTGATTTTATGAATGGTGATTGTAATGTGCGATCTCCGTTTTTGTTTTTTATTTTTTTTTATATTATTGTTTATGTCGGTAACGTCATCTCATTTTCAGCAAGTACAGAGTTCATGTAATTTTATTTACTTGCAATGTGCGATCGCCACCGTTAATTATTTTTTAATATATTATTACTTTTATGTTGGAAAGGTGTCATTTTGAGTGAGATAGACTTCGTGTGTAGTGCTATTATTTACTTGTAATGTAGCATCTCTAACTTTATTATTTTTGGTTATTTTTTATGTTTCAAGGTTGTTTTTTGTTTGCATAATCTACCTGCGAGAGCATCTTTCAATACAGGTGTTTTTAACCCTGAAGTGTCCTTGATCAAAATACTGCTTCTATACGGTCACCATGACAGATAAAATTAACTGTTCAACGTCACTTGCATCTTGGGTAAAAAAAAAAAAAAAAAAAAAAAAAAAAAAAAAAAAAACTTGGTAAAAGGAAAATTTACTTAATCATGTCAAGAGTCCCATTCA
>NC_061095.1:15335748-15338248 GCF_015104395.2 Macrobrachium nipponense | reverse complement strand
CTCTCTCTCTCTCTCTCTCTCTCTCTCTCTCTCTCTCCCTCCCCGTTTGCCCTTCATTTTATTTTTACGTTACCTGCTTATCTGCATCATTTTTTTTATTGATTTCATGCCAAGTCAGTTAACGTGTGGCCTTTTCCGAAGGATATTGGCAGTATTAATTTTATGAAGGATGAACTTCTTGTGCAGAAAACGCCTAACATTGCCTGTTTCAAATGCGCTCATTATTATTATTATTAATACTACAGATGTTTCTAGGCATTAAATTTGTCGCCTTCTATATGCATCTTATAACAAATTTAATGCCATAGAAACCGCTTTTATAGTCAACGTTTCTGCACTATGAGAAGGTCTTCTCCCTTATTATTATTATTATTATTATTTTTTTTTTTTGCTCTATCACAGTCCTCCAATTCGACTGGGTGGTATTTATAGTGTGGGGTTCCGGGTTGCATCCTGCCCTCCTTAGGAGTTCCATCAACTCTTCGTACTATGTGCCGTTTCTAGGATCCCAAACACTCTTCTGCATGAGGCCCGAGCTACTTCAGCCTCTAGTTTTTTTTTTTCTAGATTCCTTTTTTCAGGGATCTTGGGAGATCGTGCCTAGTGCTCCTATGATTATGGGTACGATTTCCACTGGTATATCCCATATCCTTCTTATTTCTATTTTCAGATCTTGATACTTATCAATTTTTTCCCTCTCTTTTCTCTTCAACTCTGGTGTCCCATGGTATTGCGACATCAAGAAAGTGATACTTTCTTCTGGACTTGTCAATTATATTATATTATTATCTAGTAGATTATTATTAATAATAGCCGTAGAAACGGGCCTTTATATAGGATCAACGTTTCTGTCCATTCAGAGACGTATCCCAATTATATTATGTTATTAGTATATGATATTAATTATTACTTATGATTATTATTATTATTATACTAGCGTAGAAACGGCTTTTATATGATTCAACGTTTCTGTCCTCAGAGACGGTTTCCTATTTATTATTTTATTATTATTATTTATTATTATTATTATTATTATTATTATTATTATTATTAATACTCATCAGAATGTACAAATAGTTTTCCCCCACCCTGTCTTGTTTTACATCTGATAACAGATTAAATGCTGTAGAAACAGATGCTACTACAAGTATATTCAACGCTGGTTCCTTCAGAGAAGGTCTTATCCATTATTATTATTATTATTATTATTATTATTATTATTATTATTATTATTATTATATTATTATGCATTGTATTAGTTACACTCACTTCAAATCCTACGTGCAAAAAAAAGAAAAGAAAAAAAAAAAAACACGACTTTGAACGACCTTTCTTGAAACTGCAAGGTACTCATTCACCCGCCTAGGGAACCTCGCTTACGCAATCCTTCTCGGCATTACCTTAGGAGTGAGTATAAGGTAAATCGGCCGAAGCATGATTCGGGTCACGTGCACAGAATTCTTTCTCGCATCCTGTAAGATGTCAAGGGTGGTGTGGGGGTGGGGGAGGTTGTTTCCCGTGTAAATAGGTGGAAGTTGTGTTCAAGGATCTTGATAACGAATGAACTCTGATGATTATATGATTATACGTTTGCCATCAGCCTTATTTTTATCTACAGTGTGGACGTCTTCTCTCTCTCTCTCTCTCTCTCTCTGAAGACGGTTGCATAGCACGAAGCTGTTGAGTTATATGGCGACATTGAATGAATTTCTTACCTTAATTCGTGCTTTCTGGTGTTCGCTTCAATTCTGGAACATCCTTCTTACCTGTCATAAATTACGCTCAAGGGATTGAAGTAATATTATCGGTGTTGGTTTTAAAGTTAAAAAAAATCATGTAGGAACATCTAGAATAGTGAGAGAGAGAAAAAAAAGAAGATTTCCGTTAGTTCGTGAAATTCTGGTTCAGGGAAATGCATTTAGAGCTTTAGTTTTCGTTCAGCTTATGTCGTCAACTTTAAATCAGTCGCAGTATTAGTCATGTCGTAAAATACTGATAATTATGATTGTACTTTTAATATATTTCAGTGGTTAGGTTTTTGTTGATCTCAGCTGTTTTCGACTTTAAATATTCCTTAAGTAATTTGTATTTTTTTTTTGGGGGGGGGGACCTAAATGGGCCAACATAATGAATTCAGGAGACGAATGGGAGATACCTGGCGATTATTTCGTCACCCTCGCAGCGGAGTACACGAACGTTTAGGCTGTGCAAGGCTGCTTTTTATTGGTTATTTCTTCCTTGAATCTGCAAGTGTTCGTATATATATATAATATATATATATATATATATATATATATAATATATATATATATATATATATGTATGTATATACAGTATATATATATGTGTATAGAAGTAAATTATATTATACATCTAATATACGTATATGTATACACATCATATGTGTGTGTATATGTATGTATGTAGTTAGTATATATATATTATATATATGTGTGTATAGAAGTAAATATATATTATATATCTAATATACGTATTTATA
>NC_061095.1:15300748-15330748 GCF_015104395.2 Macrobrachium nipponense | reverse complement strand
TTAATAGGTTCTAGTAGAGGGATTGGTTGTAATTGTTCGGGTGTACGCTCCAAGTTCAAGCGGTGATATTTCCTCATTATTATTATTATTATTATTATTATTATTATTATTATTATTAAAAGATACTCATAGTTGCATGAGTCATAAATCCACGAGTCATAAATCCACATTTATGAATGTAAATATATTTGCACACACATAACTATGGATTTCTTTCTCAATTATTACTATTATTATTATTATTATTATTATTTGTCTATCACAGTCCTCCAATTTGACTGGGTGGTATTTATAGTATGGGGTTCCCAGGTTGCATCCTGCCGCCTAAGGAGTCCATCACTTTTCTTATTTTCTTACTATGTGCGCCGTTTTTTGAATCACACTATTATTATTATTATTATTATTATTATTATTATTATTATTATTATGAAAATATTTTTCATCAGTTCTTGCCGACGAAAAACGACTTCCTCACAGGCATTATTCCTGAAACACTGCTTCATGACATTGCAGAAAAAAAAAATTGTTTCAGGATGAGGACGAAGCGAAAAACGTGAGCTAAAAAATAAGTAAATTGTGGCCAGTTTCATCACGCGACCTAACAGTAAAAGACAAGAAGATGTGCGTCAGCTGAGCTCTGCTTACTTAGCTACATACCATCCCAGCCCGTCTCAGACGCGTCCGTCCAGTCGCCTCGACAAAGATGTTTATGATCGCGTCCGGTACAGGAGCACTACGTGTCTGTCGTGCCGACCGTGGCGAGACCATCAGTGGCCTTGATTTTTTGGGGGGCTAATTAATGTGTTTGTGGGTGTCAGCGCTAATTAACACTTTGAGCGTCCGTGTGACTTCTCTCTCTCTCTCTCTCTCTCTCTCTCTCTTTCCTGTCTTATCTCCCGTTTCCTCTTTAGTGGTTACCATCTTTTTTTTCATTGTTTTTACGACGTCGTGCCTTTATCCTGTTGGTGATCGAAAGGCCGTCATAATCTACATACTGAAATCTTAAATTTTTCTTATGTTGATTAGAGGAAAAATTTCTCATTTATCAAAGCGCCTCTTCCAGATATTTTTCTTCTTTCTTCTGCTTCCTGTGATCAATGTTCCTCGTCTCCTTTCAATGCACAACAATCGAGGTATAACCTGCTTTCTTGAAACTATGGTTTGCGAGGATTTTTTTTTTTTTTTTTTTTTTTTGTTTTTTTTTTTTTTTTTTTTTTTTACGGTTCTCGATGGGTCGTAATATGGCTATTAATGCACATTCAGCAATGTGTGTGTGTGTGTGTATATATATAATATATATATATATATATATATATCATATATATATATATATAGATGTGTGTATGTATATGTGTAGACACGCATGCATATATATATATATATATATATATATATATATATAATATATATATATATATATATATATATATATATATAGTTAGAATTATTTTTATATATATTTATGTTACAGCCCACTGGAGAGATCACACCAGATCCTTGAATCTGTTATAAGCTTTCAGATATAAAATCATTTAATGTTTCCAAATTTTTACTTTGGTGTTGGGAACCTCATTGGTCAACAACATGTGACGCTCACATCAAATTCACAAACTGTGTTGCGAGATTATATAACAAGTATAAAATATAGTAAGTATAAAATCTTGTCTTCTTCAAGTTCCAAGTATGAAAAATCAGCTGTTGCCAAATATCAAGTATGCAATCTTCTTTCTCAACAAGCTTGTCCCTATTTGGGGTCGCTGTAATGGTTCTTCAACACATCCTTCCATCTCCTTCAGTCCAGTGCATTTTCCTCTCTCAATCCCAACTCTCTCATATCTCTCTTCACACAGTCAATCCATCGCAATTTTGGTCTACCTAACCTTCTCCCAATTGGTAGTCCCATCTTCATCATCTTCCTTATCGGGTGGTCTTCCTCTCGTCTTTTTATATGTCTAACCATCTCAGTCTACTTTTGGCAAAATTTCAAGCATGAAACCTTATCTTGTGCCAAAACTGTAGCACAGGAACGAAAATACATATTTCTAAAGACTGACACATTCCCAGGAAAAGATGGGAATATTGTACTATATATTTGAGTGATGATACATATATGTTGTAAGTGATTGGCTCTCCATATCCGTCTTTATTTGTTTACCTGAGTGAGTGATTCGTCACTGCCCATGTTTATTTGTTTACTTTTCATTACTCGGGACTAGGCCATTTGTTTTAGATATTTAGCAATGTTAAAATTCCTAGATTTATTGGAAGAAAGAGGAATCTAAAAAAGAGAGAGAGAGAGAGAGAGAGAGAGAGAGAGAATGATTAAATACGTCATACTAAATAATAATTAGTTTAAAGAGAGAGAGAGAGAGCTGTCAAAAATGTGCAGCACAGAAATATACAATTTAGCGAGAAAGAGAATATAAGCCAAGGACTTGCAGTACCGAATTTGATAATTTAACGAGAGAGAGAGAGAGAGAGAGAGGAGAGAGAGAGAGAGAGAGAGATTAACCGACATTTAAAGCACCTAACTGTAGACTAACTACCTGTTATCTTGTAACATGGGTTTTATTACCCCCCCCCCCCCCCCCCCTTTTTTTATTATGTATACTTAAATGGTCCCATAGACTACTACTTCAATAAACCTTTGCTCGTATATATTTCCAGCAGAATGTAATTTCAGCCATGTGGGCTCATCTTGAATATAAATGATGCAAAACTATACTTGTGTCATGATAAAAGAGTAGATTTTACGAAGTTTTTTCATTAATGACTAACTGCTCGGTTGATAACGGTATCTTGATCTACTAAAGATTTATGCCAAAGAGTTTGTTAAATGTGAAGTCGGTCGTATATTTATTTTATTGATGGAGTTTTTTTTGTGCGCGCGTGTGTGTGTGTAAGAGATTAAAGATTAATTTACTTTGAAAAGAGAATTATATATATATATATATATATATATATATATATATATATATGTGTGTGTGTGTGTGTGTGTGTCATGTCGTAAGTAATTTTCTGTTCATTTATTTTATTTTTTTTTCTTTTTAAGTTTTCAGTACTTTTATTTATTTATTTATTTATTTATTCGCTTTTTTTTAAAGGAAAGAACAGAACCAACCCATAATCATATTTACCTATCCTTCTTTCCGCCTCACCTGACGTACTGCAATCTCATTAAATAAAGAGAAGAAGAAGAAGAAGAAGACGAAGAAGGAAAAAAGGAAAAAATATTCCGACATTCGTTAGCGTGTCCGTGCAGAGCTCTTGTTCAACCTTGCTCGCCCTCACGACTTTTCTAAAACTCACATTCACACGACGACGTTGAGAAAATGAAGAGAGAGAGAGAAAAAAAACGATTGAAAGAAAGAAAAAGTAGTTCCTGTGGATTCGACCTTGCACTTCTTCACGTAAATCTATACTTTCCTTTTTATAAGATTCTTCTTCCCCGCGACCTTCCTTCCTACCTACCTTCCCTCCTCACTCCCTCTCTAGAGGGCCATTTCTCTCTCTCTCTCTCTCTCTCTCTCCATGTGTGTTACAAATACAAAATTTTATGGCACCATCACGGTAAAGTTTCTCTCTCTCTCTCTCTCTCTCTCTTACAAATATGAAATTATGTAGCACTATCTCAATATGTAATGTTCTCTCTCTCTCTCTCTGTACATTTTCATATATTGGAAATTTATATACAATCTTCTGTAGATTCATATTGGAAGGTACCAGTTCTTTTTATAATTTTTATTGTGATTTGGATGTTTTTATTTATTTGTGTATTATTGTTATGTTTAGAACTAATGTATTCAATACATTAAAATAAAGAATTGCTGTGAAATAAGAAAGTTCGAGACTTCTGAATCTCAGACTAGCCCCGGGCTGGACGACGACTCCCCGTAGTAGACTAATCGTTGCCGTAAACCGAAGAAAAAAATAGATACAGTTCCTATTTTAATGAAAATTTTTGGAGGCAAGGGATAAAAAAATATTATTTCCAACATGGGTTTTTTGGGTTCATTATTTCCTGTGGCATATTCTGTTTTCCTTTTAATAATTTTATGGTGTATATGCCTATAAATTATTATTATTATTTATTTATTTATTTCCTGTGGCATTTCGTATTTTCCTTTTAATAATTTTATGGTGTACATTCCTATAAATTATTATTATTATAGTTATTATTAAAGATAAAAAGCCAACATCGAGGGTTGAAAATTCCACATAATTATAACTTGGTATATGCAATTATGTCGAATTAGTTATTTGCTGACATTATTACTTTTTCGGCTTAATTTTTATATGTATGAAGTTTATATGGTCTTGCTACTTATTATTATTATTATTATTATTATTGTTAAAAAGAATGGCAGAATTAAGCGAGTTGATTTTATATATTGTTTTTTCTATTTTCCTTACAATTCGCTTCTCAGGCTCAGCGATGTTTCTGAGTAACTTACCAATATTCTATTGGAATTTTCAAAAATCATAAATGCTGAAGGTAATCTTTATTGGAACAGGATATCAGGTCCAGGTCAAGCAGGGGTCGTCGTCAGTGCTGGTATTATTCCGTAGGCGTAGTTCAGTTCGGTGCCGGGTTCGTCTTCGGTTTAGGGGCTGGTATTGGTGCTGGTATAGCTGGTATATCTGGTATTACGTAACGTTTCGACCTTCTCGCAGGTCATCCTCGGACGAGTCGTTTGAAGAGACTGTAGCAAGGAAGTCTGTGGGGCGGTATTTATAGCGGCTCGGACCTAGAGTTGCATTCTCATTGGTCGGGCCGGTCTTGGACGAAGTCGTGGATCTCGCCTCGAAGGTCTCGGGGATTCTCTCGTGCGAGCGCCACAGTAGTGTGCCTGGGGATGAACGACAGGAATTCCGTCCGTAGCAGGAATCCTGTCATCCCTTGGGGGCTCCTGATCATCTGGTATTGTCGGGGGGTCGATCGCTGCTCTCCGGGCGGCGGTGGGAAGGAGAAACGTTTCTTGGGTGATGTTTAAGATTTGGTTTTCTCCTTGCCCTATATGGAGGGCTTCTAAGAGGCGGACGTCGGGGATCCGTTGTCTGGTCTATTATTTCGATATTAGGAATAATATCATTTCTCTTTATCCGTTTGTTATGAGCAGTCCTGGTGGCGTGGTTGAAGATTGCTCCTTCTTGAGCGTGGCAGGAGATTCGCTTGGAGAAACGCATGGAGGTCATACCGACGTATTTGCCGAGGCATCCTCGGACGGGGCATGTGTAACGGTAGACCACACTCGTCTTCGTCTTCTTCAAGGGATCCTGCAGGGGCGCCGAAGGGTTGTTTCTCATCACCAGGCTGCTCGTCTTCTTCGTTTGATAATAGATAATTAACTTAATATTTTTGTCTGGGTCGGCTGGGCTGACGTTTTCGTCGATGATCTCCAAGCGAATCTAATGCCACGCTCAAGAAGGAGCAATCTTCAACCACGCCAGGACTGCTCATAAACAAACGGATAAAGAGAAATGATATTATTCCTAAGTATCGAAATAATAGACCAGACAACGGATCCCCGACGTCTGCGCCTCGTTAGAAGCCCTCCATATAGGCAAGGAAGGAGAACAAATCTTAACATCACCCAAGAACGTTTCTCCTTCCCACCGCCGCCCGGAGAGCAGCGATCGACGAACCCCCCGACAATACCAGATGATCAGGAGCCCCCAAGGGATGACAGGATTCCTGCTACGGACGGAATTCCTGTCGTTCATCCCCAGGCACACTACTGTGGCGCTCGCACGAGAGAATCCCCGAGACCTTCGAGGCGAGATCCACGACTTCGTCCAAGACCGGCCCGACCAATGAGAATGCAACTCTAGGTCCGAGCCGCTATAAATACCGCCCCACAGACTTCCTTGCTACAGTCTCTTCAAACGACTGTCCGAGGATGACCTGCGAGAAGGTCGAAACGTTACGTAATACCAGATATACCAGCTATACCAGCCACCCAATACTAGCCCCTAAACCGAGACGAAACCGGCACCGAACTGAACTACGCCTACGGAATAATACCAGCACTGACAACGACCCCTGCTTGACCTGGACCTGATATACCTGTTCCAATAAAAGATTACCTTCAGCATTTATGATTTTGAAAATTCCAATATGAATATTGGTCAGAAACATCGCTGAGCCTGAGAAGCGAATTGTAAGGAAAATAGAAAAAACAATATATAAAATCAACTCGCTTAATTCTGCCATTCTTTTAACAGTATTTGCCGTAAAGAGGGTCTTCTACCAAATATTATTATTATTAATTATTATTACTATTATTATTATTATTATTATTATATTATTATTATTATTATTATTATATAATAAATTAATGCAACGGCAAATCTCTGAGAATTAACACCTTACATCGCAATTTAATAGAGTAGAAGTAACTCCACCCTCTGCTGTACTAATGCATTATCTCATTTTGCATTCTGTTTTATTATTAGTGTATTGCTAATGAGCATCAAATTTGTGTTGACGCCGTACTTATGATTCAGAGTTAGGTTGGCCAACGATGATTGATCAGCAACGAAGCCAATCGGTTTGTATTAGGATTCTCAAAAGACACTGATCATTTGGTGGCATTGGCATTCTCTCTCTGTAAAAATGTTTCGTGCATGATAACGTCTTCTCTATTAAAAGTCGCAATTCTTGACTATGTTCGCTGTTATTTCAGGGACGAACTATTCAATTGTTTTCGCGTGTTTGGCTCTGCTTAGTGACTGTAGCGGTAACCGTACTGGATATTTAGAATGGTATATTTTTTCCCTTTCATGCATGCGACTTCGCGTTTCTGAACTAAGTCACATCGATGACGATACTATACTGGCAAGAATTTATCACGCCAAGGCAACTTTTTGCGCTGGAAATTCTAGGAATTGAATTTGAAATAGAGTACCTATAAAATAGCCTAAGATCAAAAGCCATCTAAAAGCTTGAGTCGAAGTGGGCTAGATTTTGTTTTTAAATTTGGTGCCTTGCTAATCCTGTTTGTTTTAATTTCGCAAAACTTTGTCACAGTCTTAACGAGTTTTTTTTGCATTATGATAATCAGTTAGAGTGTATATATTTATCTCGTGAATATTTCTCAAAGCTAGGAATAGGTTTAAGTGCTTAAGACATTCCAAAATATATCGCAGGCTATATAACATATATATATATATTATATATATATATATATATATATATATATATATATATATATATATATACATATATTATATATATATATATATATATATAGTATATATATATATATATATATATATATATATATATATAAAAATTGAAAACATTAAATATGACATTGAAATGAATATTGTAAGCATGAGATACCTTATGTTTACAACAAGACGAGACCACCCAGCTTTTTTCGCGCCTCAGTGGCGTGGTGGGTATGGTGTTGGCGTCCCACCTCGGTGGTCGCGAGTTCGATTCTCGGCCATTCCACTGAGGAGTGAGAGATGTGTATTTATAGTGATAGAAATTCACTCTCGACTTGGTTCGGAAATCACGTCAAGCCGTTGGTCCCGTTGCTGAATAACAGCTGGTTCCATGCAACGTAAAAACACCACACAAACAAACCACTCATCTTTCTCGAAAAAGCTTTGCATCTTTAAAATTCAACTTCTTTGGTAATAGCTTTTTAATCGATCTGTAATGAGTTGGAAAAGTGAGTAGTTGTGCTATTTTTATTTTTGTTTGTATTTATTTTCGTTTTTTTGCTGCGTAGTTGTGAAAAGATGTTGAGTGTGGCACTTGTTATAAGGTTTTGCATAAATAACATTTTTATTTTTAGAACTAATCTGCATTTAGATATATCTTTGCTGTTTGGTTTTAACGTAATTATGGTTGTAGATTAAAATCCACAATTACATAATTATACGTATTATTTGTGAAAGTTTACATCAAAGGCTTTCGAATTCCTGAACGAATGGTGGTCAAAAGCCTTTGCTGCTTACCTTGAGAATGATATATTTTACAGATGTAATTATTGATTGAAAATTATAAGATATAGAGATGTAATTATTGGTTAAAAATTATAAAATATATAGATGTAATTATTGGTTGAAAGTGGGTTAATGATAAAATTTGTACATGTAATTGTTGGGTGAAAATTATATATTTTATAGATATAATTGGTTCAAAATAATAATTTATGGGTGTAGTCGTAGATTGAAAATAATACAATTTATGAATGTAATTTTGATTTTTTTTTAACAATATGATTGTGCTCTTGAAAAGTATATTCATTGGCTACCGCATGCAAGCATAAAACACCTAGGGAGTAGAGCCTACCATGATTTACACTGTATATCGGAGTTTCATATGAACGTGTTCTGATTGTAATATATATATATATATATATATATATATATATATATATATATATATATATATATATATAATATGTGTGTGTGTGTGTGTGTGTGTGTGTGTGTGTGTGTGTGTGTGTGTGTACGTACGTACATATACATATATATATACACAATGAATGTGCCAAAATCTTATTGAAAATGTAATTGCGATTTTTTTTTTTTTTTTCAAAATTAAGTTCGTCAAGGACGTCCCCCCAAAAAATAAAGAAATAAATAAAGATAAAAAATAAATAAAAAAGTGATCTGTAAATCTTCTTAAGACCGTTTCTCTGCTTAAGAGATCACCTTGACCAAGGACGCTGCGTGTCTGGCTCCTCTGTTGAACTCTAATGAGCGCGCGCATGCGCATTCAGGAGTCATCTCGTGACTTCAGTTCCTCGGGATTTTCTCGCTTGTGACTATTACAGAAGACTTCAAGAGACTTATGTAGTTCTTATCGAATATTGCTTTTATATACTTTATTAATAATAATGATGATATAAGGACGAACGTTCTATGTTACGTTCATGTTTTTGTATATGAAATGCTGATTTATTTTTGTACGGAGAAATATGACGCCAAAAGTGGCTATTATTGGGAGGGAAGTTTTGTGTACTGGGGACTCATCCACAGTTTACAGCTGGAGGACGTATGAGACAGTTTCGGTTCTGTTGTTTTATTCTCTGGAGTTACTCATCGTTCAAAAATTATTATAATGTTACACACACACGCGCGCGCACACATACACAAACACAATATATATATAATATATATATATATATATATATATATATATATATATATATATATATATATATATATTCATATATAGTATATATATATATATATATATATATATATATATATATATATATATATATATATAGTGTAAGGTAAAGCTATAAATAAACAGGTATTAGAAAATCCCTGAAATATCAGAGAAAAAAGAACTAATACTATACAGCATTTTTATTTACTTAAATAATATTAGAAAGTACTGTGTTACCAAGAATGTATCCGGATTCTTATGTAAGAAGGCGACACAGTTAAAGAGAAGGTAGCTTCATGTTGTGATAATATCGACAGTCAGTGTTGTAACACACCAAGAATGAAACGGAAAAATAGAATTTGTTTTAATAATTCCTAGAACACAGATTCAATTTTGATAATGGCTGTGCAAGCATTATGTAACCGGTGTGTGTATGTTTGTATGTAAGTGTGTTATTTTTTTTAATAGACTATTATATAACCCATCGCATAGTTCTCCCTGTGATATACCCAACAGTCACCGTTTTCTTTTAGGTTAAACTATAACGGGAGAGCATCCATTTTCCTCACAATTAAATTTATTTCCTTTTTCATTTTATCTTATTTTATTTCTTTATTCATTTCTTCTTTTCTTTTCTCGATAACATGAAATTCAGTCCAGGCCGATATCGTAATGGTGGTCGATGTACCCCTGTCAACCCCCACCCCCCCTTAAATAGTTAAATAGTTAAATAGTTAACTTGAATAGTTAAATATGATAAAATTTTATCATATTTAACTATTTAAGTCCTTTATTGATATGGTTGTTTCGCTTCAGTGGATTGAAAGTTACTTTTGTTTTGTTCTATTGTGCTGCGTTCACGATGAGTTATTGTTTATTTTGAAAGAATGTGAGTTCTCTCAAAAGCTTAATTTTGTGTGTTGTGTTTACTAATGTCTGAATATATACGTATGTGTGTGTATGGTTGTGTGAATGTATGTATATATATATATATATATATATACTATATATATATATATATGTGTGTGTGTGTGTGTGTGTGTGTGTATTATATATAATATATATATATATATATATATATATATATATATATATATACATATATATATATTTTTACGTATATAGCAGCCTTGAGAGAGGCTAGATACATAAACGGAAGTAACTTAGGGATTTCAAGAGGGAATTGCTTTAACTTACCGTAAGCTGAAAGTATTATTAAGTTCTTTAGAGGGAAGGTCGCCAGAAAACTCAGCTCGTTACTTAACAATATTTATTTACTAAAAGGCCCGTGCTGGGCTGGAGAAAAAGTAAAAATGATGGTCTCCGTTGAGCCGTTATAGCTGGTTTTCATACACTTGGGTAATGCACACTTGCGGGCAGAGACGGCACGTGACTCATGGAATCTGAAAAGAATCCCAGATTAAACGAGATAAAAGGAAAAATGACTTCTTGCTTCGATTAAGGCTGATTAATTCTCTAACATTGGGGAAGGTAAACTCGAATGGTTCACTGAGGTATACACTAAAGCTTGGTCTTTAACAAGTCACAAAGGGAGCACGTGCCCAGATGAGGACAAAGGGCTTTGATGTAGAAGGGGTAAAAATGAGAATTGAAAATGAATTTAGCAAGAGTCGTATGGTAGTAAAAGGTGCTGGGTTGAAGTTTACACTTTCAGACGTACCTTTATGCAATATTCAGTGTATCCTTGTAGAAGAATGCGGCCTGACCTCTGTTCAGTCTGGGGTTCGTGTCCACCAGTACGTCGTGGGTAGGCCTAATTTTGGGAGGCTGGCAATTTGACTTCTGTCCGAGATCACGTCTCGCAGACCGACTGAGAGCGATACTGGTTGTTTTCGAATCACGGGGCTTCCAAAAACCGCCTCGAGCATTGCCTGAAAGGTGGTAAACACAACGCCAGCAAATTGGGAAGGAAAATAGGTCTTATTGTAGAAGTCCCTAAAATCCATCTCGAAGCCTAGCTACTCTTGTGACCTGCCTCTCTTACCCTAAGCTTCCGTCAGACCGGAAATATCATTCCTACGACATACCCACTCTCCCAACAACAGTAGCTTCAGGAGACGCATGGCTGCTACTTTTTATAATTAAATATAACTAAAACTCTGCTGGGAAGGCGAGGCGTTCTATAGACGTAGCAGCTCCCCTGTTAAGAAGGCATTCACTCCCTTTCGGGCGTGAAGGTCTTGGCTTAAATAAGTTGATTGCCTCGACAACCCAGTTCTCCTACTCTAACTTGAAGTTTTTTGAGCAGCGATACGGCTGACTACAATGGCCTACCTAACTTATAGGCAAAGATGCTAAGTGTACTAACTTAATGTAGTGATGTAATCTAGCCTAAGTAATAACTACGGGTTGTCTGTGACGACAGTCTACTCTACCCTAGATAAGGTTACTTGAAAATTCTACTTGCACTAACTACCTAATGCCCTGGTACTCAAATCATTAGCCTAACCTACTCAATCAGTTAAATGAAGACGCAATCATTCCAGAGTGTGGTACGCACAGCAGTAGTTCAGCGACGGAATTGTTTAGAATACATAATGAGAGTAATGATGCGTGGGGATGATGAGTTGTAGTTGACCAGGAGGGAAATGCAATGAGGTTATATTTAAATGAGGGTTAGTATTACAATGGCTAGGGGTTAGAGGGTTAGTGCTACTGGCAGGGATCGGGCTGGCTACCTTCTCTGGGTAGGTGCCAGGATCACTCTGCAATTGAATGCGACACTGTACCTCGGGCACAGGTGTCAAGGAGCATGTGGCTCTTTTGTTAGTATGTTAATGACGTCCCTTCTTCTTCTTCTTCTTATTCCTCCAGGACCTGGCTATACCATCCTTGGAGTAGACGGAGGCACCGACTCTGGGGAAAGGCAGGAACGCCGGCAGGAGCGAGGCAGTGTAGCCTGAGGGATTGCAGGAGAACACCCTACTTCGGTATCTGCAGCAACCGTCGTAGGGGTGGAACCTACTGCAGGGGAGGCCCTCACTCCGGCTGCTGCGACAGCCGTCGTAAGGGGAAAACTCCAGGCTGACTCCTGGTCGGGCAGTTCCTGGTTTTCCAGAGGAGGTATGAAGGTTAGGTCTGCCGGCACTAGCTCGGGGCCAGGCGCAGAAGTCAAGTTCGGTGGTGGCTCTACGCCCAGGCTGGACGGAGCTTGGCACTGCTCAGTGCTGCCAAGTGGCACTGGCAGAAAGTTGAGGTCGACTGGACCTGTGGCGGGTACTGGAGGTGGCAATACCTCTCAGCGTGCCCTTGGAAATGGGAGACCTCAGTCATGCCCTAGGATAAGGTCGTAATCTCCTGGAAGGTAGCTTGCAACTGCAAGTGTACATACCTTGGCAAGGTGAGGTCGTACGACTCTCAATTGGACGGTGGGAAGGATCATCTTACTATGATTGATGCCTTCAATCGTGATCATTGCCGTCTATCAATGGTAGCCCCTCGGGGATTTGATCTTCCCGTATCAGGGAGATTTGAGCGCCGGAGTCATCAAAGGCTCTGACATGGCTTGGTGGATAATGACCTTGGATGGGTGCGACGTTATAGGGCCCTGAGCTGGGGGTTCCTAGTAACGAAGGATTGGTAACTGCCATAGCGATGGCAGGAATATGTAATTCGCACCCCTACGTAGTTGGCAGACATGTGACCCTTGCGGCCACAGTCTCGGCAGAACTGGTTCGAGAACTTCTTCTGTGGCATTGGACGGTAGGCGAGATGGCCCCACAGGTTGCGAATCTGTGGGAGTCACCAAGGCTGGCAGTGTGCTCTGGCACAGGTGAAGAGTCCTCTCTGGCCGTGATTTGAGGTGGTGAGGTAGCTTGGCCCTGGAGTGGTGTGGGGGAGGGACATCCCCAGAGGAGGTCCCGTCCCAATAGGAAACCTACTCCATGCCGAATCGTACGTACCACACCGAGGCGGTGAGGTTTGGTGCACCAAGGAGTGGTGACCTGCAGGACGACTGTGGGAACGGTCTTGGACTGCCCTTCGACCCAAGTCATGGCCCACCCTGATGTGCTCGTCAACTGTGGCACTGGCTGGCACTTGGTCCCGGTCCGTCTATAAGACACAGATCGGAGCCGGTATCTACCGTAACTGGCAGCGTCACAGGTAGGTAGAGCCATCCAGGGGTGCCACTGTGACTGAAGAGGTCCCCACACCCGCTCAGGGTGAGACCTGGACTCGGGCATAACGGCCGAGGGGGTTGTGGCACTGATCAGGTGGACGTGCCGGGTCGAAGGCACGTGCTTGGGGCACCCGGGATATCCAGGGGAGTAGTGCCCTGTAGCCCCACAGGCTCTGCAGGAGTCCCTCTGCTGGGCTGGTCCTCCGGAAGGCATCTGATTGGTCTTGAGAGGAGGCTGAGGCACCGTTCGGTGGCCTAGGAGGTTCGTGAGGGGGTTTGTGGCTCTCAGCGCTCTTGAGGCGGCACTCTGCTGCGAGGTGACCCACTTTCTTGCAAACGTTGCAAGTCCGTGGGGTGTCCTTGGTGGGCGTCCTTTGGCCGAGTGGATCCAGAGAGATGACCGGGTGGCACTATGCATCGGTGGGCAGTGCTGTGAGAGGGGTTGAAGGTCTCCCAGTCGTCAGCCAGGCGACAAGCTTCCGCAAGTGTCTTGGGTTGCTTGTCGTTAAGGTGCACTGCGAGTGGCCCAGGTACACACTGGTAGAGGTCTTCCAGCATGATCCGTTAAACAGGTCCTGGAACTCTGTGCACGACATGGCCTCGAGCCAGCGCTTTCCGGCTTGGATTTTGTGGTAGGAGTAATCTCCCCAGGCCCAACCAACTTCCTTTGCCTGACCTCTGAAACGCTGCCTCCACCTCTCCGGGGTGATTTCATAGGCCTTTGTAATGACCCGGCGACTTCCACCAGGTCCCCTCGCTGACCCTGATCCAGTGAGCGGAGGGCTGTCTTAGCCTTGCCGTCCAGGTGCTTGGCAAGCGGGCGGCCCGCCCTCTATCTCAGTGGTAGGGTAGTTTTCGAATAAGGCTTCCACTTCTTCAGCCATGCCTCGGGCTCATCCTCAGTCCACTTCGGGATGAGAGCGTTAATGCTGGCAATAGGGTTTGGACGACACTGTAGGCGTGGGGCTGGGAGCTGGCTGCATGGCTAGGGCTTCGGCGTTCACCTGTCGTGCCTTCTCCACCTCGAGCTCCTTCTCCTTGAGAGCTAGCTCATGCTTCCTCTCTTCTTCCCTTGCCTTCCTCTCTTCTTCTCTGGCGGCTCTCTCTTGCAGGCGCAGATCATCCACCTGCCCCTTCACCCACTGGGTGAGTTCCTGCCCCAGTGTAACCGGCGTTCGTGCCCAGAGCCATGAGGGTCTGGAGCCTTTCCAGCTCCATGGATAGATGTGGTTGGGCAGCAGAAGCCATTTCCTTAGCTGCAGTGGAGGCTTGGATGAAAAAAATCTTAAAGGACTGGGTGCTCGTGGCACTTTCTGATGAGGCGGACAAATCAAATGGAGTGTGCGGCGCACGTCACACTAAGGGGCGTTTCCGCAGGACGGACACGCAGGTAGAATGGCTACCTGTACAGCCTGTACGGTGCAATGGCACTTATGAGGAGGCGTTCCTTTGAGCACTGGTATCGTGCTGGTGTGTCCCGGACACTACACGCAGTATACTCAAGTATACCGAAGTGAAATGGCCCTCTGTCGGGGCAGAGTGTAATGGTGGAGGAGAGAAAGTAAAAGGTGGGAGTACTCAGCAGCCAGTCGATGAACAGTGTCAAGAATTAGTGGCACACTGTAAAATGATAAGACCTGACGTGCACTGGTGGTGGCCAGTCCTAAACTGGTAACGACTTCCCTGTCTGGAAGTAATGAATTTGCGTGGCACACTGTGCGAATTGTGCTTGCGGTATACACACGTCTTTCGTGATAAAGAAAATGAAAAGACCACTCGGGCAACGACAGGTAATGGAAATTCTAGAAATGCTCAGTCACTCGCTGAAGTACTCGATAAATGAAATAAATAAATGTTTGCAAACTGCAATGGATACATGCGCGTACGTATCACGCTGTGTAAGGTAAAAGACACAAGAGACTAAAATAATGTTAATTCTGCATGCTATAATTAATGGTAGATGTAGTACTCTTGGCTTCGTGAATACTGTGTTCTGGTTTTTTTTCTCTCTCTCTCTCACTCTCATCTCTCTCTCTCTCTCGGAGAGGGTGAAAAATGATATATGAATGAACTCCCTTATATTTGAATTGAACTACTAATGTTAGTTTAATATGACGCAACTTGCGTTAAATGATTTACTTACGTTAACGTTTACTGAACGAATTACTTTTGAAAACGTTTTATGAAAAATGATAACGCGCTCGCGGTGAACGATGTTTACGTTAATGTTAGCGGCTTGCGCTTATGAAATGATTTGCGTTTCAATATGAAATTTACAAAGACGCGTTTTACGTTAACAATTCTTGCAAGTGACTCTACTTTTAAGATTTACGTTAACTTTACGTAAGGACAAGTGAAAAATTACGGTAAGGATTTGAAAACGATGTTAGCAAACAATTGTAAATGAGGTTACGTTAGTGAAATGAAATTTTCGCTCAGCGCGCGATGAGCGATGCGAGGTGAAACACGTGAGGCGAGAAGAGCGGGTTAGCACACGGTGTGCTAGCAGTGATGGCGAATCAGCTGATTCTCTGTAAATGCGAAGGCAATTTACAAACACAAATACTACTTTCTTATTCAAGGCGAATTACGTTAATTTTTCTGGCAGACGATAGATACTAGTACCGAGATCGATATTATTTACGTTAAACTTCGAGACTTACGTACTTTGCTTAAATTGTTTAGATAATGTTGAAAGGGAAACAAACATGGCTGCCGCTGTGAATGAGACGAAGGCTGGTTGAGACCGCGCAGGCGCGAGAGAGCTCTAAGCTGAATTCAAGCTGAGAGGTAGCGGTTACCAACACTTGGAATGAAAACTAAGTTAAAAATGGATTCCCCTAACTATCACAGACAAAAGAATTGTACACTTCTTTTGCCGTAACTATTAGTAAAACACTCCTAACTAGCTAGGCTTTCTAATACAGCAATAAACCCTGGCAAAGCACTTCCTAGTTTGATCTGGTCCTTTCTGGCATCTATCTGCACACGTGTTTAGTGCTCGTTCGACAACAATGCGATTTACAAAATAGAAATTCGCTCGGCGCTCTGGCCGTTTCAATATAATAATATTTCTACCTTCACATTTGTTTAACACACTTCTACAATAAAAAATACTTAACGTACCTTGATCTAACATAGGTTTTATAGAATAATCATATTAATGAATGGAATACCCTTACCATGAGCCAGCCTGTGTCTTCTTCCCTGCAAGTGTGCTTGATTTACGCTTTGCAAAATAATTTACAGTTTACGTTTTACAACGGATAACGCGATTTACAAGCTTTTTTTAAGCAAGCTAGGTTCAATCCAGGCAAGATTCGCCAATTTTACGTATATAGCAGCCTTGAGAGAGGCTAGATACGTAAACGGAAGTAACTTAGGATTTCAAGAGGAATTGCTTTAACTTACCGTAAGCTGAAAGTTATTATTAAGTTCTTTAGAGGGAAGGTCGCCAGAAAACTCAGCTCGTTACTTAACAACTATTTATTTACTAAAAGGCCCGTGCTGGGCTGGAGAAAAGTAAATGATGGCTCCGTGAGCCGTTATAGCTGTTTTCATACACTTGGGTAATGCACACTTGCGGGCAGAGACGGCAGTGACTCATGGAATCTGGAAAAGAATCCAGATTAAACGAGATAAAAGGAAAAATGACTTCTTGCTTGATTAAGGCTGATTAATTCTCTAACATTGGGGAAGGTAAACTCGAATGGTTCACTGAGGTATACACGAAAGCTTGGTCTTTAACAAGTCACAAAGGGAGCACGTGGCCCGATGAGGACAAAGGGCTTTGATGTAGAAGGGTAAAAATGAGAATTGAAAATGAATTTAGCAAGAGTCGTATGGTAGTAAAAGGTGCTGGGTTGAAGTTTACACTTTCAGACGTACCTTTATGCATATTCAGTGTATCCTTGTAGAAGAATGCGGCCTGACCTCTGTTCAGGTCTGGGGTTCGTGTCCACCAGTACGTCGTGGTAGGCCTAATTTTGGGAGGCTGGCAATTTGACCTCTGTCCGAGATCACGTCTCGCAGCCGACTGAGAGCGATACTGTTGTTTTACGAATCACGGGCTTGGGCTTCCAAAAACCGCCTCGAGCATTGCCTGAAAGGTGGTAAACACAACGCCAGCAAATTGGAAGGAAAATAGTCTTATTGTAGAAGTCCCTAAAATCCATCTCGAAGCTAGCTACTCTTGTGACCTGCCTCTCTTACCCTAAGCTTCCGTCAGACCGAAATATCATTCCTACGACATACCCACTCTCCCCAACAACAGTAGCTTCAGGAGACGGCATGGCTGCTACTAATTAATAAATATACTAAAACTCTGCTGGAAGGCGAGGCGTTCTATAGACGTAGCAATATATATATGTATATATAATATATTTATTTTTTTCACGAATGCTATTTAATTTTTATATGTATAGTATACGTTCAGAACATTTGAACCGTTGAAAACAGGTGAAACTTGTTCCAAGAAATGAATTTGCCTCACAGCTGCCGAAGCTTTATTAGCTGCCAACAGCTGTGTTTCTGTTGAGAATCCTCTTGCTTTAACATTTCCTTTGTTGACAGAGAATGGGATCGAACGGATTTTTTAAAACTATTGAAATGAAATTTATTTTCTCTTTAGAACCACTTTATGATACGAAGTAAGATCTCTTCTCCTTTAATACTCTTAGGATCATTGCTCAATACCTTCCTGCATATATATATTTATTTCATTACTGTGTCCGTTTCTGTCCCTCGGTGGCCAAGCTGTGATTTTTCTGTCTGCGTGTGTATATATATATATATATATATATATGTGTACACACACACACACACACACAGACACACACAGGAAAAATAATAGTCAGAAATTCTAACCGAGCGCGTTTCGTATTTTAATGAGACATTGTCGAGGCACAAATGAGATATAATTGAAAAGAAGAAAGTTACAAGGTGAATAAAAAGAGATCAAGAATACAAGGTGGGTAATTGTCAAGAAGGTAAAGATCAAAGAGATAATCCAGGATAATCGGAGATCACACGGTCACTAACTATAAAACAGACAAAATCTTAGCCATACAAGTCCAAAAGTGTGTGTGTGTATGTATGTATGTATGTACTATGTATGTATGTATGTATGGAATATCTCAGTGTTAGTATAAGTACTTTCAGATTTAGGCAAAAATAAGGCTACGTAGGAATGAGGACGGGCTAATTTAAGGAACTCAGAATATATTTGAATCAGCGGATATATTTACCGAAGAAGTAGAAATATAGGTAGAAAATGTATATACATACTATATTTAAGGAAAGGTGTGTGTGGTTTTCTTGAGAGAGAGAGAGAGAGAGAGAGAGAGAGAGAGAGAGAGAGAGAGAGAGAGAGAGAGCATGACCTGCTTTTAAGATAGTATACGGATATATATTAGGGAAAAAATATGAATAATATATACTTACATATATCTGTCCATTATTAGGGAAAAGCGTGGACGGTTCTTCTTCTTCGAATACAAAAAAAAGGTCTCTCGACATATTCCTGGAAATTGCATCGAATTTCCCACCGACGTGAGATTAATCTGCGGAGGAGAAAATGTTCGAGACACGTTCTCGGACCGATGTCTTGAGATGTCAAGGGCAGCAGTGACATGCAAAGAGGAATGGCTTTTGCCTCTCTCTCTCTCTCTCTCTCTCTCTCTCTCTCTCTCTCTCTCGTGTGTGTTTGAAGTGCTTATTGTATTTCTTCCATTTGCTTTAATACGTCTCGTTAACAATTTCTCTCTCTCTCTCTCTCTCTCTCTCTCTCTCTCTCTCTCTCTATTGTGTGTATGTGTTTGAAGTGCTTATTGTATTTCCTTTATTTGTTTTAATACGTTCCATTAAAAATTCTGTGTGTGTGTGTGTGTTTGAAGTGCTTACTGTATTTTTTTTTTTCATTTGCCTGAATACGTCCCATTAGAAATGATCTCTCTCTCTCTCTCTCTCTCTCTCTCTCTCTCTCTCTCTCTCTCTGTGTGTGTGTGTGTGTGTGTGGTGTGTGTGTGTTTGAAGTGCTTACATTATTTTTTTCATTTGCCTGAATACGTCCATTTAAAACTCTTCATCTCTATCTCTATGTTTGTGTGTTTTGTGTATGTGAAGTGCTTACTGTATTTTTATTTGCCTTAATACGTCCCATGAAAACCTCTCTCTCTCTCTCTCTCTCTCTCTCTCTCTCTCTCTCTCTCTCTCATACATTGTATTGCTCATCAATAGTTCGGTTATATGATCGCATATGGTTTTTATTGCTTGTCATTACCTTTATAATTGTTGTTGATGTTTTTTAATTACTTATTGTTTTAATGGTTATTTTTATGAATATTGATACATATTAGTGGCAGTAACACTTAATGTTTTTATTTCAGGACATAAAACACAGACAGCGAACAACGTATTTTATATAATTTTTATAAAAAGAAGTAAATTGCAGAACGTTGATCTCAGTTTTTATCTGTCGCATCTTTCCTCTTTCTTCCTGGTGCATAGACTCATGCTTCTGCAGTGCATTCTCATGCGCGCATGCGCATAATTGATGACTTGAGATTCCTCGCATTCCTCCTCCTCTCACAACTTTCAGCAGGACTTCGGTCTCACGTCTTTTGAGTTTACCGTTAAAACATCTCCCTCTCGCACCTTTTCGGAAGTTTGTGCCCCAGGTAGCAGAAGCCTTGCGTTGGGCGCGTGAGTAATTGGGTGGCTTCATATTTCGCGCCCACCTCTGTGTTTGTGAAAGTGATTTTTCTTTTGGTTTATTCCATGAGGACGTCTGCACATTCTAACAAAAGTAAACAACAGCTTCCTCGCGACCCAGAGTCCGCCCCCGAAGGACTCTCGTGTCCGATACGTCGTCTTTTGGGATGCAGAAACCATCATTTAAAAGGAAAAACGTATAAAGAAATATCCCTTGGGTGGGCGCTATCGGGCATCGTTGTGACCCATGCCAGCTGCTGCACCAGATTGCCAAGGCTTGTTTTGTGAGGTTTGGCGAATGTTTTCATAAGCACTTAATCATTTTTATAGTTTATTTTTTATGTTTATTTTTTGTTTTTGGTCTGAATTTATGGAAGTTCGTACGCTTGATTTAAAAAATATATATATTTTCTTTTTGGGGTTTGTATAGAGCATAATAAACGGTAAATGATTTTATCTGATTCCAACGAATGTGAAACTAAAACAGGTCTCACAGCAGAGTAAACATAGTAGTATGAATACGTATCTTTGCATATTCAACGGCTGAGGAATTTCTTTTATTGGGTTATTTATGCTTAGTCAGATTGAAGAAATGGACGTCCTAGTTTGTAGCCTCAGACGAGCATCAAGCGTGAAAGGTATTTCTCAGTCACGTGATTGGAAGTAGTATCACTACTGACTTTATTAGTAGCGGCGACACAAAAACGGTAATAATAACAGCATTTTAACTGATGAAGCATTTATTGTCACCTGTACCACTGCCATATGTAGGCGCTGCAAAGTAGCAGCAAAACAGCAGCAGCTGGTAGCAGCATCTGCTGATGATGATGCAGGCAACAGAACATCGTCCTCATAATCTCCGCCTCCTGATGGTCGACATATTACCTCCGCACGATCAGCAACAGACCGGAAAAGACGGAACATCGCCGTCTGCATGAAGGCAAAAGTAGTTTGCCTTCCTCCTCCTCCTCCTCCTCCTCCTCCTCCTCCTCCTCGTAAATTACGCGACTATAAAACAGGCGGCGATTTCCGAAGTGACTGGACGAGCCTGGAAAACCCTCGCTATGCAAATTGGATGGCCCTGAAATCTCCCGAAAAATGCGGAAATTCACTGCGCGATGAGAGAGAGAGAGAGAGAGAGAGAGAGAGAGAGAGAGAGAGAGAGAGAGAGAGATTATTTTTAATGCTTTTTCAGGTGACAAGGCAATAGGGATTAGCTTCGTTCGTCCTTGTGCTTACAATACCTTTTAGGTTGTCTTAAATTGATTTGGACCTTTATGTTGTCACATGATTATCTAATTTTTATTTTGCGCTATTGAATTTAGTGTTTATAAGCATGTAGTCACGAACAAGATACAATTGCGAGGACCTTCAGTACTCTCTCTCTCTCTCAGTTAAATATAGAAAATATAAATCGTCCTTTATATATTTTTTATTATAATTAGATAACGAATGCAATTCAATGCTCGAAAATACTGTGGAATTAACCGATAAATCCTTGTAATATTAAAAAGGCTTGTGTGTAGGACTTTCATTGTCTCCCTGTTCTAAGAATCTCAATTAGAATTTCCGGGTTCTAGCTCCCAACCCTTTAGGAAGAAATCATTTTGCTTTTATCCTGTCACGCTCATCTGTGTCATATTTCAAATTCGGCCTTTGGGGCAGAAAACTGGAGACAATTATATCCCATGTCTTTTTCTTTGGCCATTTGGTAATGTCCGTCTTATAAGATAAAATATCCTGATTTTTTTTTTCCAGTTTAACTTCTATCGTTGTAGCGAACCCGAAGACCAGAACATACCCCACTTTTCCTATGATGTTTTGTAACTGATATTTGACAGTACTAATATTAATAAAATTAAGGAAAGACATTTGAATAAACAGATTCCTTTGGCTTTGATTTCCCTAGTGGCAGTTTCAGCCATACAGATCATTTACTTGAACTGAGAAAGTGGGTCTGCCCCATTCTTTCCTTGCCAATGCGCTTTATCTGTTTTGTTCCAGGCCAGAGATTTTAAAAGGTTTCCAAGAAGTCAGACAGCCGGGAGACTGGATCTATTCTGTTCTTTTATATGAAAATTTTATGTAGTTTTGTAGGTGGTCTGAGCGCTCCCTCTCCCCGTTCGTTTTCAGAACAAGTTACGAACTATTGCCACTTGTACCAGACTACTAATGTTTGTTGCAAGTTCCATTAAAGCTGAGTGTTCTACTAGGTAGGGGCGTTACCTACGTACAGTATGAGTGAGTAATGTATGTATATTATATATGTTTTACAGATATATATTATATATATATATATATATATATATATATATATATATAGTATATATATATATATATATATATATATATATATATCACACACACACACACACACACAAATATTTCTTATATGAGTCTCTTTTTAAACATTTATTTATTCATTTATATTTTTAATATCCTATTCACTTATTAATTGTTTATAACTTTGATACTGTGTCGCCAGTTTTAATGGCCACATATCAATCAATCAATCAATCCTCATTTATCGGGGGGTGGGAGGAGAGTGAGGGGCGAGAGATCAGCGTAAATTAATAAAAATCTTACCAAAAGTGGAAAGTATAACGATTACAATATAGTATTATGCTATAGAATGGAAAAGATGGAACAGACTACAGACACGCTTGGTCTGGATGACGTCACGTCACTGCTGTGAAAGTGCGAAGGACTTTCCTTGAACTTGAAGGATATCCTGTTCGACAAGGGAAAGATCGAGACCCTTCCAAATGCCAGATGGAATCGTTGTCGTAAAAGACGGCTGGAACGTTGCTCGAAGGACGAAGTTGATCAAACTTGAGCTGGAAGGGTTGAAGTTTGAAATGGGAAAGCGTGAGCTGAATGTTCTGAGTCTCGTTGGTAATATTATTTGAATACTTTTTGTATCTATTTATTAATTTATTTGTTCCTGTATTTCCTTTCGCATACTTTTACGCCTTCCTTGTGAACATATTCTTTGGAAGCTTGAATTTCAAGTCAGTGGCCCCTGTGGGCATGTTCCATGTTAATGATGAGAATAATATAAAGAGGATAGTTTGGACACTGAGGTAAGAGCTACAAGTGAGTAATACAGGAATGAATGCGGGAAAACTTTTGGTTTTCGAAAGGAAGAGAATTTACTTGTTCTTTCTTCCTCACCTTTAAATTGATGTCTGATTATACTGTAAGCTGAAGTAAAATATACATCACCAAGTTGACAAAAATCTGTAGCATAATTGTTGGGTGTAGCCCTTCGTCTTGCCTACTTTGGTGCATTTTTTTAAAATAGTTCCTTAGAATTGTGTACGTGCCTGAGAAAGGTTTTCCGTAAGTTGAGAATTTCAAATATTTGGTTTGGTTTTAAGAAAAATAAAGAGGTTTCAATAATAGATAGACAGCAATGTACAAATCTTCAAGAACTCGAGATGGGACTGTTTGCCATTATTATTTCATTCGTTGCGGTCTACAGTATATAAAAGAGATGAGACATTTGTAATTGTTGCCATGTATGTGTGTTTTCCCTTTAATTCTTTAATTACGAGAGAATAATTCAAGAAATATGTAGGTTTTACTATTAGGTACATATTTGGAATGTCTTGTGTCTGCCTGTAGATAACTGTAAAAAAAGGAATGTTTCCATAACGGAGATATGATTATGCTAAGAATGTTTTTGAAGTAAGGATGAAAAATATATAAAATTCTGATTGATATTCAAAAGAATTTTTTTTTTTTTTTTTTTTTTTACCTATTTTGTGTAGGGTACCAATTTATTTAGTACATGCCCATGATATTCAAAAGAATTTTTATTTATTTATGTATTTTTAAGAATTTTTGTTTATTTATTTTTTAGCATATTTTGTGCAGGGTACCAATTTATTAAGTACATGCCATGATATTCAAAAGAATTTTTATTTATTAATTTATTTATTACTATTATGTTTTAGTATGTTTTGTGTAGGGTACCAATACATTTAGTACATGTCCATGAAAGACCTTGAGCAAGCTATGAGAAGGGAAACTGGAGATGAACGTAGATTTGTAGAAAGCTAACCACATGAAAGACGTGAGTGGCGGAATTTCACAGAAGCCCTTCACTTCACGCGTAATGAGATTGACTGATTGATTTATTAAAGATTATCTGGCGTCGCAACTACTGCGTAATGAGATGCGATGATGTTATGAACAATATACAGACAAATAGTTTGATAGATAATATTTAAAGGTCACAGCGTAAATGCAACGGAGAAACTTGACGGGGTTGAAGAAAACGAGAGAGAGAGAGAGAGAGAGAGAGAGAGAGAGAGAGAGAGAGAGAGAGAGCTTTTTAGCTCTCCATTGTGGCGTCGCGTTGATTATGAATGAATTTGTCAATCAGCGTAAGGTCGACAATGAATTTTTCAAAGATCGGCTTCTACCGCGGAGCGATGTTACTTGCCTTTGTCCGATGTGTAGATCGATCCACGGGGCGGTGTTTGTGTCGTCTTGGCACTAAAATTACTACGCTTCGTCTTGGGTAAGTGATGACCAGGATCGTCGACAGTTTAGGATGTCAGATTTGGCTTCTTGTAGTTGAAGCGAATAAGAACTAGTTGATGCTGTGTATTTAAGAAATTTATTTGATAATTTTTTAGATTTATTATTATCAAAGCCATACTTATTGTTGGTTGTTTAGATGTCAAATTTGACTTATGTGGAATTGAAGCGAGTAAGGATTGGCTGATGCTCTTTATTTACGAAATTTGTTTGATCATTTTTTTAATTTATTATTATCAAGGGCCGAGCAACAATTCCATACTTATTGTCAGTTGTTTTGATGTCTAATTTGACTTTAGTGGAATTGCAGTGAGTCACAGTTGGTTGATGCTTGCGTGTTTCGAAATTTATTTGGCAATTTTTAAAAAAACTGTATTATTTTCAAGGGCTGAGTAACAAATCCATACTCATGCGGAATTGCAAAAATACGTTGGTCGTACGAGCGAATCCAGTGATTAAATTTGTTCAGTTTATGCATATTTATGAAGTTTTACCTCTAAATTTACATATACTGCGATCCAGTGACTAGGAACAGTAATGGATGTAGAGTTGCGTTCAGTTTATCATTAGCCTGCCAGTAAGAACTGGATGATATTGAAAATTGGTACCTTTCGCTTTGAGAAATACTGCTACTGCCGTAATTGTAGACCATATCTGCTCACAGTTCCAGTTAGCTTGAGGACTGTAGAATCGTAGTGGTTCGGACGTAGAGAATTTGTATTTATTGATGTATTTTATTTATTTTTTTTAAATTTTTTTTTCAAGAAGAGTAAGAGGCTAGTCATATTGTGAGGGTCCTGGAGGCTGGTACCGCCATGTTTGTTTGAAAAAGACAATAATAATAATAATAATAATAATAATAATAATAATAATAATAATAATAATAATAATAACAACAACAACAAATGCTTTACTGCTCATAAAATGCACTACAGTGAATGACACATAGAGATGTATTTTATGAGCGTAGTTTATATTTATAGTTGGTAGAATTAAGTTACGTCAGTAGTCTTGGTCTGATGCACAGGTAAACGATTTAGCAGTCTCTTCCTCGCTTTAATTTTCAAGCGAAACTTATAAGTGAGATGACGATGCAGCGACACCGCGAATTAGAATTTGTACCACGCGCAAGGGTATGCTGCGTCTATGCATTTTTCAGCCTGACCTTTTCTTACCTTTGTGTGCTTTTATGTGTCAGATGGAACGGAGCCATGTTTCAGTATGTGCTTGGCTGTCCACTGTAAGTGTTTTACGAATTTATATGGTTTTTTTTGGTGATCATATCGATGTATATGTGTATATATATATATATATATATATATATATATATATATATATAGTATATATATATATATATATATATATGATATATATATATATATATATATATATATATATATATATATATATATATATACAGGAAGGTTGGGGCATCTGGAACGCCGTAGATTTAAAATGAATAGGATGGAGAAAAGCCAGCGTAACATCATACATGTATTTTCCAATTTTCGAGACTTTGGGTCTCATCATCAGGGCTGTAAAATATACAAAAATATACAAATTAAAAAAAGAACTCAGTATTAATATTAATAAAAATTGAAGTACATAAAAGTTAAATATAATAATTTAAAAAATGAACTAAAAAAATGAAATAAAAATATATATATATAAAAAATTAAGAAGTGAAGAATGCTTAAAAGTTAGTACCTATCTCTAAGGAGTTAAAAAACTGAGTGACGTTGTCTGGTTTGGAAAGGAGGACGTCAACTATGCTAAATATAGAACTGTGGAAGAAGTCTGACCATTTAATGGGGGCACAAGCTGTTTGATTGTTAACGACTCCAAACAGAGAGAGAATAGTCATGGGCGCTTGGGTGACAATACGAAAATCCTTATGTGAAAATGATGTTTTTACATTTATTACAATGTTCTCGTATGTTAGGATTAAAATTCGTTTTTCAAAGTACATCCAGTACGGTGACTGACTCCGAGATGAGAGTCGATTCTGACTTTGAGCAGTCTTTTGGTGGCTCCCACGTATTTCCCGATCTTACATTTCGGGCAAGTAAAGCAATATACCACCAAAGACCGCATCAAAGCGGAAGTTTATCTTTGTGGGTTTGTAGAACAAAGAACCCAGAGTTTTTAGGATTTTTTGCTATCAACTTAAGATTCACGGCCGGAAAAGTTTTCTGAATGACTTTTTGTATTTGCACCTTAAATGCGTTCGACTGAATGAAAGGTATAGAGGCATATATTAATAATTTAGGCACGTTCGGTGCAAGTTGACGTGGCTGAAATTACATTTAGAAAAGTTATTGACATATTTCAAGAATAAGGCTGGAGGATACGAATTGTTTTTAAAAAACTGAAGTAAAAATTGGATTTCTCTATGGAAGTTATGCAGTTGGAAGATAACTATAAGCACGATGTAATAGCGTGGAAATACTATTTATTTTAAATGTTATGGAACAACTGCTATAGAAGTTAGTACCTTGACCTGCGAACGTCGTTTTTTCTAAAGACGCTCGTATTAAAACCATGTTCTGTCCTAGTAATTAAAACATCTAAAAAAGCAAGTTGGTTGTCTTGTTCATGTTCGATTGAGAAATTTATATTAGGATGTAGGCCATTGATATATTCCAAGAAAGCTTCAGCTGCTTCTCGGGACCTAAATAGAGCAATAGTGTCATCCACATATCGCTTATAAAAGAGAGGGCGATATGATAGGGACAACCATCCAGCATTTGTTCCTCAAAAGAGCACATAAAGGCGTTAGCCTAACTGGGCCAAGTGGCGACCCCATCGAAACACCATCAACTTGTTTAAAAACTTTCTTGTTTAAAAATAAAGTGAGTGCCTGCACTGCAATTTCAAGAAGTTTTCTTAAAATTATCCTTATTAAAACCATGATATAAAACATTTTCCTCGTAAAAGATCTTATCTAAAATTATGTCAACCGTCGCCTGCAACGGTATGTTCGTAAAAAGAGATGCGACATCCAACCACTACCATATATAGTCAACATCCTGTGGTAGAATATCAGGTACAAGGTTAGCAGAATTGAGTAAAACGTATTCATTATTTGCAAATGGCTGTAGCAATGTACTAAGAATTTTGCTATCTGGTAATTTGGGGTATTGTATGCAGCCAAAATTGGTCGTAAAGGAAACACCATCTTTATGAATTTTAGGAGAAGTCATCCATAACACACCATAGGATGAACCTGAACAATATAATTCTTGGTAAGTGCTTTCAGTTATAATATTCTGATCTTTGAGACTTGAGTAATCTATTGATTTTATCCTCCACCTTAAATATAGGTTTGATATGTTGGAACACCTATTTCCAACAAATTTAGTGGTATCTTCAAGAATATCATTCATTTTCTGTACATAGTCATTTTATTTAGTATCACCGTGCCTCTTCCTTATCCGGTCTGGTTATGACAATGTCTGGGTTATTGGACAATGTTTTTAGTAACATATAATCATCTTTACGAAAGAAAGGAACCCCAATTACTACATAATTTAGAAAAAGTTTTGTGAGGCAATGCTTTGCAAGTCTCTCTGTAAACTGGGTAAGTCACCTGGGAGTTGTAACGACCGAAGTCGTCCAAAAAGGATTTCAAGTGGCAAATAAAAATTACTAAAACTTGGTTTAAAATTTGGTAAACAAAAATCAAGGCCCAAAGACAAGATGAATTCTTCTCTCTTAGATAAAACATAGTTAGAATAATTAAAAAACAGTGGTTTTGGAGTCTACGAATTTTGGGATCTGGATACCTAAACGATCTAGTTTTCTAAAATGAGTATTTTGAACATTTACTGAATAAGAGTTAACAGTTTTGGTAAGTACATGTTTTACATATAGAAAGTCGATGAATGATACAGTATTTTCTATGACGTCATACAGAGATCTTGATGTATCCTAATGTTTATAATAAGCTTTTCCTTGTGTCTGATCTCAATATCCCAATAGTTGTCGAGTGGCATCATAGTAGAAACTGGGGAGTGATAAAGTGTAGTGCGGTAGACTTTAAACTTGACGAAATTGGAGTGATATTGTTAAGTCTGCAGTATTGGAGGAAATCCAGATCGAGTTGTGCCTTCAGACTTCTTCTTAGTGAAGTCTCCAAATGTCGATAGGTACGAAAGAGTCTGCTGCCCAAATTTAGTCCTTAGTATGCAGGAAGGTTGGGGCATCTGAACGCCGTAGATTTAAAATGAATAGGATGGAGAAAAGCCAGCGTAACATCATACATGTATTTTCCCAAATTTTCGAGACTTTGGGTCTCATCATCAGGCTGTAAAATATACAAAATATACAAATTAAAAAAGACTCAGTATTAATATTAATAAAAATTGAAGTACATAAAAGTTAAATATAATAATTTAAAAAATGAACTAAAAAATGAAATAAAAAATATATATATATATTATTAAGAAGTGAAGAATGCTTAAAGTTAGTACCTATCTCTAAGGAGTTAAAAACTGAGTGACGTTGTCTGGTTTGGAAAGGAGGACGTCAACTATGCTAACTATAGAACTGTGTGGAAGAAGTCCCTGACCATTTAATGGGTGGGGGCACAAGCTGTTTGATTGTTAACGACTCCAAAACAGAGAGAGATAGTCATTGGGCGCTTGGGTGACAATACGAAAATCCTTATGTGAAAATGATGTTTTACATTTATTACAATGTTCTCGTATGTTAGAAAATTCCTTCGTTTTCAAAGTACAATCCCGTACGGTGACTGACTCCGAGATGAGAGTCGATTCTGACTTTGAGCAGTCTTTTGGTGGCTCCCACGTATTTCCCGATCTTACATTTCGGGCAAGTAAAGCAATATACCACCAGAAGACCGCATCAAAGCCGAAGTTTATCTTTGTGGGAGAACAAAGAACCCAGAGTTTTAGGATTTTTTGCTATCAACTTAAGATTCACGGCCGGAAAAGTTTTCTGAATGACTTTTTGTATTTGCACCTTAAATGCGTTCGACTGAATGAAAGGTATAGAGGCATATATTAATAATTTAGGCACGTTCGGTGCAAGTTGACGTGGCTGGAAATTTATCATTTAAAAAGTTATTGACATATTTCAAGAATAAGGCTGGAGGATACGAATTGTTTTTTTAAAAAAACTGAAGTAAAAATTGGATTCTCTATGGAAGTTATGCCAGTTGGAAGATAACATATAAGCACGATGTAATAGCGTGGAAATACTATTTAATTTAAATGTTATGGAACAACTGCTATAGAAGTTAGTACCTTGACCTGTGAACGTCGTTTTTCTAAAGACGCTCGTAAATGTTCAAAATACTCATTTTAGAAAACTAGATCGTTTAGGTATCCAGATCCCAAAATTCGTAGACTCCAAAACCACATGTTTTTAATTATTCTAACTATGTTTTATCTAAGAGAGAAGAATTCATCTTGTCTTTGGGCCTTTGATTTTTGTTTTACCA
>NC_061095.1:15198248-15295748 GCF_015104395.2 Macrobrachium nipponense | reverse complement strand
TATTCCCTTTTCTGGTTTTCAGCAATTCCAATTATTCCCTTTTCTGGTTTTCAGCAAATGCAATTATTCCCTTTTCTGGTTTTCAGCAACTGCAATTATTACCTTTTCTGGTTTTCAGCAATTCCAATTATTACCTTTTCTGGTTTTCAGCAACTGCAATTATTCCCTTTTCTGGTTTTCAGCAATTCCAATTATTACCTTTTCTGGTTTTCAGCAATTCCAATTATTCCCTTTTCTGGTTTTCAGCAATTCCAATTATTCCCTTTTCTGGTTTTCAGCAATTCCAATTATTCCCCTTTCTGGTTTTCAGCAACTGCAGTTATTCCCTTTTCTGGTTTTCAGCAATTCCAATTATTCCCTTTTCTGGTTTTCAGCAACTGCAATTATTCCCTTTTCTGGTTTTCAGCAATTCCAATTATTCCCTTTTCTGGTTTTTAGCAATTCCAATTATTCCCTTTTCTGGTTTTCAGCAACTGCAATTATTCCCTTTTCTGGCTTTCAGCAATTCCAATTATTCTCTTTTCTGGTTTTCAGCAATTCCAATTATTCTCTTTTCTGGTTTTCAGCAATTCCAATTATTCCCTTTTCGGGTTTTCAGCAATTCCAATTATTCCCTTTTCTGGTTTTCAGCAACTCCAACTGGCTCTGTTCTGTCCCGCTAAACTCAATCTTAGCCCGGTCGAAACTCGAAGTTCTCGAGCGCAGCAGAACCTTGAAACTTAAAGTAAAAGATAGTTTGGCTATACATTGCTCGGGTCTTGGGGCCAGATTAACTGTGATGCATTGGACTTTGTTTAACTTGGATTCTGTTTCATTAGGAGAGGAAAACTTATATATACTGGCAGCGGCGGCGGCGGCGGCAGGGGAAACTTAGATACTGGGTGCTTGGAAAAATGGAAAGGAAATTTAGAATTGGTTTCTTGAGAGAGAAAGAGAGAGAGATTGAGGATTTGAGAGAGACGGAGAGAGGATTTGAGAGAGAGCGAGAGAGAGAGAGAGAGAGAGAGAGAGAGAGAGAGTTGATTTTTAATATATATTCGGAGAAAGAGTAAAAACATGTCGGATATCAGTACATATATACGATTTAAAGGAGAGAGAGAGAGAGAGAGAGAGAGAGAGAGAGAGAGAGAGAGAGAGAGAGAGAGGCGTAAGGGATTATTTTTATGCTTGATTTTTTAAATAAATATTTAGAGCCAGTAAAACTGTCGCTCCGAGATTTTATTTGCACGTTCTCTTCAGCCACGCCATTTCTTAAATTCTCTTCAGTTATACCACGTTGGCAATTCACTTCATTTGCGACACATTTGCGATTCATCACTGCGACAATATATTCGAAACTCACCATAGTAACATGTATGAAAATCCCGTTAGCGACAACTCACCACTTAATTTCCAGTTCACTTTGGCGACCTATCTTCAATTGACTTCAGTAACATCCCATTGAAAGAGGACGTCAGTGACGTCGTATTTGAATGCAATTGAAATTTCAGCTTAGTTTCAGTAGTTTCAGTAAGACGTCATGTAAATACGTCATGTAAAATCATCCCCTTATCTCTGTTCTTTAAAATAAATCTCAGTAACACCGTCTGAATTTGCGCTAATGACATGATCAGTTCAAAGGTCACCGCCATTAACAGTTATCACGGTTATTAGGATAAACTCGGGAACAGCATCCCATTACGATAATGACACCATCGTTCCAAAGGACGCCAGTGGCACCCTCAGTGCCACAGTTATTCAATAGGACATCAGGTAAATCCTGCTTTTCATATGACTTCAGTCATGTGATCTGAGTAAGTTCAAGCGCCATATTGGAAAATAACTCTTGGTGGTAAAATGACTGAAAGGGCTCTCTATTAATGAGGAGGATAAAGGCAAGATTAAAATTGATAAAATGAATGAAAACATTCTATTAATACCGTTGAAGACATTCTATTAATACCATCCCCTAAGAGGGCGCTGTGGACGTCGTTATTCTCGTGATTCCAATGACCCGTCCCAGCTTCCTCTCAAGTGTCAACAAACAAACCCCTACAACCTATCCCCCCCACAAACCTATCCTATTAACTCCCCCATCTCCCCCCCTCCCGGCTCCTTCTCGTAATCCCTTAGTGTGTGTGTGTGTCTGTGTGTGTCTGTGTGTGTATGTGTATGAGTAAGTGCGTGTTCCATTCGCCCCACGTTTTACAAAGACCCTATACCCTCTCGAAACTTGTTTCCCCACGTCAGGCGTTGCCATGGCAACCAGGGAAGAGCATCCATCCCCTCCCCCCATCTGCTCCTCTCTCTCTCTCTCTCTCTCTCTCTCTCTCTCTCGTCTTCTCTCCTCGACCCAATCCACGGCTTCCCTGCTGCGGTCTTCCCTCCCCATGCTGCTCGCATATTCCTATGCTCCCTCCTCCTCCTCCATCCCGTAGAGATGAGAGAGTGTCGACCATGACGTCATAGTGCCTTCCTGGCAATCAATGTAAACCTACGCCAATTAGAAGGGACTTTGTCATAAGGATGTCTCTTCCGTCTGTCACTCCGTTTCTTATTTTGGATTAAAAGTAACACCTTCATAAAAAGGAGAGAAATATCGGCTTTTTTCGTGAGTGTGTGTGTTTTTTTTCTTTATCGCGGCTATAAATAACTGATGTAACGCCTAAAGCTCTTTGGGGGAAACATCGTAATTAGTAATTGCTGTATCTTGAAGAGGTCTTATTATTATTTACTGGATATCTTCCTACAGGAAACTTTAGATTACAGCATTCAGAAAACAGGTGATATTTTTTCTGTTATGTTTTTATCCAAGATATTCTGTGGACATACTGTTATGGAATATAAATAGAAATGTCATTATTTGTATTTTGAATTGAAGATCCCCCCCCCCCGCCGCCCCCCGTTTATCTTATTTGTTTATTATCCCATTCTGGATGGAAGGGTGCTCTCATGGGGAACATAAACCATGAAATCCATTTTGGTGAGCGTTTTAAGCGTGCTATTACGTTGCGATCTGGATTCAGTTGCTTTTCTTTATTCTTAAATTCATTTGATTTAATTTCCCACTTTGCTGTTATATGGCTTTACATGAATGACGTATGTTGCTTATGATAATAATGGTAAGTTTAGTCATTATACAAAAATACCCTTTAAAGAGTGCCCAGCCATATTTCCTGATAAAGTATATTTAAAGATGATCCCTACTTCAAGCAGGCTTTGCATTTAGTTTTGTCCCACAGCATCAATAGTAATAATGAAAATAAGGTTTTGTGAAAATTGTTCTTGGAACGTATGAATTATGCGTTATTACTCCGAGCGTTGATGAGGTTCGGGTATAACAAGTTAATATATTGTAGTGCTTCATTATAGAACATTGCATGTACTTGTCCCGTCTAAAAGGACGGAAGTATATATAAGCAATGTGGCCATTGCGTCGTACACGTATTATTTCAAGTACTTAACGGAGCTCGGGAGTTCTTTGCTCGAGATTTTTAACTAGATGTAGAGTTCATTACCCTTAGAGCAACTGTTAAGTAGAGAAAAAATGTACATAGAGATGCACATTGTATTTGTATAAAGTACAATGGTTTTAGCTCCCGTTTTCCCTCTAGGGAATGATGACCGTCTCTACTTAATTGTTGTGGATAATTCTTCTTACATTTATAAAGGTTCGACGAAAAGATTTAATATTTTTACTTGCCTTGCTTCAGGACCCCCTAGAAAATGGGTTATGTCATCTTGTATGGTATCCTGTAAAATTATTATAGTTTTGTTTGCTACTTGGTGTATTCATCCTCTTGGTTTTTCAGTGTCAAGATTATGGCGTAGTACACACAAACGGTATATATATGTAATTGGCTCTTCCTCGGAATTAATATATTTTCATATCTGTTAACCAAAGTGGAATATTTTTAGTTGATAAGAAATTCGTCGGCTCATGGGGTCGAACCACGGAACCAAGAATTCAGGACTTGCGGGACGCGGTCTACCCACGAGGCTATTAAGAGGATAAAACGTGCCACTGTACGTGTACTACGTCCTGAATTCTTGGTTCCGTTGTTCGCGACCATGAGCCGACGAATTTCTTATCAACCAAAAAATTCCCCTTGGGTTAACAGACATGTAAATATGTTTATTCTGAGGTAGATCGATATATATTATTATATATATATTATTAATATAATATAAAATTATATATATATATATATATATATACTATATATATATCTATATATTATATGTAGTATGTATTATATGTATATGTATAGCTTATTAAAATCACAGTAGGTGCATGTGACTTCATTAAATAAGCGAATATCACAGGAAAATGATAGAAATCCAAGCGCCTTTGTCTTTACCAAGACATATTGTCAAGGAACGAAGGAAATACAATTGGAGAGAAAGTTCTCAGGTACACAACAAGCTCAAGAATACCAGAAGGTTAATTGCCAAAAGGGTAAAAAATTAAAGAGTAATCCAGGATTTATCGGATATCACACTGTCACAAACCTAAACATAGATTTAATCCTAACCGAAACTACAAAGTATCCGTACAGTCCAAAATATGTAAATACTGAATATATTAATTTTGTTGCTTATATTTATCTACAACTGAGAAAATATAAGCAACAAAATTAATATATTCAGTTTTTACATGTTTGGACTGTACGGATACTTTGTAGTTTCGGTTAGGATTAAATCTATGTTTAGGTTTGTGACCGTGTGATATCCGATAATCCTGGATTATCTCTTTAATTTTTACCCTTTTGGCAATTAACCTTCTGGTATTCTTGATCTTGTTGTGTACCTGAGAACTTTCTCTCCAATTGTATTTCATTCGTTCCTTGACAATGTCTTAGTAAAGACGAAAGCGCTTGGATTTCTGACTATCATTTTCCTGTGGTATTCGCTTATATATATATATATATATATATATATATATATATATATATATATTATATATATATATAATATATACTATATATATATATATATATCCGGCTTCAGTAATTCTTATAAATCTAAGGTAGTTATATCCAGATTTCATTAGTTGAATCTACACGCGGACCGGCCAATGTTTTTTTTTTTTTTTTTCTCTCTCTTCTCTCGTTTTTTTTTTTTTTTTCCTCTCTCTCTCTCTCTCTCTCTCTCGTCCTTCTCTTCTTCCGTCTCTCTCTCTCTCTCTGCTCTCTCTATGACATTGAATCAACTCGGAAGGTTAGACGTTGTTTCCGACTTTGGTGTCGTATTTGTTTTCTTCCCACTAACGAAGTTAATGAAATTGCTGTAGCGCTATTTATTATCCTTCTGTCGTAGTATCCGAGTTGTACCCTTGATATTTCTTTTTCTTTCTACCCCACATTCCTGTGAAGTGTATTTTTGTGTTGAAAGCTTTAACTGCGTCTCTTCTCTGTTATATTGCGTTTGCATACTTGCATCATGCTGAGTCGTTATTTTAAAAGATTGCATTTGTTTTTAATTTATTGTCAGTGAAATGTCAGTCGTCTTGCTACAGCTGTTGTATTTGTTTTCAGTTATTGACGACGAAATATAAGTAGTCTTGCCACAGCTGTGGTATTAGTTTTCAGTTATTGACGACGAAATATAAGTCGTTTTGCTACAGCTGTTGCATTTGTTTTCAGTTATTGACGACGAAATATAAGTCGTCTTGCTACAGCTGTTGCATTTGTTTTCAGTTATTGACGACGAAATATAAGTCGTCTTGTCACAGCTGTTGTATTTGTTTTCAGTTATTGACGACGAAATATAAGTCGTCTTGCTACAGCTGTTACATTTGTTTTCAGTTATTGACGACGAAATATGAGTCGTCTTTCTATAGCTGTTACATTTGTTTTCAGTTATTGACGACGAAATATGAGTCGTCTTTCTATAGCTGTTGTATTTGCTTTAAACAATTTACGATGAAAATGATTTTTTTACTACAACTGTTGTATTTGTTGAAAAAATAGTTTAATTTTACTACAACTGTTGTACTTGTTGAAAACGATTTATGGTGATATAGTTCGTCTTTCTCTAATTGCTGTATTTGTTTTCCGTGATTTACGACGATGAAACATATGTATTCTTCCTACAGCTTTTCTATTTGTTTCCATCGTTGCGTCCGCGTAAGTTGTTTATTTGCTTTGGCCGACTTGGCACTGTGTTGAAACAACATAAACTTATTAACAGCGTCATAAACAGATTATAACTTACGTTGTCTTGTTATTGTGCTTCTATTTCTTGGTTCGGAAAACGCGTACATTGTTTCACATTGTATCAAAGCTTTTGTCTCATTTCTGGCGATTTCATTGTATTGTTTCAAAAACTTATTTTTTTAATTTGTTTTTTTTTCTCTCTCTCCTGAATATGTTTATTATTTGTTGTACGTGTAGTGATTTTTTTTCATGCTATTATGTTATTAAACGTTCGTATTTTATCATTTTTTTGTTTGCTACTTTTTTTGTAAATCTTTAGTAGTCTCCATGGGTCTGATATTCTCAAAATAAAACACACACACACACACACGTCGATGTTTATTTGTCCTTTTTCATGCTGCGTATCTTATGAATTACCTGGGGAATATTGTGATTTATTTTTATTAGTTAATGCATCCTTTGTCAAATATTTGCAAATACGTACCCGTATTAGTCTCTACACTGGAAAGATATAGTTCTCTAGTATTTTCATACGCTAACTGACGCACATCTCAATAAACTTATAGAAATGTCCTCTTAGAATTTTAAGCATCCTTCAAAAACTTCTTTCATTTCTCCACCGTAAAATTCTAGACAGGTAAACCTTTTTCATTAAGGTTAGGACGGCCTCGTGAGCATGCTCATGCAAATCTTGTGCAGTGAGTTTGAACTTATGATGTATTAACAATTAACTAAATTCTTATTAAGATCATGCCATTATTTGGGCACGGCTGGAACCATTCTTCAGAAAACCTTTGTAGTATTGAACCTCGCCAAATTTAAATGGAAAAACTGTCAGGATTACTTACATGTCTACTACTACATTGTGATTCACTTAGGCTTCAGAGATATCCATGCAAAGGGCAGCGCTGTGGAGTTACTTTCCTACAGAATATGTCTTCCAGACTTTGCTCTGGAAGAACCAGGTTTGAGGAATGGCTCCCTCCTCTCGACCATCCCACAGAGATCCAGGTGGAATCCCAGGGGTCGAAGATGCCATGACATAATTGTACCTGATGAGAATCTGAAAGGGTTAAGATCATAGTGGAGCCCAAATATCAATTGTCAGAAAGGAAAGACAGCAAACGGTGCTTGATAAGCGTGTCCCTTCATTTGCTTGATGTAGTAGGAGATTGGTTGTTCTTGGAAGACGCCTAAAGCAAGGTTTTGAAACTGCTTGCTTGGAATCGTTTGTTAAAAATCAATTGATTCATAAGCAGTGACAGTTTAACATTCTTCTTTTGCTCTGTAATGTAATTGGCGTATTGTATTTTAGGCGAGTCAACAATTTGTTGATGTGGCTGCAGTGTGAAAGTATAAAGCATCTTTGAAAGCAGCCAAAGAAGGAGTAGGCTATTATTCGTGTCCCTTTTAGATGAGTATTTGGAAATTAATTGCATAAATGACTTGATTGTTCGTCAGGTTTCTTGAGCTCTGTTCGTCATCTTAAGATTTACTTTGTTCGTGTTAATTAAAATTGCACTCTTTCATCTCATGTCAGCAGATTTGTACTGACTTGTATCCCACGCTCAGGCATTCATTCATGTCATTAATTTACTACGAACGCGTTGCGATTATCTCCACAATTTCCAGCTAATTTAAAACGAGGTGTCGGATTTCTGTGTATATACTTTATATACTGACTCGCATTGCTGCCGGTCGCATGACGGGAGTAACTGCACTAATGTGTGTTTGTTTATTTGCATCTTGACCTTTCACCTTATGCTGCATTGACGTCTGTTTTAGAGGAGGCGCCCGTGACCTTTTCTTTCTCCTCCTCCGTCTTCCTTCCATCTGCATTATTAATGCAGAGGGAAAAGTGGGAAAAAATAAGGCTGAGGGAAAAAGCTTAAGGAAGGAAAGGCTGAGGGGAAAAAAGACAAGGAAAAAAAGGCTGAAGTAAAAAAGGCTGGAGGAAAAATGCTGAGAAAAAGAGACTGAAAAATAGACAAAAAAAAAAAAAAAGCTGAAAAAAGGCTGTGCAAAAAAGACTGAGGAGAAGAAAAAAAAAGTCTGAGGGATCCTTTGTGATGATTCTCTCCAGCTTTACATTTCAATGGTGAAGAAATGCTCGGCGACAGAGGTTGCGAACTCTTGTTTATTTTAAGATTTGGCTTCTTTTATCGTCAGTTTTCAAGGCATTTTCTCATAATTCATTCATTGCACTATTTTTCGGGTTCATTACCCCCTCTGTTGCCCCCCTTTTTTGATAGATGGGATCTATTTAGTAGGGGGGAAGGGGGATTATTGCTTTATTGGTTTACCTCTCCAAATTGAAACAAATTGAAATATTTTGTAAATTCTACACAATGAATATTCTTCTTTTTTTAATTTTTTTGGAGACAATGATGAAACGGCTTTCGTTGCAGCTTTTTTTAAATTTGGTATTAGAGTTGAATTAATGCTGCCAGTTGGAATTTGTTTACTTTTCTCCTTTTATTCAACTGTAATTACCTCTTGCATATGCGACCTGTATTGTTTTTTTAATCAAATGTTACTTTACCGTCAGAATGATCCTTCATTAAAAGTATTAAGTTTTTATTTTCTATTTGAATAATTGTTCTACATAACTTACTTATTAAAGTCACTGATAACTATTCCATCCAGTTTCCCTTTTGATTCAAATTCCTGTCCTACATCTTTTAACTCTTAATGCTAAGGATTTCTATTCCCTATTTCTTTCTTAATTAATTTACATAAAATGACTTATAGTATAAAGGGGTGGGGGGTGAGGGTCTTGGTCAGTTCACCTTTCCGTAACTCCGTCATTAATCGAATCATTTCACATATAAAAAGTTTATCTCATTGCAATTGGCCTTTTGTTTCACCAAAGTTTATCGTTAATTAATCCTTGGTCAGGTTGAGTGAATTATGGGGAACGTATCTTTCAGTATAAAAATTGTTAAAAATTCATTCAGTGCTCTGTAACTGATTGATTGGACGTCCGGACATTTGATCTAATATTTCTGAACTCTGAATTGCGAGTCGTGTACTACTGTTATAATTGTGTTATTTTTTATTAAATGCTTTCCAGTGAATTGCTCCTTTCATAACTGGTTGGATCCTTTGTTTGTAATGATACACACACACACACACACACACACATATATATATATATATATATATATATAATATATATATATATATATATATATATATATATAATGTATCACAACATACGTAACTGTGGACTGTCTATATTCTCTGTTTATTACTTATTTTGTTATTAATTTCATGTAAGTATTTTTTTTTTATTTCTTGAAATGACAAAGTAAACTCCTGCACCTCCCTCTTGTTTCCACCTGCGTAAATGCGTCTCACGTCATGCCCTCGAAATATTTATATATATATATATATTATATAATATATATATATATATATATATATATATATATATATATATATACACATTACCCTCTTCCATAACGGTGCTGTCGTCATCAGCAAAAGCGACGACAGGTAGGAATCACAAACACACCTGATCCGACTGACTGCGCTGATGCCTTAGAATCCGCGGTAAGTTGAGAGAGAGAGAGAGAGAGAGGAAGAGAGAGAGAGAGAGAGAGAGAGAGATGCTCGTCCTCGAAATATGCATCTCCCGCATATAAATCCAAACACGCCTCGTTTGGCTTTCAGACCAACTCTCCTGTGGATTGTTTCATGAGGAATGGATGGGCGTTGTGGTGCTTCTGAGGTTCGTCATCCAAAGGAGGGTAAGTGCTCTGTTCAAGTTTTCTCTTAGACTTTTTTGTTTTTTTATTTTTTATTTTTTATTTTTTATTTTTTTACTCTTGTTTCGTGGTTCTTGGTGGTTTCTTACTCGTTTTACGTATTCTGTTTCAGTCTTCCCTTAGAGTTTTAGACTTGGTTATGTGTTTTTATTTATTTATTTTTTTACCATTGTTTCGTGGTTCTTGGTGAATTCTTCCTTGTTTTACGTTTTCTGTTTAAGTTTTCCCTTAGACTTTGTTATGTTTTTTATTCTTTTTTTATCTTTACCATTGTTTCGTAGTTTTGATATATATTGAATTATTTTTGTTTTCTCTGTTTTGTCAGTGTTATGGTTTTTTACCATTGTTTCGTAGTTTTGATATATATTGAATTTTTTTATTTTTTGTCAGTGTTATGTATTTTTTACCATTTTTCCGTAGATTTGATATACCTATATTGAATTATTTTTCTTTTCTCCGTTTTGTCAGTGTTATTAATATATACATTAATTTACAAATCACATGTGAATTTAGTCACGTACTGATGCTTCTCCCATTCGAATGTCTCGTATGACCTACTTTAAATGACGTACTTTAGGTGTATATCTGGACATTGGTTGTATGACAAATTTGAGTCATTGAGGACATCAGGTACACTTTCCAATTTGTATTCAATTTGAGTCGTCCCACTGATATTTGCGTAATTCAAGTCTTCTTTATGCATATTATACTCATAAGTAACATCTGATTGATGTTTGTCCAGTTCGAGTTAGACAACCAAATGATGTTTTATGCATGTTGAATAGGATGGTTATGTTTGCTTCTACTTGGGAAAATTGATCAGCGTAAGTTGCGACTTTGACAAGGTTATAAATAGTAAAAGTGTATAGGACATTTATTGATTTGAGCTTTTTACAGCTTAGGAAGCTTTGGCCTCAGAAGTCAACCGTTTTAGATCATTTTTTTATGGTAATCTCTTATCGGGGAAGTTATTGAATGGTAAAGGTTGAGTCTTCAGTTATCTATTTTTTTATTCTGTTTATGACTCCAGGAATTTATTTTCGACCGTCACGTGTGTACGAGGTCAGTGACGTGCGTCATCAATCTCGATATAATTATGAATTATGACGTATTTAGATTTAGTGGATTGTTTTTTTTTTTTTTTTTTTTGCATGTGGTGGACGATTCTTCCTAAGGGTAATAGTGCCCTTGCTTATTTTAAGTCGTAATGAAACTGGAAAATTAAAGGAATTAAATATTGCAGAAATGTGCTTATATTGAAAGAGGGTGGATTATAGTGTCAGAAAAATCGGGAGGGGAGAGAGAGAGAGACTTCCCAAAATTGACACCTGGAGAGAGAGAGAGAGAGAGAGAGAGAGAGAGAGAGAGAGAGAGAGAGAGAGAGAGAGAGAGAGAGAGAGAGAGATCCTATGGAATCATGTAAAGGCCATATGCTTTTCTAAGAATGAAAGTAACTCTTGCTTGATGGAAAATAATTTGTCTCTGAAATATCACCTTAGAAAATAATGTCATTAACAAATACTTTAAACCCAAGTAACTCTTGTGTTCTAATTTTGTTCATCTATTTACTCATACTCATTTACAGCTTCTGCGTTTTTTTTTTTCAGTAGCTGAGGTGGATGTGCGCAGCTTTTCCAATCTCGCTCCCCTCACTAAAAGAAAAAAAAGAAGAAAAAAATTGTATATATATGACGTCAAAATCAGCGCTTTTGTTTCAGACTCCACCCTCAGCGTTCAAACGCCCACGTTCCTTCCTCACTCTCTCTCTCTCCCTCTCTCTCTCTCTCTTTCACCCTCGTAGTTGAGACGCCCAGCTGGGGAACCCGCCCACGCATAGGCAACGTAATCCCCCTCCCCCCGCCCCCACCCCCACCCCCACACCCCCGTCTGTCTGTGTGTCTCCGTCTCCACTTCGCAAGATGCTGCCGCTGGCGGGATAAAAAAGGCGTTCCAAAAATAGATTCCAGTTTTTTTATTACACAAGAGTCGTCTTCGTCGTTCCCGTTCCAGCAATAGATACAGTGACTGGAATTTTTTGTTTTTCTTCTTCTCCTCCTTCTTCTTGAAAGACAGACGCGTTGTGAACGTCAGAGAGACGTGGCTCTTCTGTTGTGGTGTCTGAGCATGTTTCAGGAGCAGCTTAAAATCTTAAGTCAGGTTCAAGATCTTCTTTTTTCCTCTCGGTAATGACGGTTTACTTGGCCTGAGCTATTTATGTGTCGTGCTCTCTAAGGCTGGCAGGCAGACAGGCAGGCCTAGGCTGGTGAATACTTATTCTGTCCAAAGAAGGTTATTTATACGTCCCTCTCACGAGGGCGGGAATAGCCAGGGTTATCTGAATGTTCCTCCTCAGAGCAAATGCCGAAGGCTATTTAGTCGTATAGATAGTAGCTAGAGTAGTAAACTGTGACAATTCAGTAGCTAGTAATGCCTTTGACAAGGCTTATCATTTTCTTCCAAAGGAAAAATAATTAATTCCGAAGTATATTTAGCGAGAATCCATTTGGTTTTATCCTGAGCATCCAGCCTTTCCAGAATTTTCCTATCTATCTACCGGCCCACCCACATCCTACCTACCCTCCTATTTACTTTTATTTAAACATCATCTTGCATACCCCATCTGCGCTTATAACGTGACCGAACTGCAGTTCTCTCTCCTCTCTTCTCTCTCTCTCTCTCTCTCTCTCTCTCTCTCTCTCCTCTCTCCTTTTCTCGCCTTCAGGAAAGAGTAAACACTGAAAATCAATAGAGCGGTTTCTCCTCGCATCTCTGCGAACGGAATTCCAGATTGAATGAGAGATCTCTCTCTGTCTCTTAGTACCTTCGCCTGGGAACCATTCCGAATTCGTTTCCGTGACTCGGGGAGAGGGAGAGGTCGTCCCCTCGTAGTCGTCGTCCGTCAAGCAGCCGGATGGTCTGGATGTTCGGCTGCGTCGAAGCCAGGGACGACCTGGAAGACTGGAACGCAGCCTGCGTGGGTGGTTCTAAATTTAGATACTCCGGGGACGAGGGTGGAGCATGTAACCCACCTTACAACCCCTCCCCCCCCCCAAACTTTCCCTTTCCCTTTCCCCTCTGCCCGTGCCCCTTACCCCTCCCTCCTCCCCCACCCCCACCCGCCCTCTATATCCTCGCCCTCCTTCCTCGTTCGCCGACATGTTCCAAATTTGTTATGGTGTTTCGAGGAGTGACGGCGGCTGTGCGGCATCATCATACGTTTACGAATATTCAAAGCGACGACGCTCGAATTAAGTAACGTAAATATGGCGTTTTCCCCTTTATGCTGACGTTTCCGCGAAGTACCTCGTCGGCGTAAATAGAGGCCAAATGGAAACGGGGTACAAACATGTTAAAATATTACTTGATGAAATATCTGTCGATAAGTTTCTTTTCAGACCTTATCAGATATTTCAATTTTATTTTTCTGGCCTGAATATTTTTGGCATAGGCGTCCAACACTGCATGCACTGCCTGATGGTGAAAAAGACATGAGCGGTTTGATACATTTGTCACAGGTTAAATTGTCAGTGTTTAGTTTTGATTGTCTTTTTCACATAGATACTGTATTTTGGGATTTAGGGAGATGATTTCCTTTGAATTGGTTATTAAACAAAGAGAACTCGAAGTTATTAGCTAAACATTTTAATTTATTTATTTACTTAAACTGTTAGGATACCATTGTATTTTACAACTTCAGATGTTAGGATACCATGGTATTTTATAACTTTAGATGTTAGGATACCATTGTATTTTACAACTTCAGATATTATGATACCATGGTATTTTACAACTTAAGATGTTAGGATACCATTGTATTTTACAAATGAAAATGGACGTGATCTTTGAACTGAGACGAGGATAAAGATAATTTTATTCATGTATTTTTTAAAAGCTTATTATCAGCTCAGAAGACTGTGATATCCAGTACAATAACGCGATTATTTGCTCCGAAATCTATGTAATGCAGGAAGGATTGTGTGAACATCTATGGGTCCCATTATAATTCGTCTTACGTAGCCAGACAAACTGTAAAGTGAGATTATGGTTATGCTCTCTTCCCAGATGTGGTAGAGTGAGGGTACGGCCCACGCCTCCGGAAAGCGCTGCCAGATGCACGATCCATGGCTAAATTTAACCTTAGATAAATTAGAATCTACTGAGGATAGAAGGTTGCAATTTGATATGTTCGGTGATTAGAGGGTGGATGATCCACATACCAATTTGCAGCCCTCTATCCTCTGTAGTTTATTTATTTATTTATTTTAGATCTGAGGATGGACCGAATAAAGTGCTGACTGACGGACAAAGTCGGCACAATAGTTTTCTTTTACCGAAAACTAATATGCCTTATATTTCGTTCAGCCTGTTTAAGAATATGAATTTTGTATAAATTTCTTTGAAGGAAAAGACAAGAAACAAAATTTGCTTGTAAAAGATATTTTCAATGTACGTTTTATTCATGAGCAAGAGAGTAAGTTTAATGCAACGCCAACTATAAGGTATTTATCGATTTAAAATTATTATTTGATTTCTAAGAGATTTTCTGAATCAAACGTGTGATCACAATTCCTGAAAATACATTCTATTGTCGCTCTGTTCACTATTATTATCAGTTTAAGGTAGTAGTCCTTTAACCCGGGTGCAATTTTGACACCAAAGAATATTCACCTTTGTGCAGTAAAGTATTCATGGTAATCGGATTCCTCACCTGCACGATACATATTCATGGTCATTTTTATGTACATAAGCGACTGCCTAACCATATTCAGTTGTTTACGATAGCTGTAGGAAGATGTAAGAAAAATATTTGTTTTGTAAAATTCTTTGCTGTACATGTTTGTGTTGTTTTGTAAATTTGTTTTTCAGTTATTTTCTACTCTCTGATTCTTTCTTAATCTGTTCCCTGGAGGCTTTTAGTTATCTATTGTAGTGGCCACATTTGTAAAAAATTTCTCAAATAACAAATATCACAAAAACAAGGGAGAAATGTATAACCCGTAACGGGTCCTTCCGAAACCAGTGCAGTTTCTTTATGGTGAAAGTCGTATATTTCAGCGATTCAAAAAAATCTCTCTCTCTCTCTCTCTCTCTCTCTAGAGGAGGAGGGGACTGTCCAATCTCTCTCTCTCTCTCTCTCTCTCGTCTCTCTCTCTCTCTCTCTCTCTCTAGAGGAGGAGGGGGACTGTTCAATTTGATGTGTGTAATTTACTTTCCAATTTCTGAATCTATTCACGCGTCAAGACTGTCCCTGGAAGTGAGATCCTCCTCTTCTTTTTTTTTTTTTTTTTTTTTTTTTTTTTTTTTTTTTTTTTTTTTTTTTTTTTTTTGTGTCTCTCTCTCCCCTGGCACATCCTGTCACGTTCACCTGTAATCTTTGTCAGTCGAACAGGTGGGTACTCCTGTGCATATTTTAACATATAACGGGCGACCGTAAATTGCCGCCTAGCATGAATTTTTGACTCCTGGGCGACCAGACAGATCCCAAAAATTGACAGGAATGATTTAGAAATGGAAAAGTTACCCTTGCAGTTTTGGCTTCCAGGGTTCTGCCCCGGATCCCGTAGGGGGAGCGCTAACCCCAGAACCCCTAGCCTTATGCCTCGCGCCTACGTAGGCGTTCGGTAGGAGTACTTTAGTATTCCCCATATTACAATATATCATATTATCCATCTGGACGCCCAGCGAAATTTCCTTGAAATATTCCCTGAGATACTCCATAAGAGTGCTCGGGTATAACTTGATCAGGTGAACGGGGAAAAAGAGGGAGGGAATTTCAAGTTAAGAGGGTATGGAACAGTACTTGATTCGTTTTTAATGGCCCAGCCATCATGCCTCTCTAGCTGGCCACCACAACTGAATAATGGGGGTCACAAAATAGACATTATTTGCAAATTCAACAGCCCTGCGGCGGGGAAACATACTTTATGTAATGCGTACGGCTTCTGTTTGCATCCCTTCGCTAGTTTTGGGTCGGTGACTAGTCTGGATAAACTAATCCTTTATAATTAATTAGTGTTGTTAGGATCGGGGAATGAGAAAACTCCCCCGATTTTTATCCACAGTAAAGTGTTAAATAAAGAACTGAATGTTGCCACTGGGAAAACGGCTCAGTTTGTTGATGTAATTCATCTGTGTCTAGACTTTGCAAGTGATCATTAGCAGTCTGAAAGCGTGTCCACTATTTCACTGCAAATATGTCTGTTGACATAATGTCAGTGGCTCTCCACACGATGCAGACTTTGAATGACGCCAACGCAAACCTCTCTCTCTCTCTCTCTCTCTCCTCTCTCTCTCTCTCTCTCTCTCTCTCTGAAACATCTTCAAGGAACACTAAAAGGAAACGCTTTGAGAAAGTGAATCTTCAGAAGGTTTCTGTTAGTTAGCGACAAAAGAAAACTAATTCTGTCTTTAATCTAGAATTAATATATTATGTGTATATATATAGATATATATATATATATACTATATATATATGTATGAAATTTTAGCCATTGAATGTATAGAAATTAAGTAAAAAGTGTAGACATTGGATGTCAAGAACCGGGTGTGTAACAATAAAAAAAAATCTTTCGTCCTACATTTGAAAATAAAATAAAAAATAGTAATGATTTGTAATTTAAATAATTATAAATGAAAAAAAAAAGATATTCCTAAAGTAAAACCTATAGAGCTTCAACTATAAAATTCATAAGCAACACCTATTTTTTTTTTAAACCACGTCAATCATAGTGTCAGGATAGTAGGCTCCCAGAGGATTGGAGAGATCTTCCCTTTCAAGGGGAGATCACTGGAGAATATAGCAGCCGTTCTTTCATTTCCCTCTGTCGCCACTTGGAGGGAGATAAGGGGGAAAGGATAGGTAGGAGTTGGAAGTAGTCTCCGGTGCCTGCTATTTCTGTAGTTCGTTATTCTTGAAATTTCTACTTAGATATGTGTGTCTAGTTTTGGTAAGCTAATAAGCGGGAGGGGTCTTGGATAAGCTAGGGAAACGTACACACGCTCTCTCTCTCTCTCTCTCTCTCTCTCTCTCTCTCTCTCTCTCTCTCTATATATATATATATATATATATATATATATATATATATATATATATATATGGGTGTGTGTGTATCTATGCATGTGTCTGTATAGGTATATGATGTATGTATGTCTGCAAACATACTGGCTAATCCAATCGGAAAATCACTGACAATTAGGGTATAAGAATCTCTCTCTCTCCTCTCTCATCATCCTCCTTTCTCTCTCTCTCTCTCGTCCAGTTGAACTACTGATAACTAATTCAATAGAAGTGGAATCGTAACCACGCCGCGTGTGAAATACCGAAGACAGCGATTAATTTCTACGTTTGATCTGGAATATATTTGGTTGGGTGACCTCTTAAGAAAGGACAAACATCGGCTAAAAGACCTTTATATATATATATATATATATATATATATATATATATATATATATATATATATATATATATATATATATATATATATATATATAGAATAACTTGATCACGAAGTATATAAAACGTGATGCTATGTATAAATAAAGGTTTTTTTGCCACGAAGGAAAAAAATGAAAAAACGCGTTGGCCGAGTACTTTCGGTCCTATTCGGACACCCTTTGCTGAGGCATAGACCGAAAGTACTTGGCCAACTCGTTTTTTCATTTTTTTTCCTTCGTGGCAAAAAAACCTTTATTTATATAATATATATATATATATATATATATATATATATCTCACGTAGACTTATCGCGTAAGAAATAATGATTTTTTTCTAGTGTTTTTGGATTACTTTTGAAGTTTTGCCCGGCTACTTATCAAATAAAAATAACACTTTTCTCGCAAGTGTTCTCAAATAGTGGAGCGGTGATGCCAGAGTTAATAAATAGATATCGAGGGAACTTGTTTTTATGTTATTGTTTATATTTTATGAGTAACTGATTATATATCTCTCTTTCTGTCTCAAATGCCAGTACATAGACATAAATAAACAAGTACAGTTCATTTATGCCCAATCACTTGGATGTCGCGTGTATGCCAATTGACTGAAGGCCTCAGCATGCCTACCTACCTACCTACCTACCTACCTACCTATTTAAAGATACAGACCTAAGTCACTCTCTTGGTTTCATGTATGTAAGCCACTTGCTGTCTTCAATCCAAGTAATGGCAGGTTGATATAAGCAGGGAGGCAATTGTATTTTCTTTTCTATAAATAAAACTTCTTGATCCTTTTTATGTAAGCCAAGGGATACAGACTTCCTGACGTTTTACCAAATTAACCTACCGTCTGTGTTCCGTAGAATTTCGGTGCGTTTGACGTACGCGATTTTGATGCCATTTTTATTGTTGCTGCGTTTATACTTCTGATTTTGTTGTGCCTTGTAAATTTTATTTTTCTATCTCGACATTTATTTTTACGTGTGCATTTCCCCCCCTCTATGTATTTATGTAAAGGGTTGATTAAAAACTAGAAGTGTCAATAAATTATTCAATTATTCATTCATCATTTGCATCTAAAGACCCCTTTCACTTGGAATGTTCCAGAATCTTCTTCGTGTTCATCCGCTAGGGGAAGCTTTTGAGAAGAGAGAGAGAGAGAGAGAGAGAGAGAGAGAGTTTGGAGGCTAGATGTATGCGTGTGTGTGTGTGTGTGTGTGCCCCGTGGCGAAGAAACACTCATTCCTGTTAAATTATTAATATATATCTACATACGAAAGGCTAATAAGAAGGCTTGTGCTTTATAGACAGGTAATTAGAGTAAAGCCTTGGTTTACATCTTGCCTCGGGTAAGCCACTCTGAAATCGAGCTTAGCCAGGCCACCCACTCCTCCTCCTCCTCCTCCTCCTCCTCCTCCTCCTCTCTGGCCAAGGGGACATGGAATTGGAAGAGACGTAATTTCGGAGGTGGGAGTTTCGGGAAGAGAGGGGTGGCTTGGGTGTGGGGGGGGGGGAGTGGAGGGGGGTGTTGGCTGGCCAGGTCCTGGTCCCTCTTACGCCCCGCCTCTCTCCACTCCATTCATGGAGAAGCGGGCGTTGTGACGCAAATGGTGACGTCACGCGGGCGTACCATTGATTGCAGCAGTCGGCAGTGGTGGGGAACCCCCCCCCTCCCTCCCTCCTCTCCTAGGCCCCTCCCCCTCCCCCTTTTCAGAATACCTCCTCCTGTTCTCCTCTTCAGTGGACATGTGCAATATGGTTATTTCTTGCACGTCGTATTTTCCTCGCGAATGTGCTAATGGGGCCGAGATTTGGATGTTTGGAAGGTTTATCGAGATGGAATTTGGAAAAGGTTACTCCAGAAATGCTGATGATATATTATAGGTGTGTATGCATAGAACTGTATATAAAGCAAAAATGCTGATATAATATAGGTATGTATACAGTGAAATATATATAAGGTAAAAATACTGATGTTATATAGGTATGTATACATAGAAAATATATATTTTTATATATAATAAGGCAGAAATGCTGATATTATAGGAATGTATACATAGAAATATTTATAATAAGTAAAAAATGCTGAAATTATTATAAGTATGTATACATAGAAATATATAATAATAAAGCAAAAAGGCTGATATTGTTATAGGTATGCATACATAGAAATACATATAATAAGGCAAAAATGCTGATATTATTATAGGTATGCGTACATAGAAAATATATACAAGGTAAAAATGCTGATATTATATAAGTATGTAGACATAGAAATATATATTTTTATATATAATAAGGCAGAACTGCTGATATTAGTATAGGTATGTATACATAGAAATTCTTATAATAAGGCAAAAATGCTGATATTATAGGTATGTATATATAGAAATATATATTTGATAAGGCAAAAATTATGATATTATTATAGGCATGCATACATTGAATTTATAATAAGGCACAAATGCTGATATTATAGGTATGTATACATAGAAATATATATAATAAGGCAAAAATGCTGAGATGATTATAGTTATGTATACATGGAAAAAACTAAGGCAAAAATGTATGAATTTGGTTTATAAGATTAGGAAGTGATAACTGATTGTCGTAGCAGTGATAGCTTTATTATTTAGCATATATTAATTTGAATACATTTACGTTGCCTTACTTTGTATGAGTAGTAATTTGGACATCGTTATCCTCAACTTTTGTAGAGGAGAAAACATAAAACGTACAGGGAAAATGGTCTTTCATTTTCTTAGGAAGTGAGGGTTTATCTAGCTATATCAAGTAAAGGGGGGTGAAAGGTGCTTTAAATATTAAGGAAGTTGAAAGGGTCAGGTTAAAATCCTTTTCGGGGCAAAGGTGAAATTTAAGTTGGGTGAATTGAAAATGTAACATGTTCTAGGAATAGATTGTCTGTAGAGCATGCGGACCTCAAAAGTGAAAGATGCATTTCGTATTGATATTTAGACCGTGTGTGTGTGTGTGTGTGTGTGTGTGTAATATAATATATACTTAGGACTTTATTCGACCAGTAACTAATATTAGCTTTTAGGATTAACCGTGAAAAGCTTTTGTTGTGCGGGCATCACAGAGCGACAGCCTTCTCCCCCCCCCCCCCCCTCTCACTCAACTCTCTCTCTCTCTCTCTCTCTCTCTCTCTCTCTCTCTTCTCTCTCCTGACATCACTTTGATGTTCCTAACGTATAATCAGCCTCCCCTTCTCAAGACAGTATTTGGAGTTAGTGTTAGTTGGGCCAGCTAGAAAATGTTTGAAGAACTGGAGAAGACTGTTTAAAGAAAAATGTATCTTAATCAATTTGTAAAGAACATGAAATTAAAGGCCAATCAAGTGGAGGGAAAAATAACCCTTTCAAAAAAAATAATATTGCAAAACTGCAAACGATTCGTGTAAAGGAACCAAAATGCCATCTGCAGAATACAAAATAAAAAAAATATATTCGTGTTAATGAAAAAAAAAACAGGTTTGAGAACTGAAAACGATTCGTTTAAGAAAAAAAAAGGAGCTCAACGAAAATGAAATAAAAAAAAAAAAAAACATTGCATAAAATGAAATTAAAAACCACTAGTGAAGAAAAAAAAAAAATTATAGAACTGAAAACCTGTTCGTTCAAGGAAACAAAATAGCTCGCCCGGAAATGGTATATAAAAAAGCATTCAGAATATAGAATTTAAATCAATTCGCGTGAAAAAAAACACACACATGACCTGAAGGCAAAATCAATACCATTCACTTGGAATGGAATCTTAAAGCCCTTCTTTGGAGGGGAAATCACCCAACCTTTCAGACGATTCGTTCTTTTTGCTTAATTTGCTTGGTGAAGAAACAGCTATTTTTATCCTCTACCGGAACTTCAATCAGAGAGAGGAGAGAGATACAGAGAGGAGAGAGGAGAGAGAGAGAGAAAGACAGACAAGTCAGTCAGTACAGTCCCAGTTCAGTGAAAAGTAGCAAGAGTTATAGGGGCCTCCTAGAAGTACATTAGTATATATATATATATGTATGTATATGTATATATATATATATATATATATATATATATATATATATATATATATATAATATATATATATATTAGTTCCACTTCTAATCTGCTTCAGTAATTGCCCGTGACTTTTTACTGAATCTCTCTCTCTCTCTCTCTCTCTCTCTCTCTCTCTCTCTCTCTCTCTCTCTATCTCTCTCTCACTTGAAAATCAATAGATGCACGTGATTTTAGCATAAGCGAATACCGCAGGAAAGTGACATCAGAAATTAATGAACGTGAAAGCTCTGGGTGGTGAATTTATTCTGTTATTACTCATATATATGTGTATATGTGTGTGTGTGTATGTATATATGTATGTATGCGTGTATGAACGCAATTAAAGGAAACTGCTTACTTATTATTGAATGGGGGATTAAGATGCCACCTGAATAATAATGGTAATTTAATTTTGCGTAGTTGTATCCAGAATATACAAATATCTGTCTGTCTATAGATGCATTAACATTTGTAATATATTAAACATAAGTTCCTCGCTATTCTTTTTCATACTTACAGCAAATTAGGTATTCAGATTAGGGTAAGAAGATAATGGAGCCTTAGTATGATTATTTTTGGACCATCTGTATACTATAATGGTAAATAGTCAGTTCAGAATGGAGTTCAGTTAGGTTTTGACGTACAGGTTGGAGATGCGTTATGCACTTTATCTGTGGCTCATGTTTTATTTCAGTTTATGTGTATGTATATATATAGATATATATATATATATATATATATATATATATATATATCATATATATATATATATATATTCGTACACAGGAATATGTATGTTTTGTTGATCAGGATTTCAAGAAATTATGACTAACATAATACTTTCACATAATCTTCAACAATACGTTTTCATACTAAAGCATCATGATTTGCCATCTACACCAGACTGCTAAGGTTTGTTGCAAGCTTAGCCAGTAAATGCTACGATCAACCATCCCAAATTTTACCTGACTTGTAACCGGTATATTTGCATCAACCCACATGCAAAAAGTCTCTCCGTAGGGGGTATAATAGTGCCATCAGTGAGTAAACCTCGCCTGGTGTACTGCAGGCATTACTAAAATGGCGTTTGCAGCGTCCTCTCGACCCTTAGCTGCACATCCATATTTTTGGCTTTTACTTTACCTCCGTTCCGTTTCCTCTCTTTAATTGTGCTTTCCAACTTCTCCAACTCCCCTTTCAATGTCTTAAACGCTAATTAACCCATAGCGCCCCCCCCCCCTAAATTTCATAAAATCGATCAAACCTCATGACAGATAGTTTCTGACGCACCGGATCGTGCGAGAGAATTTGGGAAGACTTCGAACAAGTATTGGGTTGCCAGTGCCGTCGGCCTTCGCTGGAAAAATGTAAAGCAGAACTATCCATTCTGCGCCATATTCCATTAAGCTTCCATTGAGAGCGGGGCTTCTGTCTCCATAAATCACGCGACGAAGGCTTTGATCTCTCTCTCTCTCTCTCTCTCTCTCTCTCTCTCTCCTCGTTGCTTTGGTAATGAATGTCTGTGTGACATGGCGAAAAGGAGGAGGGAGGGGAGGAGGAAGAAGAAAGAGAAGAGGTAGAGGAAGAGAGGAAAGAGGAGAGGAAGAAGAGGCAGAGGAGGAGGGGGAGGGAGGAGGAGGAGGAAGAGAGGAAGAGGAGGAGGAGGAGGAGGAGGTGGTGGTGGTGGTGGTGGTGGTGGTGGTGTGGTTAAATGTCTGGAATGGACAAGGCTTTGAAGACCTATAGTGATTGATGTATTGATAGTTTTATGGAGAGTATTTACATATTGTTCGTTTTTATTTATTTATTTATTTTTTGTAATGAACGTGTTATTCTTCTCTCTCTCTCTCTCTCTCTCTGTCTTCATACCCACTCACTCATATATACTATATATATTTATATATATATATATATATATAATATATACATATATACTATATATATACAAATAATGTGTGTGACTGTGTGGGTGTATGCATATATGTGTATGTATGTATATTATTATATGATTATTAATAGATAAATAATAATGCATGTTATCGAAGGGCCTGGTTTTCCAAGTGACGCAGATTAGCACCAAATACTAAACTTATAGTGACCACATGAGGAGTCATTAAATCTTAAAATTCATTAGGTGTCATTTCAGAACAATTAACTGGTCTGATCTCTATTCCCTTCAAGATTAGAAAGCTGCTGAGAATCACTTATATATATATATATATAATATGATATATATATATATATATATATATATCTATATATATATATATATATATATATATATATATATATATATATATATATGTAGGTGGTGACCTTTACACTGATTGAATTAATAAGACTAGCGGTCAGTAGGCAGAAGATTTTCGATGAAAATTACCTTCATCATTTACTTGAATAACAGTAAACCTTGGCTGGTCTATATTACATGCATAAAATACGTGTGATATGTATTTAGAGGGTACAAACATTGAACATGCAAGAGCCAAGGAAATGAATTTTAATTAGGTAAACTTCGAACGATAACAGTAATAATTTTATGGATCGTCAAAGACGTGTTGGAGACTGGTCGTTGCGTAATTTTTATGGATCGTCAACAAGTGCTAGGGATCATTGGCAAGGTTTCTAATCGTGTGTTATCATTAACTGTCAGGCAATATTGTCCCAGTCGTGTAGATCGTCAGAAAGTATTGGAAGCAGTTTTTATGAGAAACCTACTACTACTCGACAACTCCCTCGTTCCAACATATTTTCTTTGATTTCCTTTTTAATGTTTAACCCTCTCTCATATTGTGTATTTTCTCTCTTGAACACTGTTCCTTTTTCAGGCGAGAATTCCAGCCATCCTTTTGCTGTTTTGCGCTTGATAATAATTTATTATTCCGGCGTCCGAACGATTTCATCAGAAATTCTTGCTGCTCTGTGATATCCAGCTTCGTCTGCAATGCTGTCTCTCTCGGGATCGGCATTTTTTATCGTTTTATCGCGAAACGGATATGAAATATTAAATGTTTCTGTTGATACTGCTGCTTTATTTTTATTTATTTTTTGTGTTGTTTTTTAGGGGTTCCGTAGAATAGCTCGTTTTGACTTGCACTTGAATGTTGAAGCTTCCCGATAATTGATGAATATTGCGTTGAATGGCTTTTGAAAGTTTAGTAATTATGCTGTCTCTATATACATATATAATAGGCTAATGGTTAAAAACAGCTGTCAACTTGATAATGAATAAATATAGCAGCCTAGGAACAGTTTTTGTTTGGCCCCTTGAAACTTTAGCCTCGAGGACTGGAAAAAGTAATACACACACACACACACACACACACACACACACATATATATATATATATATATATATATATATATATATATATATATATATATATACGTATATAGTTAGAAGCATAAGAAGTATTTACAAAAGCAGGAGGGTTGAAAAAAAAGCAACTGTCATATGGAGAGTTGAAGACTTAACTTAATACAACACGATGGGTTAAAAGCAAAGGAAACCCATCTTTTTTTTTTTAAATACTTCTCAAGTTTTTTAATTGCGATTTTAATTTAATTTTTAATTATAAATATACATATATAGTTGTTAACGTTTTCAGTATCATTTTTTCATTACAAACATTCAAGAATGTTTATGCTCTCTGCGTCAATGAATACGACCCAGGTTCTTATTCCTTTGATATTTATGAACACGGCCTGAAAAGCCGGAACGTTAATTTTTCAATATTCAAACGTGTCCCACGCGTGAGGGTATACACTCCTCTTGATTTATTTCCACGCCCTCGTTATTAATATTGATAAGGAAGCTGATATTCCAATAACGTTTCATCATTCGCTTCAGAGGTCAGTGTGACGTCCTCCTCGTCTCCCTCCCTTCGTCTCTAGAATTATATATATATATATATATATATATATATATATATATATATATATATATATATATATATATATATATATATATATATATTATATATATATATATATATATATATATATATATATATATATATATATTAGATATAGTATATATATATATATGATATATATATTATATATATATATATGTATAGTATATATATGTTACAGTCAAAGTGTGAAACTAGCCATTTCATGTAATGCCTGGAAATTTCATTCGTTTCACGAAATGACCATTTCACTTTGTCATTTCGTGAAACGATAAAATATTCAGCCATTACGTGAAATGGCGGGAAAATTGGTGTCTTCATCACACAACCTGGCTAAAACTGTTTAGGGAGGGAGGGAACTTTTGAGGGAGGGAGATTTTAGTTGCTATTCAGCTGTCTACTGGTGTTGTACAGGTTATAAACTTGCCTACCGGTGTGTTCCAGATTGAAATGGCTCAGTGTAATTTTGAAGTCAAGTTTACAGATGCGCTTTTTCAAAAATATCATCAGTGAAAAAGAACTTGATTACTAAAGAAGAGTACTACAAGACAATTGAAGACCTGAAGACAGTCTCGTCATGGGAAATACATTCTCAAGAAGTAAGATTTTATTATCTTTTATTATCGTTTCCGTACATACTTGAACTGAAACAGTCAGCTGGTGCAAGTAGATATTTTGACACAGTAGTTAGATTTTTTTTTAATATACCTATTTATCGTGAGAAATTAAGCATTACTGATTAGTGCAACTATGAAATATTTAATGAATTTAATATCTCATTAATTTTTTATGAAGTTCTTATTTCAGAAATTACAAACATATATCATATATTCATAAAATGACAAACATCAACAACATAAACATTACTATCTGCAGAACTTTGTTTGAAAACCCTAGTGTAACCACGAACTAATAATTCAGATTTTCCAATCACACACACACACACACACACACACACACACACACACACACCACACACACACACACAGGTATGAAGTTCTTCAAGTGGAGACGGGGAGAAGCTGATCAAGAAACGCGCAACAGCTGAAGAACCAACAGGTTATTATGTCAGTATTGAGGATACTTAAGACATCATCAAGAGCGCACATATTGCAACAGGTCATGGTGGCCGTGACAAAATGAAAGCTCATCTTGCATCAAAGTATGCAAACATCACTAAAGAATCTTTAGAGATGTTTAAGTCTTACTGCATTGTCTGCCAAGAAAAATGGAAGCGTCCGAAGGCTACTGTCAAGTGGATTATAGTATACCAGTGCCACTTAACAAAGTTTGTGATACTTCGACCTCTTACATCAAAAAGAGCAGCTGAAGTTGCCTTTCAACTAGTTGCTCGACATTTTCTTGCTGTTTGGTGCTCCTGCAATCCTTCAAAGTGACAATGGTTCTGAATTTACACCTCATGTCATCACAGAACTAAAAGATCTTTGGCCAGATCTCATCATGGTCCATGGAAAACCAAGACATCCTCAAAGCCAAGGCTCTGTGGAACGTGCCAATGGGACCATCAAGGATATGTTGATTGCTTGGATGTCAAACAACAAAAACACAGAATTGGTCCATTGGTCTTCGTTTTGTCCAAAACATGAAGAACTCCGCCTATCACCATACAAAGCTATGTTTGGTTGTGATCCTAAAGTGGGTCTAACATCATGTCTCCCTTCAGAGAGGTTATTGAGAGACTTCAGACAGAAGATGACCTGCTTGCCCTTATTTCAGAACCAACAGAAGATGAAGTGTCAGCTCACACCTCGCCTTCAGCAGACAGTACAGCATCAACCAACACTACTCACCCTGCACCAGACCCTACAGCATCAGCCGACACTGCGCAGTCTCCACCAGTCCCTACAACATCAGTCGACGCTGATCAGATTACACCAGACCAAAAACACCACAAGCCCACACCTCCTAGCCTACACCAGACCCTGCAGCACCAGCCGACACTGCTCCATCTACACTCCCAACAGTCCAATCCCCACAGCCTACACCAGAGTTCACATCGCCAACTACAAGATGTGAGCTTGAGATAACACAGGAAAGGAAGCAGGCAAGAGAGGCACAGCTCTCGCAAGCTGAGCGCATGGTAAAGCGCAGCAGGTTAGACTCGAAGGCAGGGGAAGTAGGAGATAATGTTGCAGTTCCTATTCCTTTGGTGGATAGGGGACGGGGGGATGCACGTAATATCCTCGGTGTCATCGTTGTTCGTGATGAAAATGACCTTTATACCGTAGCCGTTAAGAGTGGCATAATCAAGACCAAGTATTCACGCAACCAATTTGATCTTTGTCCACAGAAACTTCTCACTCAGTCTGATGTTAAACAAGATGAACAGGTTTCCCTCCGAAAGGCTTTGAAATCTACAGCCACTTGTGGTCACGGTTTCTTAAAATGCGGCTGTGATACAGGCAAAAAAAAAAAAAAAATTCTACAAATCAATGTAATTGTTACAAGGCTAAGCTTCTTAAGTGTAACAGTCGATGTCATAACAGTCTAACGTGTGCAAACAAGTGACTAAGTAAATCCGTTCAACAGAATGTTCAAATGTGTTTTATAATTTTGACTACTTGAATTTATTTCTAACTGTACACACAAATAAGTAACGTAGTTCAGCGAAATGTTCAAAAGTGTTTTATGATTATTTTAATTATTTTAACAAGTACAACAAATGAGTAAATTCGTTCATTAAATGCTCAGAAATGTTTATAATTATTATTTTAATAATTTTAATCATTTTAAGATATTAAACGAAATATTTATATGTGTTATATGATTATTATAACATACTTGTAGATGTGATTTTAAAAAGCACATAATTAAAAAGAAAAATTATCAAAATTAAAAATAAAATAAAAAAGAATAGAAATAATAATAAGGCTATGAATAAACCCTCCCTCCCTCCCTCCCTCCCTCCCTCCCTCCCTCCCTCAAATGTTTTAGCCAGGTTGTGTAATGAGGACACCAATTTTCCAGCCATTTCACGCAATAGCTGAATATTATAGTCGTTTCATGAAATGACCGAGTGAAATGGTCATTTCGTGAAACGATTGAAATTTCCAGGCATTACATGAAATGGCTAGTTTCACACCTTGACTGTAAATATATAAACTATATATATATATATAATATATATATATATATATATATATATATATATATATATATAGATATATATATATATATATATATATATTGTGATGAAGTGGCCTAGAGTATCTGGGTCAGGATACCATTAATACTTGGTGCACGAACTAGTCAAAGATCTGTGTCTGGACACCATTAATATTTGTTAACCCAAATTGCCAAGTATCTGGTTACTACACTTACCATTTGTACTTGCTAGTACAAGAGTCCCTTTTATTCCTGGGTCTGGGACACCCTTTGTACTTAAGGCACAGTTTGTTCAAGTACCTGGTCATTACTTACCTCACTACAGCCAGACACCTGACCCTTCATCACAAATACTAAACGACTGAATACTCTAAGGTGAGCGTGATCCTTTATATAACTGAACAGTCAAGAAAACAATCAGTCTAAGTTCATTAAAATAGGTGTGAGGTAATCTTAATTAAAGGGCATCACTCCTTCTACAATTTAAAATCTAAGTATTTCCCTGATTCTGATTTTTTGTGGGAAACGGCACAATTATCACTCTATATTTCTACCTAAACAAAATAAAATATAATGCTTAATACTGGGGTTGTAATAAAATACATATATAAATTTTAAATACAAAAATTTATTTTAAATTCAAAATTTATAAGTGAAATTCACAATCTCAGGGAAATTGTTATTACTTGAAAACAAAAGTTTAATTAATTTTTGAATTAGTTATTAAGCAAAATTAAATCAAAGTTTATCAAGAAAATTAATTAAATTAAATCATAAAGCAATAATTAAATTTGAAATGATATTTCATTAAATAAAAATTAATTTGCAAGTGTTAGATTCAAACAATTTCATAATAGAATATTATTCAAACTAATTAAACAAAATAAAGACAATGCAAAAACATAATGCACAATATGAAAACAATTAAAGCATTGACAGTACAAACATTAAGCATATAAAATTGGATATGTCAAAAGAACAAAGCAAAAGATAAATGTGTTTAAAAATGATAAAACCTCGAAGTGCACTTCAAAAACATTTGTAAAATACCTTATACACAGTTGCAACTCCAATCAAAAGGCCTGTTACAATTTTACACTTTCACTATTTTTGTGGGTGCCTTCACAAAACTAACAGAAATAATACTATGTTCAGATTCCACAAACAACACATACATTAAGACAGTTACTGAGTGACCTTCTCAAATACAAAATTAATGTGAACTACGTTAAGTTACTGAAACAACCTCGCAACCGAGCGAGCGAGAGAGAGAGAGAGAGATTTTGAGAGAGAGAGAGAGCAATGTTAAACTCTCTAACGCACGCCGCTACGTCTCAAAAGCGATTGAAAAGGTTCTCTATCCCCGTAAGTGTATATGGCTATGGGGCGGTTAGCAAAACGAAAACATACTACGTCATCTCTATAGGGGTATGGAGCAGAATGAACAAGACCCTTGTTCCGTTACAACCTCGATCGGAACAATAAAAAATTAGCTTAACTCATCTATTTTCAAGGGGTTGAATAACAGTGCGGCCTGGGATGTCTTACGTACGTGTTTGCGCTGATAAAGAAATCAGCTTAGCTAAGACATTCTCAAAGTGTGAATACAACCCTCTTCACAGAGGCTCACATATAAGCACTTACTCTTGGTCTTACTTTACTTCAAGATGAAAAGCTGGATCACTTAGTACATGTTATCTTTAAATTTGGGGATCTGAACACAAAAAACATACATTTCATAACATGATACACAGGTTCTGATGTGAATTAATCATAGTACCACAATTATAATTGCATTATAAAACTTACACTGTAAGATTCCTCCACCCAGAAGATTAGTTATTCCGGGGTTGAATCAAACGATTCACAACGGGATAAATAATCGGCAACTACATTGTTCTTACCAGATATGTGCTCAACCTTTATATTATACTGTTGCAAGCGCAAAGACCACCTGGTCAGTCTTTGATTATGGTTTTTCATCCACTGTATGAATGACAGGGGATTATGATCAGACAACACTAAAACTTCTTCATTCCTAGGTCTGTTCACATACACTTCAAACTTTTTCAATGCTGTGATTAAGGCTAGAGTTTCCTTTTCAATAGTTGCATAGTTTTTCTGATGCTTTTTCAGTTTCGAAGACAGGAAACACACAGGGTGTAGAAGGTTATTTTCATCTTCTTGAAGCAGAACTGCTCCAATTCCACAATCAGAGGCATCAACTTGTATCACAAATTTCTTATTAAAGTCTAGAGCTTTAAGCACTGGTTTTGAAGTTAAAATGGCTTTTACTTTCTCAAAGGATTCTTGACATTCTGGAGTCCAAATAAACTTAGCTTTGGGACTAGTTAAGTCTGTCAAGTGAGCTACTACGGCTGAGAAATTTGGACAGAAACGACTACAGAATCCAGCCATGCCCAAAAATCTTTGTAGTTGCTTCCTAGTAGTAGGGAGGGTAGCCTTACGGATACCTTCCACATTGGCATTCACCGGAGCGAGAAGGCCTTTTCCAACTTCAAACCCAAGGTACTGAACAGTCGCCTTCCCAAACTCACTCTTCTCTAGGTTGACTGTTAGTCATGCCTCTTGTAGTTTCTTGAAAACTTTCTTCAGGACTCTGCAAGAATTGTTCTTCCCCGCTTGTATAGAGTAAATGGTAGATAATGTCATCAAAGGTGGGATACACCTAACTTCCGTTCTATAGATCCTAGCAGTTGATCCATCACTCGCTGAAATGTGGCTGGTGCATTCATCAGACCAAATGGCAATACAGTATACTGATACAATCCAAAAGGAGTAATAAAAGCTGACAGCAACTTTGCATTTTCATCTAAGGGTATCTGATAATATCCCTTCAATAAGTCTATCTTGGAAACAAAGTTGGCTTGCCCAATATTATCAAGTAACAGCTATAAGAGGCAAGGGATAATTGTCAGCCATACTAATGGAATTCTGTTTCCTATAATCAGTACACATCCTAAAGGAGCCATCAGGTTTCTCTCTAACACAGATGGAGAACTGAAGTGACTTGAACTGGGTTCTGCTAATCCATGTTGCAGCAAATACTGAACTTCTTTCTTCAGAACATCTCGATAATAAGGTGATAAGCGATAAGCTCTTTGCTTGAACGGTTTTCCGTCTTCTTTGATCTTGATTTCTTGTTTGGTCAGATGAATACGTCTGGGCACATCTTCAAAAATCTCTGTGAAGCTTCTAATCACTTCACTCAATTCCTCACCTTGTTCAACATTAAGATGTTTCAGTTTATCCTCCAAATTTTCCAAAATTGAAGAATTATTCATCTTGCTTTCAGCTCCCAATTCATAGCCGTCATCATCTTCTGTAGATGAAGTTGTCTGTATTATTGACACAGTTTCAGTCCTAGTTTCTGAGAAGTAAGGTTTCAAAAGGTTCACATGTATCTTCTTCTGTGTTTTCTTCTTTCTGGTGTTTCAGTCACATAAGTTCTATCACTTAACTTCTCAATTATCCTGTAGGGACCTTGAAATTTATTGGTAAAGGGAAATCTCTTGACTGGCAGAAACAGTAAGACTTGTTGACCAACACTAAAACTTCTTAGCTTAGTCTTTCTGTCATAGTTCCTTTTCATTTTCTCTTGACTCATTTTCAGATTTTCTAAAGAGAATTTTCTAATCTCTTCTAACCTTTTCCTTAAGTTCTTCACATACTCTCCTTGGATTTCCTCTTTATTTTCCACCCACTTTTCGGGCAAGAATCTTCAAAGGTCCTCTCACTTCTCTTCCAAAAATCATCTCATAAGGTGAACATCCCATGCTTTCTTGATAAGCATTCCTAACTTCAAATAACATTAAGGGTAAACCAACATCCCATTTTCTTCCTGACTCAGAACAATACTTTGTCAGCATACTTTTCAATGCCTGGTGGAACCTTTCCAAGGCACCTTGAGTTTCTGGATGATAAGTAGTTGATAACTGTTGTTTCACCCCTAATAAGTTCATCATATCCTGGAATAACTTGGAAGTAAAGTTCGTTCCTTTATCACTTTGTACAATTTCTGGTATACCAAACTTTGAGAAAAACTCCAATAGTTTCTCAGCAACTATCTTGGCAGATATGTTTCTAACAGGGATTGCTTCAGGATATCTGGTAACAGGACACATTAATGTCAACAGATATTCATTTCCTTTCTTCGTCTTCGGAAGCGGTCCAACCATATCTATAATCACCTTGTTAAAGGGTTCTCCTCTAATTTCTATAGGCTGTAGGGGGGCTTTCTGAATGGTTTCATTAGGTTTTCCAGCTATCTGGCAGGTATGACACTCTCGACAGAACCTGCTAACACCTTTATGAAGTCCAGGCTAGAAAAAAAATCTCAGGATCTTCTCCACAGTCTTCCTGATTCCCATATGTCCAGATTCATGAGCTACTGTCACCACTTGCTTTCTCAATGGACATGAAATCAAAATCTGATGATATTCGCCCTATTCAGCATTTCCGGGTATATCTAAAGGTCTATACTTCCTCATCAGCAAACCTTCCTTCAGATAATAACAGGTAGGAGTTAGTTGCATCTCTTCCTGATCAACAACTCTGAAGAACAAATCAGCTAACGATGCATCCCTCTTCTGCAAGTCCATTAGCTTCTCTCTTGTTACCTGTCCAACTTCAATAGTTGAACTATCAATATCTGCTACCTCAGCTACTGCAGTTTCACTACTATCTTCAGGAACACCTTGACTGCTCAGAGTCTCTTCAGGAACAACAGGTTCTTCATTTTCTTGGGAAATCCTTTCTCGGTCAGCTCCACGGGAGACATCACTCCCTTGGAACAATTGTTCTAAGTTCAAAGATCCTTCACTTGATCCATCCTTGGCGTGCAAATCCTTAGTTTCTTCACCAACATTCGTAATTCTCCTCATACTTCTGGTAGTTACACAACTAGGGAACAGGTGGGGGTTATTCTTCTCCAACTCTACCGTAGGACTAATCCTCAATGGTTTGTCTGTCACTACAGGACAAGGAACAAATGGAACACCACCAACTTCATTACCCAACAAAACATGTACACCTTCCACAGCCAGTGAGTCCTTTACAGCAAAATCAACACTCCCTGTCACCAATTCACAGGACAGGTGTAAGCGGCATATAGGAGTTACTTCCTCTCCTCCTATACCCTTCAAAATAACTGAATCTCCAGTGAGATTCTTTAAGGCCTCCAAACTGCTCAGCCACTCACTGCTTGAAGTTACATTTCCACTGGTTGCTAAACACTCAGCTTGTTTAGTTTCAGTCCTCCCTGTAGTCGGATTTTTCCCCACATTGTTCTTAACAGTCTGTTTGACATGGTCACCTCTTACTATTTGACCAACAGGCTTGGACTGCTGATAATTCCAATAACACTCCTGACTGAAGTGTCCTGCTCTTCCACACTTAAAGCAGACAACATTAGGCTTTTGCAACTGTCTTGGAAAATTAGATGAGGATTTCACATTAGCTTGCTGAGGAGTATTATTACTTGTAGGTTTTCCATTTATAAAATTGTACCTGAAACCTGGATGAGACTTAAAACCTGGGCGTGGTTGATTCTGGTACTTGACATCATAATTGCGCCTGCTACTAATTATATTGTAGTCTTCACTCATTGTAGCAGCTTTGTCAAGTTTTTTTAACCTCTCTCTCTCTCAAATAGGCTCTTATATGCTCAGGAATACCTTTAAAATATTGCTCTAAAACAACTAACTCTTCTAACTCTTCAAAATTTGTAACTTTAGCTGCCTCCAACCATCTTTTAAAACACCTTCTCACTTTATAAGCATAATCCAAGAAAGTTACTTTTTCATCCTTTCTTAAATTTCTGAATCTTTTATTGTAGTACTCTGGGGTCAACTGGTATACTTGTAGCACATTATGTTTGAGCACCTTGTAGTCTTTATACTGATCAGCTGTTAAGGCTAAATAAGCGCTTTTCCCTTTACCAATCAAGACACTCTGTAGCAAAACTGACCATTTATCTTCTGGCCATCCCATACCTGAAGCCACTTTTTCAAAGTGATCAAAGAACTCATCTGGAGCCTCTTCAGTAAACTTAGGGATTAACTTCTGCACTCTTACTACATCAAATGCAGGGTCTTGATTACCATGGTTAGGGTTAGACGGTGTTGCAGGTAATGTGGATCTAGCTCTTATCAATTCCATCTCCCTTTCATGTCTTGCAATTTCTCTTTCCTCTTTTATCCTTTGCCTTTCATCTTCTGCTGCTTCTTCTTCTTTCTTTCTTCTTCTTTCTTGTTTTTCCCTGTCTATTCTCTCTCTTTCAGCCTGCATTTTCAGCTTAATCAAACTTTCTTCTGCTTCTATGCGTCTGAGTTCTAACTCTGCATCACTTTTCTCTTTCTTTTCTACTTGCTTATTTATAAGATCAGCCTGTGCTACATTCAACAACTCTTGAGTCAGTTCTAACTCATCATCATCAGTTATTCTACCAGAGTCTATCAATGCTTGCATGACAATGCATTTGATTTGGGCTTTTATCATGCTACTAGACACATGACAACCACATGCTACTGCTAGAGCACTCCACTGTGCCTTAGTCAGAGTAGTTTCAGACAACACTTGGATGGAAGGGGCTGCTAAAAATTCCTGAGTATTGAATGGAGCCATTTTTCTCAAATACAATTCTAACAATAAAATGCAAAAACAAATATATGGTCACTCATCTAACAAAATATATTCCTAACACCACCAGTATAAGCTAGAGTGATTTCCTCCCTGGTTTCTGGGGATCATTGATACTTGGTACATAAAGTGCCAAATATCCCGGGTCTCTGGGCACCATTAATACTTGTGACGAAGTGGCCTAGAGTATCTGGGTCTGGATACCATTAATACTTGGTGCACGAAGTAGTTAAAGATCTGTGTCTGGACTAGAGGTGTATTGGATATCCGCATCCGCATCCTCATCCGCAGATTATCCGCATTTTTTAGAAACTCCGCATCCGCATTCACATCCGTATTGACAAGTTTTCAACATCTGCATCCACATCCACATCCTCATTGGCAGCACATGCAGCATCCGCATCCGCATCCGCAGTTGGAGAATGCGGATATGCGGATGTCACCCCCTACTCAGTGTTCAATAGTCCATAATCCATATACTCATACATTGTAGGTAACTTTAGAGGTCGGTTTTCTAAATTTGGCTTTTTCATTTACTTATTCAGAATACATGATGCACATTACAAGATATAATTAACTCAGTTACAGTATACCTGTTTTATAGCATTTTGTTTTAGCAACTTCATCATGTCACTCATAGCAGTTGTTGATCATAAAGGTATTGTGTTTATTTGGAAATCTCTCTCTCTCTCTCTCTCTCTCTCTCTCTCTCTCTCTCTCTCTCTCTCTGAAAGCAAAGATTGGCTTTGAGTTTTGTCACTCTTATGCAGTGAGTATGAAATAACCTTTTGCCTATCACAAGCAAATATATCGAAATTACTTGGACTTACATAAAATCCGCATCCGCATCCGCGAGGGTATGGCCATCAAATATCCGCATTTGCATCCGCATCCGCATTTTTCATTTTTTGATGTATGTGTCAGCATCCGCATCCACAAATTTTAAAAAGTTGATATCCGCATCTGCATCCGCATCCGCAAATCAAATTTTCAGACATCCGATACACCTCTAGTCTGGACACCATTAATATTTGTTAACCCAAATTGCCAAGTATCTGGTTACTACACTTACCATTTGTACTTGCTAGTACAAGAGTCCCTTTTGTTCCTGGGTCTGGGACACCCTTTGTACTTAAGGCACAGTTTGTTCAAGTACCTGGTTATTACTTACCTCACTATAGCCAGACACCTGACCCTTCATCACAAATACTAAACGACTGAATACTCTAAGGTAAGCGTGATCCCTTATATAACTGAACAGTCAAGAAAACAATCAGTCTAAGTTCATTAAAATAGGTGTGAGGTAATCTTAATTAAAGGGCATCACTCCTTCTACAATTTAAAATCTAAGTATTTCCCTGATTCTGATTTTTTTGTGGGAAACGGCACAATTATCACTCTATATTTCTACCTAAACAAAATAAAATATAATGCTTAATACTGGGGTTGTAATAAAATACTCATATAAATTTTAAATAAAAAAATTTATTTCTAAATTCAAAATTTATAAGTGAAATTCACCATCTCAGAGAAATTGTTATTACTTGAAAACAAAAGTTTAATTAATTTTTGAATTAGTTATTAAGCAAAATTAAATCAAAGTTTATCAAGAAAATTAATTAAATTAAATCATAAAGCAATAATTAAATTTGAAATGATATTTCATTAAATAAAAATTAATTTGCAAGTGTTAGATTCAAACAATTTCATAATAGAATATTATTCAAACTAATTAAACAAAATAAAGACAATGCAAAAACATAATGCACAATATGAAAACAATTAAAGCATTGACAGTACAAACATTAAGCATATAAAATTGGATATGTCAAAAGAAAAAAAGCAAAAGATAAATGTGTTTAAAAATGATAAAACCTCGAAGTGCACTTCAAAAACATTTGTAAAATACCTAATTCACAGTTGCAACTCCAATCAAAAGGCCTGTTACAATTTTACACTTTTTCACTATTTTCGTGGGCGCCTTCACAAAACTAACAGAAATAATACTATGTTCAGATTCCACAAACAACACATACATTAAAACAGTTACTGAGTGACCTTCTCAAATACAAAATTAATGTGAACTACGTTAAGTTACTGAAACAACCTCGCAAGCGAGAGAGAGAGAGAGAGAGCAATGTTAAACTCTCTAACGCACGCCGCTACGTCTCAAAAGCGAATGAAAAGGTTCTCTATCCCTGTAAGTGTATATGGCCTATGGGGCGGTTAGCAAAACGAAAACATACTACGTCATCTCTATAGGGGTATGGAGCAGAATGAACAAGGCCCTTGTTCCGTTACAAGCCCGATCGGAACGATAAAAAATGAGCTTAAGGGGACCGTCTGCTATGGCGGATGACATGTCAACTTGAAAAAATAAAAAATAGAGTTATTACTTGTATCTATGCAGAAACATGCCGTGCATGCTTTCCAGAAGTTTCAGCCAATTATTTTTACAAATAATGAAGATATAGCGGTTTTTAAATGATGACGTCATCGTAACTGCGTCGTCTGTATGACTGAGTTTGACAGAATCGTTTTTGCGTGTTTATTTTTGCATATATACAGGGATTTTTTCAGATTTTTTTCGAGATTCTCATACATCTGGTAGCAATGAAAGGTAGTGTGAGTTGAGAGCTGGTCAGAGAGGCTATTTATAGACGAGAGCCGCGAGATTCGAGACTCAGAGAATGACTCGGTTACGCCACAGACGTCAAAGGAGTTACATGCACTTCGTCACTTGCGTTTGGTCACGAGCTATTTACGTTGTTTTTATAACTTCTTAGTGAACTTATAGCAATGCCGAAGTTACCTAAGATCAAGAAGGCTACTCAGCAACTAAGGCTTGCAAAATTAGCGAAGGCCAGGAGTGTGCTGAAAGAAAAACACGAAAATTCATTGTTATCAGCGCCCTAATTGTCTCATGTCTCGTTGTCAACATCATTGTCTGGTGTCATGCTGAGGGTATTAATACCACTTTTAGGGGTAGGACGAGGATCCTTGATGTAGAAATCAACAATAAAAGTACAAATAAAGTAATTATAATAATGTTGTTTAGACTTTTATAAGAAAAAAGCAAAATTTACATAGGAAATCTTTGGGAGCTCATAACTCAAAAACATACTTATGCGCGTGTCGGTAACCATTACTCTGTTATTTATTATCCAATTTTAGAGAGAAAGATATCATTGGAAAGAGGAATAAAAATCACATAATTCTGTGTGACAGAATTTTGATTTCTTTCTTTCTTTTTTTCTAAGAATTTTTTGAGTGTCTAGACTAATAATAATAAAAAAAAAAAATCAAAATTCTGTCACACAGAATTGTTCCGTATATAAAGAAGTGTTTATGGTATGATTTTCAATACAACTGATGTCATATTAGCGGAGAAATCTCTACCTATTTTTTTTAAATCATAATTTTTGCTAATAAAACTAAAAGATTTTGCTCAAATGACTTGAAATTTTTATATGATGAAGGTATTATATATATCTAAAACATATATGAAAATTATCTATTTTGCGTAATAAATAAAAATAATAGACATCATAGCGGACGGTCCCCTTAACTCATCTATTTTCAAGGGGTTGAATAACAGTGTGGCCTGGGAGGTCTTACATACGTGTTTGCGCCGATAAAGAAATCAGCTTAGCTAAGACATTCTCAAAGTGTGAATACAACCCTCTTCACAGAGGCTCACATATAAGCACTTACTCTCGGTCTTACGTTACTTCAAGATGAAAAGCTGGATCACTTAGTACATGTTATCTTTAAATTTGGGGATCTGAACACAAAAAACATACATTTCATAACATGATACACAGGTTCTGATGTGAATTAATCATAGTACCACAATTGTAATTGCATTATAAAACTTACACTAAGAATATATATATATATATATATATATATATATATATATATATATATATATATATATATATTATATCTATACATATATCTATATATATATATATATATAGTATAATATATATATATATATATATATATATATATATATATATATATATATATATATAGAGAGAGAGAGAGAGAGAGAGAGAGAGAGAGAGAGAGAGAGAGAGAGAGAGAGATATGGGCGTCTGACATTTAGCCTGTGAACCCTTGTGTTTCCCTTCCACCGTTTGAATAGAACTTGACGAACGAACGGTCGTCATTCGTCGGTGTGATTGAGAAAGGCAGTTGGTGCGCAGCTCTTGTTAACCTATTTTGTATCAGTCTTTGTGTGGAGCGATCTGGCGGCCATTCGTTGGGTGTTCAACGTCGGTTATAATTGGCTCCATGAGGATCAGTATGTCTGCAAGGGATGCGATATGTTCTTGTGTGTGTGTGTGTGTATTTTTTTTCTCAAGGGGAAGAGGAAAAATTCAGTTTTTATTTATTTATTTTTTTTTCTAATAAAACTGAGATGAGAGAAGGCATCCGTTAAAATCATTGTTTATTTTTTTATTTTTTCTAAATAAAACTGAGATGAGAGAAGCAAGTTGAAGGCATCCCTTGCCTATTGATTTCATTATCATGATGAGAAGATTAACGTCTGCATAGGATACTTTTCATTTTTTTGTTATTATTATTTTTTTTTTTGAAGGGGAAGGGGAAATTCGGTGTTTTTTTTATCACTTACATAAATTTCAGATGAGAGAAACAAGTTAAAAACAGTCTCCTTTTGATTTCATTATCAGTAATGAGAGATTACGTCTGCATAGGATACTTTTCATTATTATTATTATTATTTTTGAAGGGGAAGGGGAAATTCGGTGTTTTGTTATCACTTTCAAAAATTTGAGATGAGAGAAACTAAGTTGAAAACGTTCGTCTCCTTTTGATTTTATTATCAATGAGGAGAGATTACGTCTGCATAGGATACTTTTTTTTTAAAGATGGGAAATTCAGTTTTTTTCCCTAAATTTGAGATGAAAGATACAAGTTAAAACATTTGTCTCCTTTTGATTTCGATATCATTGATGATAGATAATGCTCTTCTAAATGACATTGAGGTGTGAGAATATGTCTGCTGGGATACGATTTCGTATGTGGTGTTTTGGACGGGGTATTAAGAGATGTTTTAATATTTTTTATTTTTACTTTTTCTAAATAAAGCTGACATGTGAAGCTTGAAGTTTCTTGTATTGAGCCTCTTTATTATTATTATTATTATTATTATTATTATTATTATTATTATTATTATTATTATTATTATTATTATTATTAGGAAACCACGTTTAAGTGAGCTCCTCAGTATTATGCAATTTCATGCAGAAAATACCTCTTAAGATACTATATCATAAAGCAGTTTAAACACGTGCTTTTAAACATTGCGTATATTTGTAAAATCTCCAAACTAGGTATTTTATATTGATTTCATCCATATTATGTTAAAATCTGCGCATGGCTTTTGAAGGGAAAATGGTAGACGTAAATTTTTTTTACGTGTCAGATTTTTCCTGTATTTTCCTCCTCGTTAGTGAAAACTGACAATATGTTTCTTGTCACTTAGAAAAAAAAAGTTTTTCTTTACCAAGTGAATATTTTCTTAGTTCGTTATTCCATCCATACGAAAGTTTATTATATATTTTTAGTAAGTTATGATTTTTTTTTTACATTTATAACTTATTTAGTTGTCTGTTTTTTAGTGTTTAGAACTGGAAAATAGTTTATGATTATAAGGAGATCGTGCCTCTTCTCACTCCTCTCTTTTTTCTCTCGCTCTCTCTCTCTTTATATTTTATAAGTATCAAGGTAAAATTCTAAACGTGATAAATCACACCTCTTCTCTCTCCCTCTCTCTCTCTCTCTCTCTCTCTCATACACTTAATTTACCTTATTCTTTACATTCAGATAAATTGCAACGTGTGCAATGCAGTCTCTCTCTCTCTCTCTCTCTCTCTCTCTCTCTCTCTCTCTCTCTCTTAATTAACCTTAATATTCATTTCCAGGTAAATTGCTGCTTGTGAAATGCAGTGTCGTGTCTCTTAATACGTAATTTGTCAGATACACTTATCGTTGCGGGAACAGCAGATATTCCCTGAATTTCTAGGTAGAATTTATTCTTGGATCTGCTTTATGAGATTTATTATTGTTATTTAGAGATGTGAGTAAGATGCTAGCTTATTTTAATTGCTCTTAGTTATATTTTATTATCCCATTCTTGGTAACTGTTAATTACCGTATTTCATGTTTGTGATAATTATCTGATTTTGCGTATTTTATGAAACTTATAAATTACGGTCCCTCAGCAACATACAAATATGTTATTAAGGTAGAATGAAGGCCTGAATCTATTTTATTGTTTTGTCGATGGCTGTTGACTCTATCCCCCCCCCAAAAAACCCCCCCCCAAAAAAAAAAAAAAAAAAAATGAACTTCACTTGATTATCTCCAATTCCAAAAAAAAAACTTCACTTTATTAAATCCTGCTAAACAATTATTATGCTAACATTCTCTCTCTCTCTCTCTCTCTCTCTCTCTCTCTCTCTCTCTCTCTCTCTCTCTCTCTCTCTCTCAAAAAAGTTTATCATTAGGGTATGCCTACGTTTCTCATTGACAAATAATGGTTTAAGTAGATGAGGTAAACAATTGTGTTAATGGAAGAACCAGTTTCTTTTGTGTGTGTGTGTGTATGTGTGTGTTATTTTTCCAAGATTAGGTTTCAGTTTCTATTTTCCTGCTTATTTTGGCGTTGTAGATAAAGGGCTTTAGGCTGTACTTACAACCATTGGCGATGTCCGATGCCAATTTGCTTCAAGTCTAATGAAAAACTATATTCCAATTGGTATTCCTCCTCGTATTGAATATAGATATGAATGAATGTGTTTATTTATTAAAACAAAATAACAAGTGAAATCTGGAAGATGTGTGAGTCAACGAGAGAGTTGATGATTTATTCATAAAGTATTTTTAAAGACTCGATATATTCCGCTGATCGTATCAGCTGACGGAGAAGTATTTATTTTGTCTTATAGGAAGATATTTGATTTCGAAGTCGGACATTTATATATTAGAGCAATAATAAGATAATGTGATGATGATATAAGGTAGCATGTCATGGAGACGCCTTAATTTATAGTAGGTAAAATCGTGCAGATGAATACATACTTGATACTTGTAAACGTTCATATACGCACTCGTGATATGGAAAGAGATTATTTTCTGTTGTAACTGGAATTCGATTAAAGCTTTTGTTGACGTCACAGTTCTCTCGGAGCCAGAAGGGAAAGTAGGTGGCTCTTTATTCAGATTCACGCGCCTCCTCAACTTTTTTTTTTTTCTTTTTCTTTTTATTCTCAGATACTCATTTGTCATTCATATTTCGCAAAGCTAATTTTATCGCCTTTCGTGACATTCTTGTCTTGCCTTTGTTTAAATTGAATGCGATGACGTTTGATGGGCTATTTCTGGCGTCTTAGGTGAAGGACTGTTAATGCCAGTCATTTACGTTCTTCTGTTGTTTAACTCTGCTTTCCAAAAATAATAAGTTATTATTATTATTATTATTATTATTATTAATTTGTTTTTTCTCTATCACAGTCCTCCAATTCGACTGGGTGGTATCTATAGTGTGGGATTCGGGTTGCATACTGCCTCGTTCTCCTTTAGGAGTTCACATTTTTCTTTACTAATGTGCGGGGCCCCTTTCTTTCAGGGATTCCCCAAAACCCCCACTCCCTTTTTTTTCTTTTGCATGAGTCCTGGAGCTACTTCAGCGTCTAGTTTTTCTAGATTTACTTTTAAGGGATCTTGGGATCGTGCCTAGTGCTCCTATGATTATGGGTACGATTTCCACTGGCATATCCCATATCCTTCTTATTTCTAATTTCAGAACTTGATACTTATCCATTTTTCCCCCTTTCTCTTCAACTCTGGTGTCCCATGGTATTGCGACATCAATGAGTGATACTTTCTTCTTGACTTTGTCAATCAACGTCACGTCTGGTCTATTTGCACGTATCACCTTATCCGTTCTGATACCATAGTCCCAGAGGATCTTTGCGTGATCGTTTTCTATCACTTCCTCAGGTTGGTGCTCGTACCATTTTATTATTACTGCAAGGTAGCTGATGTTTCTTGCACAGGCTCCAGTGGAGGGCTTTTGCCACTGAATCATGCCTCTTTTTGTACTGGTTCTGTGCAAGTGCCGGGCATTCGCTTGCTATGTGGTTTATGGTTTCATTTTTCGTATTGCACTTCCTACATATGGGAGATATGTTATTTCCGTCTATCGTTCTTTGAACATATCTGGTTCTTAGGGCCTGATCTTGTGCCGCTGTTATCATTCCTTCAGTTTCCTTCTTTAGCTCTCCCCTCTGTAGCCATTGCCCGTGTCATCGCTGGCTAGTTCTTTAGTCTGTCTCATGTATTGTCCGTGCATTGGTTTGTTGTGCCAGTCCTCTGTTCTGTCTGTCATTCTCCTGTCTCTGTATATCTGTGGGTCTTCGTCTACTTTTATTAGTCCTTCTTCCCATGCACTCTTTAGCCACTCGTCTTCACTGGTTTTTCAGTATTGCCCCAGTGGCTCTGTTCTCGATATTGACGCAGTCCTCTATACTTAGTAGTCCTCTCCCTCCTTCCTTTCGTGTTATGTATAGTCTGTCCGTATTTGCTCTTGGGTGTAGTGCTTTGTGTATTGTCATATGTTTCCTGGTTTTCTGATCTATGCTGCGGAGTTCTGCCTTCGTCCATTCCATTATTCGTGCGCTGTATCTGATTACTGGCACTGCCCATGTGTTTATGGCTTTTATCATATTATTATTATTATTATTATTATTATTATTATTATTATTATTATTATTATTATTATTTCAGTAGAGTAAACATATTCACAGTGTCACAAGCACATTGACTTGCAATTCAAGCTTCCAAAGAATGTTGGCTTCAACCTCCTACCACAGACCCCACACTGCGAATGAGAGCTTATGGGCCGTGGCTGAGAGCTTCGTACAACATTATACGCTATACAGAAAACACTTGTTTTCTTCGTTAACTTTCATCCTTATTTATCCGTTAACAGTCAGTCTCCAACTGTGAGTCACGATATATCATTCTTCTTTTGCATCAGCATCCAGTATTCAGTGACCGTAATTTTTCTCCAGTCCCTTACCAATTAATATCGTGCTTTCTCGTCAACCTGTCAGTTTCCCGCGAGACCTCTCTCTCTCTCTCTCTCTCTCTCTCTCTCTCTCTCTCTCTCTCTCTCTCTCTCTCAATCATTACTGCATTAGCAAGTGTCTGAGTATCGTGTAAAGCATGATAGCGTTAGAATCATCGCTCGCCCCATGAATTATTTATTAGTTCTTCTGCGCCAGCGTTGTGTGATCCACGAGTGAGATTAATTCAAGAGAACCGCCAATTTCTCTTGATTGACGTCATACCGAGCTGCCTGCAGGCTTCATTTGTCCTGGATATACCTCTCTCACTCTCTCTCTCTCTCTCTCTCTCTCTCTCTCTCTCGCTTCAATGAAGATGCTTCGCGGTGACGTCACGGCTGATGGCAGGCGGGGGGTGCTAACTTCATTGGTGCTGCGTTGTCATCATAAGCTGTCTCCCAATAGGTGGGCCGTGTTCAATTGTTGCATTGTTATTCGGGTGTTCGCGGTAATGTCAATGTAATTTGCGTTATTCAGATAGGACGTATAATAATTCATTCCATGCCATTTCGGCGGCTCGTGAAATGGGCGGAGTGCCATGTAATGACGCCTTATGTGGGCGTGTTTTAGCTGACTGAAATTATATGCATTGGATGGTTCGCCCCTAGCGCGTCGTCGGAGGTCTTGGGGACGTGTCGGAATGTTAAGGGTCATCTGTGATTTGGTATTGAATGTTGAAGTTAGTGAGATGTGGAAGGATTTTTTCCCCATGTTTTATGCATATGTCTTAAATATGTATGTAAATAAGCACGCTAACAATTTGTATATTTGTGATCGTATTCTACCATTCCTCCTCCTCCTCCTCCTCCTCCTCCCTCCTCCTCCTCCTCCTCCTCCTCCTCCTCCTCAAGCGCGCGCACGCACATATTTTTATGCTATTACCAACGGGAAATTTAATCTTTACAAAACAAAAATAAGAATGACAATTCATTTCCATCTTACAACCGGCCATTCTTTCCCTGAGTTTTTACTAGACTTTTTTTTCTACCACTCTTGACACTTCGATCATATATTCATTCATATTTTTTTTTTCTGCGTATTTCTGTTCCCTAAAGCTGTTTATCAAGCAGTTTTATGTGTTTGTTTTCTCGAAGTCTACTCAACGTCACGCAAATTCTCTTCAGCTACCTCCTCTCGCTTCGTCTGACTCCATAAATGCTTTCCAGACTGTTATATTGAACGTCTTTCAAAGAGCATTGCGTATTCTCATTCTTAAAATATATGTCTCCCAATCGGGTTCGAATCGCTTGAGTCTTCCCTCTGGATAAGTTTCCAACTGGCTGACTTCTCTCTCGCCTCTCTCACATCTTATGTGTATAAATAATTCCAGGATCTGTCATCTTACATTCCCACCACCCAGCCCCGCCCCCTTTCATGTTTTTTTTATTTACTTCTCGCCTCTCTCGGCATCTTTCGTATATGTGAAAGCAATTACAGTCTATCATCGTCTTACAGTCCCATCCCACGCCCTGCCTCCATTCATGTTATTTTCTGACTTTTTTTTATTTTTATTTTATTTTATTTTAGAGAAATTCCCCAACATGTTACGTACGCAAATGCATTAGCGTAAGGAAAGTTCCTTGAAGGTGTCAGGAAATGGAGGAGCTATGTTTGATAAAATACCAAAGTTGTCTGTGTGCAGTGATTTAGAATTTGTTGATACCCGTCAAAGCATTTTTTTGTTTCGCAGGGAAATGCTTTGTGGGAATTAAATGCTAAAAAAAATTAAATAAATTGTTAATCATTTGGAACTGCCCATCACACGAAAAGTAAGTAAATAAAAAATCAAGAAATTAATGACGTGATTAGATTCTCAATTCAGAATATAACGTTATGCTTAGAAAAATCTCCTACTATGTGCATAGGATGGTAATAGTAGAAAAATACACGTGGGAGTTGATGTAGTGATGCATTTGAATGAATTATTACCAAATTGTTACTATACATGAATGGGTGTAATCTGCCGTGAAATTGCTTTTTGCCGATTTCCATACACGCGCCATTGGTGGCAATTGGCATTGTGGTCAGCTATTTACGGTTGACTGTCTCTCTCGTGTCTATATATCTTTTGGATTTGCCATTTTGTCATCAAATAAGTGTACACATTTCATTCAACTTTGTCAGCGCAAAGTCTGTAGTGGCACTTTTTTTTTTTCTGCCAACAAATACATGAACACATGTCATTCCATTTTGTCAGCGCAGAGTCTTTAGTAGGATTTGCCTTTTTTTTTTTTTTTTTTTTTTTTTTTTTGTCAACAAATACATGAACACATTTCATTCAGCTGGGTCAGTGCAAAGTGTGTAGCGGGATTTTTTTTTTCAGCAAATACATGAACACATTTCATTCAACTCAGCACAAAGTCAACAAGTATACATGAACACATTTAATTTAATTTTCCGGGCAGAGTCTGTAGTACAGTAGCATTTTACTTTTGTAAAAAAAATTTCCAACAAACACATGAACATGTTACCTTCAACTGAGACTGCTCAAAGTCTGTAGTGGAATTTTATTTTTATTTATATTTTATTTTATTTGTTTATTCAACAAATATATGAACACGTTTCATTCAACTGAGTCACCGCAAAGTCTGCAGCGGTGGGAGACGGTATGTGTGAGTCCCGGCTGTGAATCTCGTTTTCTGTTTGTTTTCCTGATGTGTCTGTGAGCTGAGGTTACTTGAATAGTTTGTCTCTTTTATACTTTTGCTAGTTTCAAGGGTATTTTCGCTTACTCGGGGAGTCAGCTTTACAAGCTAATTTGTTGTTTTTGATGTTATTCTTGTTGGTGGGGTAAGAAAGCCCCGTGGAAGAGCCTAAAAAGGTCTGAAAAAGGTGCTTCGTGTTGAGTTAAAGATACAGGAATTTTAGGATATGATGTTTACGATTTATTTATTAGAATGAAATTATAAAAGAAAATAAATGATGTGCATGTTAAACAATACAGAAAATTATTTCTAATAAAATATTCCGTATTTATTTCAATTTTCGTTGGTGATCTAGGTACTATTTGACTGTAGATTTTAGCACGTTTTTATTGGTTTGGTCACGTGTCACATATACTGTGTTTCTTTATATACATAACAATAATATATATATATATATATATATTATATAATATATAATATATAATATATATATCTACATACATACATACATACATACGCAGTACCGTTAGTGTTTGTTGGATTTCGGTCGTTACAGGTTCTTTAATTTGCTAGGGACAGGATTTCGTATGGTTTCTCTAATCTTCCCGACGTCCGCCTTTAAAGATCCAGGAGAAGAGAAGTCAGACAGACTGAAGTCACAGAAGTCCGCAGGGAAAAACACCTTACGTATCATTTTTCCTGGTAATTTGTCCGAGGGGCGATTTCTATGGCGTTATACCGTCGTGCTACCGACGCACAATTTGTTTTTCCAGCATTTGTATGGAGTCGCTAAGTGCGAAGTATGTGACATTAGTGGGTAATGTGTACTCTTCTACCTTTAACACCTAATGGGAATTACGACTTAGACATGTAAATGGAAAATTATTTGGGAACTGACGACGTTTGTACTTCTTGCGGAACCATCACTTTGGACAAGGATGAAGAATGGAAAGTTTGAACGTGCTGCCTACTGTCACTTCGCTGTCCCATCAGACCCTACGTATTTGCTCTTTTGAATTAGTTGTGTAATAGCCCGGAATTACCAGTACTCAGATCTTCGAATATTAGTGGTTTAATAGCCTGGGATTACCAGCACTCAGATTTTCGAATATTAGTGGTTTAATAGCCTGGGGCTACCAGTACTCAGATCTTCGAATATTAGTGGTTAAATAGCCTGGAATTACCAGCACTCAGATGTTCGAATATTAGTGGTTAAATAGCCTGGAATTACCAGCACTCAGATCTTCGAATATTATGTTAAATAGCCTGGGAATTACCAGCTCTTCAGAATCTTCGATTACAGTGGTTAAATTAGTCTGGAATTACCAGCCCACTCGAATCAGATCTTTCGAATAAATTTAAGTGGTTTAATAGCCTGGAATTACCAGCACTCAGATTTTCGAATATTAGTGGTTTAATAGCCTGGAATTACCAGTACTCAGATCTTCGAATATTCCTGGAATACGTCAAATCAAACCTTATTTGTATTTGGTCAACCTTAATGTTTATATGACGAAATATTTCCTAGTTTTATTTATGTACTGAAACCCAATTTTTTTGTCTGTCTACTCATGTTTGAAAGGGAGTCACTCCTTTCAAAGGATTGTCAAGGAATTGGCAAAAGAATTGCCTGGTCAGATTTCCAAGAGAATAAGAAAGCATCATGATTTAGGGGAAGTAAGTCATTTTGATTTATCAGGGCCAGGAAGAGTGGAGATAGTAATCAATGCTAGTTAAAGCTGTATATTAGGCATGAATCTTGAAGGGGCCTTAAAATGTTTATTATGCAAAGAACAAATAATCATACTTCAGTCAAGTGCAGTTTCCTGAAGAATTTTCTTTCTTTTAGACGAAGGGGAAAAATCTTAAGAAAGAGAAAGATATGATAACATATTTTTCATGTTACTGCTTAATTCTCATACTTTCTGAAGCTTTTGGAAAGTGAAGTTGGTTGTAGAAATGCGGAACTCCATGAATAATGATGCACTGATTGCTAGTAGTTTAAATAGTATTCATCTGGCTGTATCGATATTAAAAGCTTGAAGGCATAAGAATAAGAGAGGAACGCAGTTAGAAATGTATCTCTGTCTCTATCTTTTTGTCTGTGTGTCTCTTGTATACCTACGTGTTTATATATATATATATATATATATATATATATATATATATTTAACACACACACATACATCACATAACCATCTCTCTCTCTCTCTCTCTCTCTCTCTCTCTCTCTCTCTCTCTCTCTCTCTCTATATATATATATATTATATATATATAATTATATATATGTGTGTGTGTGTGTGTTGGTGTGTGTGTGTGTGTGTGTGTGTATTTACATGCATATACATATACAATTAATTTGCTTACTTGCTCGCATCATCTTGGTATACATAACGTTTTCCCTACAAAAGTTATACTTCACGAAAAAATACTATTTTATCGATATATATCGATAATAGTAAAGGCATGTAATGCACACTTCCATGTTATTAATTCCTTTCCATCCCTGAAAGCTATTTATTCCTTACGGGAAAAGTTGGATGACCTATTAAATTTTTATGTAAATTGATTAGAGCCCTAGGAATATTTTGTACTGAACTAGCAGCGAAGTTGTTGGCTTATAAGGCAAATGTTCAAACCAGCGTTATGTTTTTATTAGAATTTGAGTAAAATGTAAGCTTCGGCATTCGCAGTACCCTGTCTCTTAAAATTGGAGATTTGTGTGTGTTTAATTTTCTGTAAAATAAAACTATTGAGATGATTTTCTGTCTGTCCGTCTGTTCTCATATCTTAAAAACTATTCAGGCTAGAGGGCCGCCAATTAGTAGGAGGATCATCCACCCTCCAATCATCAAGCATACCAAATTGCAGCCCCCTTGTCTCAGTAGTTTTTATCTTATTTAAGGTTTAAGACAGCCATGATCGTGCGTCTGGCAGCGCTTTAGGACAGGCCACCACCAGGCCGTGGCTGAAAGTTTCAGCGGCCGCGGGTCATAGCATTTACGCCGCGCAGAAAACTCGCTTCGGTGTGTGTGTGTGTGTGTGTGTGCTTTTTTTTTTTTTTTAATTTATAGCAATGGAATAAGTGGCTATTGAAATTCTCCTTCTAATCAGTTAGTGAGATGCGCGGTAAGCGTTGACGAGTTTTTTTATTTTATATTATTTTATTTTATTTGTTTATTTATTTTGGAGCTGGAATCAGAGTCCTGTTAAATGAGTGCATGTATAATTTTGTGAATGATGTTCACTGAGGTTTTCTTCATTGTGCACAAATTAGAATGAGATAATTTTTATTTATTTTATTCTTGATATATATATATAATATATATATATATATATGCATATATTTATATTTATGTTATATATATATATATATTATATATATATATATATATATACACACATATATATGTAAAAATAAAAGCAAAATCCACGAAAGGAAAGTGAAACGAAGGTATACGCGAAGCCTTTCGACTCATTGCCCTTTACTTAGCAGACCGCTAAGTCAAGATCATTCGAGTCGAAAGTGCTTGCAGTACTCCTTCATTTCACTTTCCTTTGTGGCTTTGTCCTTTATTATATATTCATCACTTTCCATATTTTCCTGATTCAGTTGTACGCATATATACGAGTATGTATCAGTATTTTGTGTGCGTGAATGTTATATGCAACTTATCAGCGATAGAGCAAGAGCATCAATTTCCACATAAAAAAATGAAGAAAAAAAAAATAATACAGGGTTCTTCTCGACTTGGGCTATTGACGTCAGTAAACTTATATCCACCGATGGTGATAGCGCGTCAATCAGGATGAAGCATCGAGGTATATATATAATACATTTACATAATGCCCGGACAACCGCATGTTTTTCCTTGGGTTTTTTTTATTGAATTTCGTTATATATATGTGTATGTATGTATATATTTATATTTATTCATATGTGTATATTTATATTCATACGTACATACATAGTATACTTGTCGGTAATAAATGCAAAAATTATATTTGGAAATTAAGTCGATGAAGGTAATCATGTATGTTCTCTCTCTCTCTCTCTCTCTCTCTCTCTCTCTCTCTCTCTCTCTCTCTCTCTCTCGCTCTCTCTCTCTCACAGCTGATGAAAAAGTAATCTCTCTCTCTCTCTCTCTCTCTCTCTCTCTCTCTCTCTCTCTCTCTCTCTCTCTCTCTCCCGGAGGAGGGATTTCTCCATCAATAAGAGCGATACGAGCATTTGCGTCATTCATGATACTTGAGGTTGCTAATCCTTATTTTATCAAGAGCCGTTTGTGATCATATTTTTATTTTAAATCTGTGTGTTATCATATTTTCTCTTTAAGATCTGTGAACAGTAGTCGCTATGTTGACCTGTTACCGAAGCTTCAACAAATAAATGCAAAATAATATATAATGCATAAGAATTATGGTATAAATACGATCCACTTGCAGAAGTATTATTATTATTATTATTATTATTATTATATTATTATTTTATTATTATTATTATTATTATTATTATTATTATTATTATTATTATTTGGAAGATGAAACCTGTTCATATGGAACCACCCAACAGGGGCCAATGACTTGGAATTCAGGCTTCCAAAGATTAGGGTGTTCGTTAGGAATAAGTACCTTACAGACCTTACATCTTGTTCGGGTTGCCCAGGTCCCTCAGTGTGAGGCACCTCTAATGTCCTACCAGAGAGTTGCTAGTACATCTTCCGGTATATTTTGCATCTTCCAATCTTGGATGGTCTGGGATGCAGTTTAGATATTTGTCGAGCTTATTCTTAAACACATCTACGCTCACTCCTGATATATTCCTCAGATGAGCTGGCAACGCATTGAATAGACGCTGCATTATCGATGCTGGTGCGTAGTGGATTAATGTCCTGTGTGCTTCCTTATTTTTCCTGGTATAGTTTGGGCACTATTAATCTACCTCTGCTTGCTCTTTCTGATATTTTTAGTTCCATGATATTTTCTGCTATTCCTTCTATCTGTTTCCATGCCTGAATTATCATAGCGTTCTCTTCTTCTCCTTCTAGACTATATAATTTTAAGAATTGTAGTCTTTCCCAGTAGTCTAGGTCCTTAACTTCTTCTATTCTAGCTGTAAAGGAAAGGACCTTTGTACACTCTCTATTTGTGCAATATCCTTTTGATAGTGTGGGTTAGGGTACCATATCATATTGCAATATCAAGTGGACTACGAACATATGTTTTATAAAGCATAATCATGTGTTCAGCTTTTCTTGTTTTGAAGTGCCGTAACAACATTCCCATTTTTGCTTTACATTTTGCCAACAGAGTTGCTATTTGATCATTGCATAAACATTTCCTATTCATCATCACACCAAGGTCTTTAACTGCTTCCTTATTTGTGATGGTCTCATTATTAGGGCCCTTATATGCATATAGCTTTCTTTCTCTGTCTCCATAATTTATTGATTCAAATTTATCAGAGTTAAATACCATCCTATTTACCTCTGCCCAATCATATACTTTGTTAAGGTCTCTTTGTAGAGCGTTCCTATCTTCATCACAAGTATTTTCCTCTACTTATTCTTGTGTCATCTGCGAAACTACTCACTACCGAATCTTTAACATTATTGTCTATGTCTTCAATCATAATAACAAACAGTATTGCAGCTAACACCGTACCTTGCGGCACACCGGATATACCTTGGCTTTCATCCGATTTCTCGTCGTTTGCAATAACTATCTGTTTTCTGTTGTGTAAAAATTCTTTTAACCATCTTCCTACTTTATCCACGATATTGTGTTTTCTAATTTTCTTCGCTAATATATTATGGTCTACTTTATCAAAAGCTTTTGCAAAGTCTAAATAAACCACATCTGTTTCATTTCCGCTTTTCATATTTTTGAATATGTTTCTCACGGTGGACTAACAGTTGGTTTGTGTACTTTTTCCGGGTACGAACCATGTTGTCCTTTATTAAAACAAAACTTATTTTTTAAATTAAAATTTTCAATAATATTTTTCTTCATTACCCTTCTTTCATACAATTTCATAATATGTGATGTTAGACTCACAGGCCTATAATTACTTGCCTCTAGTCTTGATCCACTTTTGAAAGTAGGGGTAATATATGCTAATTTGTGCTCATCATAAATCTTGCCTGTATCTACACTTTGTCTTAATAATATTGCAAGTGGCTTTGCGATAGAATGAACTACTTTTCTTTAACAAAATAGCAGGAATTCCATCAGGCCCTGCCAGCAGCTCCATTTTTAATTTCATTAATAGCCTGCACAATATCAGCTTCATTAATATCTATGTCAGCTAAATATTCACTATTTTCATCCCTTACTTCTATATCATTATCTTCATTATCTATTCTAGGGGTGAATTCTCTCTTATATCGTTCTGCCAGTATGTTGCAAATTTCCTTTTTTTCATTCGTTATCTCCCTTCAATTCTCAAGGAGGGCCCATTTCTATTCTTCTTTTTATTCATCTTCTTCGCATATAGAGTATAATAGTTTTGGGGTTTGCTTGATATTTAATAGGGAGGGTTTTTTCTTCCAAGTCCCGTTATTCATTTTCTTTTGATTGTTTTATAATCTTTTGGTTCTGCATTTTCTATCTTACTTTTTAGTTCTATAACTTTCCATGCATTTTTTTCTTTGCAAGACCTTTTTTTTCCACTTTCTGATTTTCTGGAACAAGATCCTCTGTCTCTTGGTATGCATGAATGATGTTTTACTTTTCTTCTTCGGTATATATTTTTGTTTTTCCACTATTTTTCTCCAATATTTTATATAATATCTCCGTATTTACCCTTATGTCATCACTTACGAAAATGTTATTTCCCAATCTTTGTTTAATTCTTCATTAATTCTGACCATTTTATATTTTTACTGTAGAAGTTGTATTTTCCATATCCTCCCACTTTTTCATTTCTTGCTTATCTCTATTTTCACTTGCTTTGGAATGAACTGTTAATTCTATGACATTGTGGTCTGAAATACTCGCATTATAAACTATTATTTCTTTAACATAATTCATCTCGTTCACAAATACTAGGTCTAAAGTATTTCCTTTCTTGTTGGCAGGTGATTTATTTGTTGAATGTTGTATTCTAGTAGCATATCTAATAGCTTTTATGCATTGCCTCCTATCTTCTGCACTACTATTACTCTCTTTTTTATATGCATAAGTACAACCACAATCTATTTCGTTCTTTCCATTCTACGAAAGGAAAGTTGAAGTCACCAGATAGGAGAATAGTCCAGTCCTTGTGATTTCTACATATATCATCCAATTTATCAATTATTAAGTCAAACTCTTTAGTATTAGGAGGTCTATATATTACTATGTTCATCAATTTTTCAGATTCAAATTCTACCGCTATTAGTTCACATTCTGAGTTACTATATTTCTCATATATTTTTTCCTTGTTTTTTGTCTTTCCCATATATTGCGGTTCCCCCTTGATTCCTATTTTTTCTATCTGATCTATAAGTTTTGGAACCCTTTTATTTGATCATCATTCCAGTCTCTTGGGAATACCAGGTTTCACTTATATTCATTATATCTATTTTCTTTTCATTTGGGTTGTTCTTCTAAGTACTCTATTTTTCTTTTTGAGTTACTTCGTAACTAAACCCATGCGCATTCATCACTATGATGGTTTGCGTGTTTTCTCCTTCATTTAATACTGGTAGTAATAAGGATTTTCCATGTCTCTTTTCTGTTCTGGTAGTTGTTCTTTTTTTCATTTCCAGAAATTTCTGACATTAAAAAATCCAACTTTTCGCATAAATATTTGATCTTCCTTCATCATAATTATTCATTTTGTGCAGAATCTGCAATTTCTCCGTTTCTGCAATATCTCAAATTGATTGGTGGTTTGCTTTTCTCTTTTACCTGATATTCTTGATTTCTCTTATCTTTAATTTTTGTTTCTTTCTTATTTTGGATTTTTATTACTTGGTTGGTTATTTATTTGATTATGATTCATGGGCTACATGGGTGCATATATTTGCATTTTTTGTCGAACTTACATCCTTTTCCTTCTTTTAGGTTTTTACATATTTTTTGGATGCAGATCTCTGCAATCATCCCCATATCCATCTAAGTATGCACATTTACCATATATTTCATAGTTTTGACATATCTTAGGATGTTTGTAGTAACATCTTTCTCAAATCTGCAATTCCCTCTTTTCAAAAGGTTGCAGATTTTGTCTTTCTTGTCTATTTTTTTTTTTTTCCTCTTTCCCGTCATTGTATAGATCTGGGTAGAGCCTCTTCGGGATTTGCTTTTTCTGTTGTCATATCGTAATTTAATTTATTTCTTCGTAGGTATGCTGCTTTATTGCCTCATATGTATATCAATGAGTATCTCTGCATCCATACTTTTTTATCTTGTTCTTTGTTTTCCTTATTTTTTTCTGTCATTTCATTTTTGTTTACTTCTCTTCCGTTTTCCTCTTCTTCTTTTTCTTCTTCTTCCTCTTCCTCTTCTTCTTCATCCTCACTCTTTGTACATTCAATCTTGATTTAATAACATTGTCTATCCATGATGACATGTTGACAAAAAATTCTTGTATCTTTTCTCAAAATCTTGTATTACCTCAGCACACTGTGGATGGGTCGGAATGTTGCATGCAGCACATTTTCTGATTAGGTTTTGTGGATTGACTATTGCTATACCAAACCTTACACAGTTTGCATGCTTTTGGCATTCTTTTTCCTAATGCATCAATTAGGATATTCACAAGATTCACCTTATCATTTTCTTTGTCGGATATGTTGGTTTATGTATATTTTTCTTTATGAGTCTCTTGACCACTTGGATTTTATTTGGAACTTCTTCAATTATTTTCAAGATGTTTTCATTAGATTTGTTCCAGTTGTTTGAAGGGATTATATCCTTCTAATATATTCATGAATGCTTTTGCATCTCTTTTTGGTTAGGACTGTTGCTGATTTCATAGATGAGAAATGCCAGTTCCCTTCCTGCTACCTCATCGTATTGCGAATCTGCTAAACACGCCAAATTACGCCACCTCTTCCCGCAGTTGGAACTTACTGCCATCTTGTTCTGATTTATAGTATTACACTTGATAAACTAACTTAGAAGACGCTTTATCCTACTATTTTCACACTAATCTTATCACCGATAGTTCACGAACACTTCTAGATATTTCTCAAATTCTAGTCGTATGTTAAACTTGTGATATCTGTGATTAATCTGACTTCACGCGGGTACGTCTCACCAAGCAAGATGGCTACTACGAGAGAGGTTAATGGAAATACACAAAGAAAAAATCCATTTATAAATTATCTTCATCGCTTTTGAGTACAAATATCCAAGTCTTATATAAAGTTGTAATATCAATTAAAGATCTATGCACGATTAATATTGGTTTTCTGTGTGTTTGTCGACCACGAAGCCATTTTATGTAGAATAATCTTTCAGTCATTATTCACAGTTTTCTAAAAATAAGTTGCATGTTTCAGTGATGGAGAGAGTAGGTTATGTGCTAACGGTATCTATCCTTGAAGCACTAACTAGAACTGGTATGTATCTGGCTGTCACTAAAAATCGTACTTTTGTTTCTTATTGTTATGTGCCAATTTTGTTTGTATTATCTGATGAGTACATTTTACAGCGCCGAACTTATTTCCCGTGTTGTTATGCCGCGTTCAGAACTGCATTCCTCTCCTTTTATTACTTGTCTGTTCTGTATATAAATCATGTTTGAAACTCCCCCCCCCCCCCCCCTTCCCCCCCTTACCCTATTTGAGAAGCGGCCATTCCTCTGCAGATCATAAATTTAACTTCTGCACAACAGCGCTGGATCACAGACGTTTAAAAGAATTCCCGCTCTAAGGTCGAGTGTTGTCACCATCGCATTGTATTCGTGTCACCTCGGTACGCCTTGACAAGTTAAACATAATGTATTGTAAAAGCGCCTACTTCGTTGCACGGGTATATCTTGCACGATTTCGCGCACGTCCTCTCCATCTCCCCCTTCCATGAAATCTATTTTATCCCTTTTATCACTCCTGAAATCTTCTTCAAGTTCAAAAACATCATAAGTTGATCGCCTTGCGCCAAGAGGGTTGTGCTAACTCCGCCATCACATTTTTTTATTTTTTCTGTTTTATGCAAATGAGCCAGTGTGCACTTTGCTCGGATCTTCCTCGAGAATCAGTCATGCTATCGTATCTTTGACACGCTATCTGCCCAGGTATGGAACTGCTTACCATGTTACGGCGTCGACTTCTTGACGATCGTTTTATGTCTTAAGAGGTTTGTAGATAAAAAAAAGAGAGAGGAAAAAAAAAAAAACACTGGGGTTTGTCGATGCTACTGTAGTGAAAGGAGATGAATGTGGCCTTATTATAATACTAACGTGTTTATCTTTCGGTGTGTCTTTACAATTCTGCTACATATCATTTTAACTTCGTTTTTTGTCATTTCGAACTATGCAGCCAGTGTTGGTGAAAACAACTTAAATCTAAGCTTGCCTTTGTAAACAGGAAAAGGATGATATTCGAAGCTGCATAAATGATTTAATGAACGATTTCCTCCTACTTGGCTGTGGCGCTTTTACTGTTAAGTTCAACTATTTTTCAACACTATTCTTGAGTGATTGCACTCACTGAGTTGAGTGATTGCATTCACTATACTTGTGCGCAACCTTTAGTGGCTTAACGCGTTTAGTATCCTGGCAATATGCGACCACTTCGGTTTGTCTTCTGCGTCGTGCCGTGTTTCGAAAAATAACTTCTTTTCCACGCCCGCCTTCGTTTAGTTTATGGGTTCCGTCTGTGTGTAGAATCTGATGGTCATTTATATATCAGATGTACATGTAATTGTATCAGGCACAATGGCCTCTTAACTTCTTAAATGTTTCGCGTTTTTTTTTTCTTTTTTTTGGGGGGAGGGAATGGATACGTTATTGCAATTACATATGTATACATATACATTCATTTATATATTATGTATATATATATATATATATATATATATTATTTGTATGTGCACGCGCGCGCGTGCTCTTGGTTGCAAGGTGAGCATCTTGGTTAAGTGGAGCAGAGTTGTTTACGATTACTATATCTGCAGATTGCTCCTGACTCACTTACCCGCATTGGTTCTCTGCTGGAAATGGATGCCAGCCTTAGCACTGGAGTCCAGGAAGAAAAGTGCGCGGAGTTTAGCATATTCATCCGTAAAGAAAGGCTCTCTAACCCCCTTCAAAAAAACAAAAAAAAAAAAAGGGGGGGGGGGCGCATTTGATAAACAACGCAAATAATTGAATGTGTACGGATAACCGCTCTGAAAATGATTATCATTGTAAATACATATTTTGTTCAGCGATTACAAAATCGTCATATCACGGTCCAGGTGAAAGCAAGGCACGCCAAATAATTAAAAACTAACGTAATTCGTTTACATAGAATCTTCCTGGACGATGCAACCTTCAAAGGAAACTAGTGCACATAGTCGCAGCTTCTTCATATGCTCGGAACATTCGAGATAATAGAAGGCTGTATTTAATTGTTTATTTTTGTATTCGTATATTTTATTACGTATGGTCTTGGCCTGCCACCTCGGTGGCCGCGAGTGCGATTCTCGGGCATTCCATTGAGGTGTGAGAGATGTGTAATATTTCTGGTGATAGAAGTTCACTTTCGACGTGGTTGGGAAGTCACGTATAGCCGCTGATCCCGTTGCTGAATAACCACTGGTTCCATGCAACGTAAAAACACCATACAAACAAACAAACAAACAATATTACTTTTCAACGTCACTGTTGACTATGTAGTGAGTAAACAATTTTGCCACAGTTATTCATTTACCATTGTCAAACGCACTCAGGACATCATATAGTTATTAGTTCCCAACCGACAAAGTCAGGCACGAGCCATATCATCAGGATTTTTCGTATACATAAGTAGATCATATATGTATATGCATATATGTAATATATGAAGGGAAATCCTTCGTCTGTCTGTCTGTCTGTCTGTCACTCTTACCTTGTCATATGTAGAGTTGTGTAGATTTACTAGTACTTGATATAATTATTTTTGCTGATAAATATTTAAGTACACAAATACATTGGTACGTGTCATATGTAAAGTTGTGTAGATTTACTAGTACTTGATATTATTTTTGTAGATAAATTCATAAGTACACAAATACATTGGTACGTGTGTTTAAAAGGGCGTAAAGATATACAGATACGTGAAAGTGAAAGGTTTGTGTATGTACATGCTTATAACTGATTCACTTAAGGTAGATTCTCGTATGAGCCTTATTCTTACGAGACGTTTGTTTGGTGGCCGCTGATTGGCTGGTACCGGGAGGAAGGCAGCTCCCAGCCAATCAGCGGCCGCCAAACTAACGTCTCGTAGGCATAGGGATCATCCAAGAATCTACCTTAAGTGAACCAGTTATAGGTACACAGGCACATATATTTTGAAGGGCGTGAAATGCATGATTGCCATTACTGCGTATGGTAGATGGTATAGACTAATGGTGACATTTTCTTGATTTACCCTTCAGTTGGTATCATAAATTCTATAGAAAATTGATATCTGTTTCAAGTATTAATGTTCTTGCAGTGTGAAAGCTCATTACTTTTACAGATTCTGCTGATTTGTTTCAAGTTAAATGAAACTGTTTTTCCCTCCACAGTATTTGGTTTTTCGGGACTTTAAAAATAGAAAACATTTTGCATAGTGCTTTGCTTCTAACTGGAAAAATAAGTGGACATTTTTATATTTCCATCTCCTTTTTGCCCCGAGATTCCCCGTAGAATTTTTACTGGGAATGTTAACAAAGGGGGGGGAGGGGGGCGGCATGTTTACGTACTCTTCAAATGACGAGTTGAAGGCCAGGGACGAAAATAGGTTAAAATTATTCAGTTTTCATGATCAGTGTTTCGTCGCAAGAGATGAAAATATCGAGTTATGGGCAAACATCGTGGCAAATATTCAGGACGTTGAAATGTGAAGTAGCTTGCAGTTCTCATTGTAAAGAGCAACTTCATTAACTCATTTCCGTGGTGTATGCGCGTCACAAGTTATTTTGCCAAGTCGTAAATCCTCTCGAGGATTTGTTATTGTCTGAATAACATAAAAGCAAATAACAAATAGCTTCGTTCCCTTTCCAAAGCAGAATATAAACAGCGACTTATTGTGCTCGCGAACACATCACAGCTACAGTGTGTTGTGGTGTGTGTGTGTGTGTGTTGTACCACTGTGCCTGCGTATGCAATCAAGGGAAGGCATGAACGATTACTTGGCGATCGTCTTTGCTCGCTTTTCTTGTTGGGCTGTGCATTGCCTAGCGAATCAGCCTGAGCAGTGTGACGTTGGCCCATCTGTCCACAGCCAAAGGCTAATGTAATCCCATCTGAAGAAGTCGAATGTAAGTCGCAAAGATGGATGGGTAGATAGAGATAGGGATAGGGAGAGAGATGGAGAGAGGAAGCTTAAACAGACTGATGAGATGCTGCGTAATTCTTCCTTGGGGCGACATTTATGATATGGAGTATATATATTTATGCACACTATATATATATACATACGTACATACATGCATATACATATATATATATATATATATATATATATATATACATATATATATATATATATATATATATATATATATATATATATATATTATCGTATAAAAACTCATTATATTATTATTATTATTATTATTATTATTATTATTATTATTATTATTATTGGTGAAGCAAATCCACAGTTATGTAAATGTGCATATATTTAAATTTAAAAAACAGCAGGGATAGCTTTCGGGAATCTGTACGGTTCCCCTTATCGGAGATTGATAAGGGGAACCGTACAGATTCCCGAAAGCTATCCTTGCTGTTTTTAAATTTAAATATATGCACACTTAATTACTGTGGATTTGCTTCTCCATTTGAAGACTCGTGCTACTATGAGGATTTTTTTTTAATATTATTATTATTATTATTATTATTATTATTATTATTATTATTATTATTATTATTATTATTATTATTGGGCTTACTTAATATTCCTAATTACCTTTATGTTATGTGATGAATCAACATTTATATATATATATATATATATATATATATATATATATATATATATATATATATATATATTTCTTCCGATTCTCGTTCGTCAATTTCTGGTGAAAAATACGCAGACTTCCTTCTTCCATTTATTGAAGAAGGAAGTCTGCATATTTTTCACCAGAAATTGGACGAACGAGAATCGGAAAAAACTTCGTCACTATGAAGAACCTGCAAGGAAACTTATTGATGCCCATAAAGCAGTTGCTTTTAACGAAAATTGTATTAGAGAAAAACTAGCCCTAAAAGTGTGTGTGTGTTTATATATATATATATATATATATATATATATATATATATATATATATATATATATATATATATATATATATATCTGTGCGTGTGTGGATTTATATCGAAACAACGGTAATCAGGAATATTAAGCAACCACACTAATAATAATAATAATAATAATGAATAATAATAATAATAATAATAATAATAATAATAATAATAAATGTGTTTTGATAAAGGTAAAATCCACCTTAGAATTGCTGACTCAATCTCCTCGGTGTTTCTGTATGTTTGCTTGTTGAAAAATTGATGACATCCGGGTAATCCCGAAGTCCTAAGATTTCCTTTATGTGTGGCATTCTTTCCTTTCATCCTCCTGCCACCCCCCCTTCCCTCCCCTCCACCCTCCCTAACCACCCCCTCCACCCTCCCTACCCCCTCCACTCCCCCCCTCCCATTCTTCCTTCTCGTCCTCATTCCCACCCTAGAGGTTGTTCGCTCCGAAATGAAGGTAGTAATGAAATATGAAGGAGGGTGGGAAATATATTTTCTATATATTGTTGTTTGTTTATTTCGAAGCGGAGATAAGGGTTTTGATATAAGGTATCTGAAGGTTAGTTAGTTCTTATAAGAGTATCTGTACAAGATGAAGATTAGATGTTTGTTGAAAGACGTCATTGGAAAATAGACAGATATGTATATATATATATATATATATATATATATATATACATACATATACATATACATATATAATGTGTGTGTTTGTGTGTGTGTGTGTTTTACTGATTTACGAAAATATGGAATGTGATGAATATATGAATAAAGACAGATCCACGAAGGAAAGAGAAACGATGGAGTTCCGCAAGGCCTTTCGACTTCTTGTCCTTTATATATTATATATATGTGTGTGTGTGTGTGTGTGTACATATATATCTATATATATAGTATATACTTTTTAATCGTTGAAAGAAGTTTATTTATACAGCACGGTTGACTGTTATGTAATAATGAAATCCCGTAGATCGAATTTACTGTCTGCACGGTTTTTGCTTCATTGTTAAAAATTAACATTTTAATGGTGTCGATTTTGAATGCAACAAACTAAATTAGAATTATCTACAAAATTATAAGAATTATCGACGACGATGGAAACCAACTTAAAGCATAGAAGAAGTGAATAATGATGTGAAATATATTTATAAATTGATGATCGGAATTTTGGGTAACCATAACCCAACTTACCGTAGTACGTTGGGAAAAACGGCCATTTAAGATTATAAAGCTTAACTGCTGACCGTGTGAACATATAAGAATGGTCGCGGCACAATATTGTAATCTGGGAACCTGCTAAAGAAGATGTAGATTAACGTTAATTCATATATTTTTAAATATGAATGACGTTAGGTCAATGAGAATGACGTAGGGGTTCGAACTAATAATGAATAAATTAAGCCTGAACGATGACCTTGAAAATGATAAATATGCCATAATCCAAGATAAATGACGTAGGGAAAAAACACTAATTAATAAATTGATAAATAGGTAAATAAAGGCTAGAAATCAATAAATAAAGGCTAGAAATCAAACCTGAAACGACCTAGGAAGGTATTACGAAATAAAGATGAATCAATGACTAAACAAATATGAATATATTAACTGTAGACGTCAAGAAACTGAATTAATGAACTTTCATATGAAAAATATGAATAGCCGTGGCGGAGTGGGGGCGGGGGGGGGGGGGGGGGGGGGAGGGGGAGTGACGATGAATGAAAAGGGACAAGCTCTTGCCAAGTGTGACCAGAGCCATATTTTGTATGGATGCCTGGAAAGCCTTACAAATTGGAGCGTTTTCCTTGGGACGGGTGAATTCCATCATGCGCTTCTGTAGCGGCTATTTCGAGTCGGTGGCGAGCTCTCTCTCTCTCTCTCTCTCTCTCTCTCTCTCTCTCTCTCTCTCTCCTCAAGTTTGGTTATGGTTTTGTTCTCCCTCGCTCTCTCTATGGAAATGATGGGATAGGACAGACGAAAGAGCAAAATATAACTCTCTCTCTCTCTCTCTCAAGTTTGGTTATGGTTTTGTTCCCTCTCGCTCGCTCTCTCTTTGTCCATGATAAAATTAAACAGATTGAAAGTGTGAATTGTAATATTCTCTCTCTCTCTCTCTCTCTCTCTCTCTCTCTCTCTCTCATATTTTTTTATTGGCATTTATACTTGATCGTCCCGAACCTTTCAAGTGCAATAGAAGTATCAGTTTTGTTGTTCACGTCTCATTGCACGTCTAAGACTTCTGGCCTTCATCTAATCTTTCATTTGACAGCTGTTTATTATTATTATTATTATTATTATATTTATATTATTATTTAAATTATTTTATTATAATTAAATATATAAACACCAGTAGTAGTAGTAGTAGTAGTAGTAGTAGTAGTAGTAGTAGTAGTTTTATAATATGAAAATACCACTTGTGATGGTAATAATATATGCAATAAAGTGAATTGTCCCGCTTTTCCTTTGAAGGATGCCTGCCAATCATGTTAGCCGTCATCCATTTGTGCATTTTCATTAATTTTGTATTCCCGGTTCGACCTCTCTCTCTCTCTCTCTCTCTCTCTCTCTCTCTCTCTCTCTCTCTCTCTCTCTCTCTCTCTCTTATTATTATTATTCCTGTGTCCAAAAATATATTTGACATTTACATTTTTATCAATTCTATTTCCAGTTTGACATTCTCTCTCTCTCATCTCTCTCTCTCTCTCTCTCTCTCTCTCGTCCTCTCTCTCTTCCCTCTCTCTCTCTCTCTCATCATACCTAATTCCTTTATACGAATTTGGATTTTACATTTACATTTTTATTGATTCTATTTCCAGTTTGACTTGCTCTCTCTCTCGCCTCCTCTTCTCTCTCCTCTCCTCTCCATCTCGTCTCTCTCTCTCTCTCTCTCTCATTTTTCTTCTATTTCCTGTGTACGGAATTTCATTTTCTCATGATTTTTTTTTCTGTTTTCGGTCCATTTAAGAAAAATTTGAGAGCGGTGTCCCAACCGCGGTTGGCCATATTGATCGAATTGCATCACTCATTGTGTGTCGGTTCAGGGAGGGGTCAGTCGTCTGGTGTGGGCTTTCTTGTCCGTATTGACTGGTCCTCCGAATGCCTCTCCTGCTGCAACATTTTTTTTTCTTAGGTTCACCATGTCTGGGACGGTTGTGTGCAGTAGTATATAATATATATATATAGATATATATTATATATATATATATATATATATATGTATATATGATATATATATTTATATATATATATATAGATATATATATATATATATATAGTATAAAATATATATATATGTGTGGGTGTTTGTGTGTGTTGTATATATATATATATATATATATATATATATATATATATATATATATATATATATATATGGATGTGTTCAGTACTTTGTTTTCTAATAATTTAACTTATTTTTAGTGTAAACTTTGGCACAAAACATTTCTCTGTTTGTGTGAATGGTTACAGGCAATACTGGTCTTACGCAAATTTTACAATTATTCAGATGACTGTGAGCTTTTTGTATTTTTTCAACCATTAGTAATCGAACAATGTCCATTTTTAGAGTATCATGACTCCCAGCTTCTACTAATTGTCTTATTTTGGGCTTTTATTTTGAGTTAGGTACTTTCTTGTCAAGAAAATTATAGAATGTACTTGACATTGGTGCAGTATCAAGGGCTAGGCTGTTTGGTTTACTGGATTCTTATAGAATATTTGGTTTTTGTTTGTTTACCCAGGCTTTTCATAAGTAGGGACCGCTTTTCGCGAAAGTAATATACGTAAAGTATACAGTAAAAATAAGTTTTTGGTGTAATTTAAGTAAGAAATGAAATAAAAGATATATCTTATACAGGAACGTTACCATAGTTCTTTTTTGTCATGGTTGAGAGATTTGAAATTTTATTTAATCACTTCATTTCCTAGACACTATTCATCTTTTAGACAGTGTTAATTCTTTTAATATTCAGTTAGATTGGTTGGTTTGGAGAAGTGACCAGGAAACACATATATATAAGTTGATGAACATAACCTACCTAATTAAAGTGGATGAACATAATATACATAAGATAAAACTGCAATGTTTTATCTGAATGCATTATCCTTACAAATTATCAGCAGGAAATCGTTCCCTCCACGAAAAGGTGACATCGCAGAGATTTGCGACACTTATCATCCTTACCAGACGAATCAATATTCATATATTATAGCATCACCATGGTTATCATATCAGTCATTTCCATTACGCAGAGTAGGTGACCACCCATTATTATTAGCAATACCAAATCACCACCAGCCACTGAAAGAAGAACTAGACCATAATAATTTAACCATTGAAGGTATTCCGTTTGACGACCTAACCAGATGAAGTCAGTCCCCCTGTGTTGGTGTATATGTGCGTCTTGTGGTTGGGGGAAGGAAGGGGGATCGGGAAGGGGTGGGTGGGTGGTGGGTGGGGGTGGGGTGGTCGCTGAAAGGGGTATCCAGCCATTAACAATCCAGATGCCTTTTGTTTTGGGTCATCAGCATTCGTCCTGTTGAGGTGTGTGATTCTCTCTTCATGCGTTGCAGCTCTGCGTGTTTCGTCACAGTCCTTTTGTTGTAGTTTCGTGAATTTCTTGTTGCGGTTGTGGTCTGGGTTGTTGTTGTTGTTATTATGGTGTTAATAGAGCAGCTAAAAGGCCGTTGGGTTAATATTTTTTGTTATGACCTTGTAAATATCCAAGAAATTCCTTTGATTTATATATTATATATATATATATATATATATATATATATATATATAGAGAGAGAGAGAGAGAGAGAGAGAGAGAGAGAGAGAGAGAGAGAGAGAGAAAATATGTGTGTGTGTGTCTTGTACTTCTACAGTAGTCCTGTAGATGAAGAATACAAGAGATTTTCACATGAAAATAAAAGTAAGAGATGCTAAGACTTTTGACTCTTAATATAGTCATCTTCAGTGTACGGAAGATGAACTTATAATAAAAGACGAAAGTCTTGATATATTATGCTTTTATTACCTTTCTTGAACGAGGTACGAATATAATAGATCTGCACATGAAAATAAAATTAATAGATGCCAAGACTTTTCGACTTTTATTAAAAAGTCATCTTCAGGATCCTGAAGTTGAGTTTATAATAAAAGACGAAAGTCTTCGTATGTATTTTTTTTTATTACCCTAAAGGAGAAACGAGGTAAATAGTTAAATGGTTGGTATATTTGCGTTCAGAAACCTGTAAGAGAAAGAAGAGAAATAATCGAATTAATATTTTCACGTTCAGAAATCGTCCTGTAACGTGCATGTGTACCAGTTATCTCCGCGAACGTCAAGGAACTCGAGTTAATTCTTGAAGAAGCTGATAAGCAGGCAACCCATATGACATGTCATGCTTCAAAGAGGACGACTTGGTGGTGGAAGGACTTGCTGCAGAATTAAGGGCAGACTAAGGCTGCTGAAGAAGTCTAAAGGGTTGGAGAGATGGTAGGGGAAGGGAGGGGGGTGCCATGATGTTGAGATGGTAGGGGGAGGGAGGAGGGGTGTGCCATGATGGTAGTTTCTTGAGAGACGTTCTTAGTATGTCTTAGGGAAGGGGTTGAGGAAGGGCGAGGGAGGGAGGGAAGGGGGGTAAGGAGGTATGGAGGAAAGGAGGGAATATTCATGTGTCTGAGAAAGAAAAAGGGGGGCAGAAGGAGGGAGGGGGGGTCGATGAGAAGGAGGGGGTGTCGGTTGTCTCTCTCCCAGTCGCTTGGTAGCGCTCGTTTCTTGTGTTGGTGTGAGAGTGTGTCGTTAGTATATATAGTGTCTTCCTCCTTCCTCGTCTGCCTTTGCTCGGTATTATTATTAATTATATTAATAATAATATTATTAATATTAATTAAATAATAGAGAGGAGTGCAGTCCGCCTCGTTCGTCCAGTGCATCTCTCTGCTGCATATTCGACCCCCTACTCTATTTAGTCTTCCAAGCCATGGCTCCCAACACCAGTACACTGGCTTCCAACGACGGTCTCAACGCCAACGCCTCCGCCGCCGCCCCTACTCCTTCTTCCCCTTCTTCTTCTTCTTCTTCTTCTTCCAAGGGCGGCGCGCCGGTGGGGGCAGCAACGGCCCGTGGCCCGCCCGCGACTTTTCCGCCGGAGTTAATACAGGTATATATATATGTGGGTGTCTGCTGTTTGGGGTTTTGCCCAGATCATATAGAATTCGAGATGGGTTGAGTTTAGTTTCTTCATATTGAAGAAAACAAATAGTTTGTTATACGTATTTTTAGAATGATTTTTTGTTAATTATAAATTTCAGTTCGGTTTATTGATTATATATTTGTGAACATAATATACAGCCTAATTATGTCTTGAATAAACACGAAAACATTAATTGCCCTTGAATCTGGAATGTCTTTTTCAGATCCTTATTTACAGAATAAACAACGTAACCTGTAAACAAATATTATGCAAGGATTATCTCATATATATAAGTAGACACTCAAGACACTTAATTAACCCAAAGCATCTACAGCAACTTCGTACTCTCTCAAGCGGGTACGAAAGTGCCATCGGCCCCTCTTTAGAAATCTTAAGCGGGGCGCCTCGTCACCCGCTCTCGATCACATAGTTTTACGAGACCTCCTCCTCCTACACCTCCACCCTCTGGGGGGGGGGGGGGGGGGGGGGGGGGGGGGCAGAGCCGTCAACGCATGAGTCTTGTCAGGTGACCGGCGAATACTGGGTTGCGTGTGTGTGTGTGTGTGTGTATGTGTGTGTCATGTGGAGCCGGAAGACCACGTGGCTTGCCTACCTACCTACCTATCCGGCTCCCGTCTGAGCCTCCTGCTTCTTTCTCTTGCTAATATTTTCCCCTTTTCCCTCGTTTCCCCTTAGTCTATCTCTTATTCAAGAAGGTCTCCACTGTCCTCTTATTTTTTGCGGTAATTAGTTGTGAAGGCGGTTTAACGCTTTTTCTTGTTACTTTCGTCATTTGAGGGTACTTTCGATGCCTTGGCTTTCTCCTTTTCGGTCTTTCTTACCACGTTTCACTTTCTAATTTTGTTGACGGGTATTCTTTTCTGTATATATATATATATATATATATATATATATATATATATATATTCCTTTCTTTTTCTGTAATTGACGGCTTAATTGATTTGTGTATTAAAACCTCCCTGTATCTTTTACCAATGTTTGGTAGATTTCATTCTCTAAGAAAAAATTTCAGATAACTTGGATTAAGTTTTTTTTTTATAATCATTGACATTCTCTCTCTCTCTCTCTCTCTCTCTCTCTCTCTCTCTCTCTCTCTCTCTCTCTCTCTCCATACCCACCTAGATGCAAAACTTGATACGCCAAAAATTATCTTAAATAATAGGCATTTCGTTTGTATAAATAACCCCCCATAATTGGCTTTTATTCTGGCGCCTTTTAAATTGCTCGTGATTTAGACTGGGGTTAAACAACCCCAGTAACGTATTGTCCTGTTTCTTCGACATGTTAATAATTGAGAAAGTTGTAGCGGCTTATTGGTGTCGTGGTATTTGTCCTCCAATTGAAATGAAAGGTTTGTTAGGAAATCGCTTTACCTTTTTGGATAAATTTCAAGAGAGAGAGAGAGTGCCATATCATAGATGGGTTGATGTAGGAATGTGTTTGTGAGATAGATAGAGAGAGAGAGATAGATAGATAGCTTTTTAGGATTAATTTGACAAGCGAGAGAAATAGCGAGACGTCGCAGATGAGTTGGTGTATAAATGTATGTATGCGTGGAAAGAGAGAGAGAGAGAGAGAGAGAGAGAGAGAGAGAGAGAGAGAGAAGTCAAGATGAGCCCATGGTTTCTTTCAGTTTAAGTTTCAGAATTCCTTCTCTGTTGACAGATTGTATAGTGATTATATTTGCATGTCCAATATACCTTTCTAACATTATTATTATCTGTTTATCGGCTTCAAATTTTGTTGAGCATAAGAAGTATTTTATTATATTATATTATTCCATAAAGGATTAAATTATAGCTCTTACATTTCCCCTCTGATTCGTCTTGATAATCAGGTTGTACGGAATTATGCATTTGCCAGAGCTATATGCAACCTCTCGTGATAGGTTTTGGCTGTGGTCCATTCTCTCTCTCTCTCTCTCTCTCTCTCTCTCTCTCTCTCTCTCTCTCTCTCTCTCTCATTAATTCCTTGCAATGAAAGCTAAGTCGTATGCGCTGATCTTGGCGTGCTAAGGCATTAATATTGTCACCTTTAAGTTCATGGGCATTTAGTGCACAGCACGCGTAACTTATATCAGCTGAGAGAGAGAGAGAGAGAAGAGAGAGAGAGAGAGAGAGAGAGAGAGAGAGAAGGGGTTGCAGGATAGCATGCCCAACGAGATTCTATTTGAACCTTTTTCGGAAGTGTATTTTTTTTTTCTTTCCATTCTAAAGAGTTCATCTACATATCTCCTACCAGGGTATTTATGTGCTGATATTTTTGGTTTCGTATATTTTCCTGTGTAACCAGTATTAGGGAAAACGACTGATTGTTCAAAAAAGGAAAACCTGCTGATATATCTCCACCTGATTATTAGTCTTGTACCCAGAAGGTTTGCAACCATTCGACCTACTCATATGCACAAGTATCTACAAGTATCTCTCGGCATTCACATGATTTTCACTTGGAACCTTAGGTTTCTCTTTTGTTTTCGTATTCAGGTCTGTTCTTTTGAGAAAGTAATCCCGTCTCTACTGTTATGCCTTCCTCCCGCCCATCGAGTCTTCTTGCCCTGTTGCTAAATTCACTTTTTAATGTTCCTCTTTCGTTGCCGTTTGAAATGACGTTGTTTCGTATCACATAATTGAACGTTTTGTGTGGTATGTAATATGAAATTTTGATGCATCTTTTCCATTCAACTCCGTAATTTATGCAGTATATTCATGCACCAACTCATCTTTGATATGGCTACTCTCTCTCTCTCTCTCTGGTATGTCATAAAAGTCTTATTTATTATATTTATTACAATGTTAACTTGTTCCTGGTAGTTAGATCGGACCACGGGTCCACATCAGTCCTCTTAACCTCTTCTTAATGGTATCTTATATTTAAAAGGAAGTAACATGTTTACTTTCCCGTAGGTGGGTAGTGCCGTAAGTGGACCTCATGCACTGCACTGTAGGCATTACGTAAGGTTCTTTGCAGCGTGCCTTCGGCCCCTAGCTGCAATCCCCTTTCGTTCCTCTTACTGTACCTCCTTTCATATTCTCTTTCTTCATCTTACTGTCCACCCTCTCCTAACACTTCATTCTTAGTGCAACTGCTTTTAGGTTTTACTCCTTTTACACCATTCAAACCTTTTACTGTCAATTACTATTTCAGCGCTGTATGGCTTCATAGGTCCCAGTGTTTGGACTTTGTCCTAAATTCAATATTCAGTTCAATCAATATGTTAAGTGAAGTAATTTTGGTTTTGTGTACAACTGGGCGAAGATGAATACATCTACATAACGAATTCCATATAGTCATGGTTCTTCAACAGGGAATACCATATTTGGACAGCAGATCTGATTTTGATGCTACGATAGGCTACTCCGTATTGCTACTGTATAGTAGCTTCTGAGACGATGATGCGGCGTTGGCAGGTGTAGGTCATAGAAGAAAGTCTTGATACCTACCCATGTGTGTCAATCGGTGATCCTGATGGGGATTTCTTCTCGCCTTATGTGGGATCAGTCTGTTTCACTTAGGTTCTAGGTTACTGTATATCTACGAGGTCATTTGAACCATTTGCACTAAAAGGCATAAGCCAGCGTGTTGTATTTATGAAGGATGGTCTCGGATAATGCGGAGTTACAATGAATGATCTGTGAGAGAAATAGGACGACATTCACTGATATTTTGGCCTGATGACTTAACAGATTTGTTGAAATTTGTCTTCACCAATTACTTTCTCCATCTTGAACTTGAAATTTCGGATTTCAGTATAATAATATTCGCCATGTTGGTTATGTTTTTGCCAAGGTTTGTTTGTTCGTCTGTTAGTTAGGTAACAGGATTACGTACTGAATTGTGCCTCTTTTATGAAAATTTTCCAGTGGTAGGCTTCATGATGGTCAACGAATAAGCACATAGAGTTTGGTAGGTAGGCAAAAAAAAAGAAAGAAAAGGCAGCTTTATCCATTCAGCACTAAGGAAGTGAAAAGAGGGTGTTGGAGTGGTTGGACAGGAGAGACCTAGTAAATAATTGAAATGCAGCACAATAATTTTCTAGATGTGGAACGGAGCAAACCCCAATTGTTGTACCAAGAAGTAGAGAGGTTAGACAGCATGATTGAAGAAAGAAAGCTGGAGTGAAGGTAAATTAAAAATATAAAAGAAAGTAGGGGGCAACTTGGGGTCGAAGGAACGCCGTTAACACCCTTCAGTAATGCCTACGGTACTCAGCGTGAGGGTCACTGATGGCACCGCTTGTCCACTGGGTAACTTTTGTGGGAGAACGGTCCCTGTGTTGCGGGCGGGGTTGGTTTGTTCAGTCTTTTAGGCTTGGGAAACCGAAAAAAAAAAAATACACCATTACCGTAGATTTTGTTAAGCTAATCTAATAATTACTCCTACAAAGATAGTAAGATAGTCTTGATTGGCGGTTACGTCTCCTTTTAAACTATAGAATTTTGTCTGGAGCCAAACAACTAGCACAGGCGTTCTGGTCGATCATGGTATGCCCTGACAAGACTTTGATTTTGGCGGAGGTATGCACCCTCTGGATGCCCTTTCTTCTTGAATGACTAATAATAATAATACCAGTCCTTGTGCGTGAAGTCTATATTAGATTCACATCAACCGTGCATTTGACGTCTAGGCCAGTCCCTTACGACGCTCCTGACTGGCTGTTGATAAGCCAGTCACAGGGCTGGAAACTCAATCTCTCTCGAGAGAGTTCACGTAGGCAGGCTGTATGTTCCACCTCTCCTGAAAGTCGAATGCCTCAGGAGAGATGGAACTACATCCTGTGTATGTGAATTCTCGAGAGAGACTGAGAGTTTCCAGCCCTGTGATTGGCTTATCAACAGCCAGTCAGGAGCGTCGTAAAGGACTGGCCTAGACGTCAAATGCACGGTTGATGTGAATCTACTATTGTCCCCCCTTGTGCGTGAAGTCATCTAGTATGATCGTCACGTACTGAGGGAAGTTCAGGGTTCACCAAACGCTGAGTGTGATACAGATGAATGTTGTAGGATTATGCTTTTACACTGCCTCACCACCAAGATATTCAAATAACATTTTCGTAAGTAACTGACCTATTTATAGCATATCTAATAACTTTAGAGACAGATATTTTGCTATAATATTTGTGTTCATAAGCCTTCTAATTTAGTTCAGTGATTTTTAGGTGTAAATAGTATATTCATCATGAATTGTCTTTTTTTCTCGAGCGTAGCTACAGTAAAATAACTGCTGCCTTTTTTTTTGGCAAATATTATTTGATTCTATAATTATACTATAACTGACTCATGTTTCACTTGTAAATGCGGTATCAGGTGAAACTAAGATCATTTTAGCATCTTGTAAATAAACTTGTGTAAATTTTATTTCCCCACTCTTCTTTGTTTGCCTTATTTTAATTTCCTAAAAAAAAAACACACTTTTTCTGTCCATCTTTAGATCTTAAAAACTACTGAAGAAAGGGGGCTGCAATTGGCTATGTTGATCATCCACCCTCCAGTCATCAAACCCTCAGTAGTTTTTATTTGATTTAAGTTGAAAGTAAACCATGGTTCGTGCATCTGGCAGCAATTTCTGGAATCATGGGACGCACCCACACTCTGCCGCATCTCGTTTTGTACAGCATTACACGCTGTACATAAAACTCGATTGTGCCGAAGAAACTTCGGCGCATTTTTACTTTGTTTTTTATCTCAGTTTTTATAATTTTAGGCGGGTATTAGTTTTGATATAATCTCTCTCTCTCTCTCTCTCTCTCTCTCTCTCTCTCTCTCTCTCTCTCTCTCTCTCTCTCTCTCTCTCTCTCTGTAATATTTTATAAGTGGTGTCTGTATAGTTCAGAGGTGAAGGTTGACATTGTACACGATGCAAGAACATTCATCTTCTAATTAATTTGTTTTTTTAACAGACACATTGTTTACAGGGTCAGAGACATCAGAAAAATAAAACTAGCAGAATTTGAAATATCTCATTCATTGCTGATCAAGAATTGCAAAAAAAAAAAAAATCAATTTATGATTGAAGAAGCTTTAGTAAGGTAATGAAAAGCCGACTTTTATATATATTTGAGAACATTAAAAGAAGGAGTTAATGACCTGACGTTTGGACTGTATTTTTGTTTGTAAATATTCAGAGTTAATTTAACGAATAATGTAAGAACTAATTCGTGCCATATTGTGTTGGTAGAATATTATCTGGTTTGTCCAAAGAATTTATCATGTGAAAAAGTTGAGAGAGAATTCATTTAAGAATTCGTACGGTTTTGTGTAAACCAAACACTTTATACTCAGTAAATATAATTATATACTTGGCCCTACTTGCCATTCGTTTCATGTAAGTGACTCACGGCAATTGCCTCCAATTAACGTCAGACGTAGGAAGCGGAGACGGGAAATGCAGATGAAATTTGAACAGATGATTTGTTTGGACATTTAATGCGCCATTATACGGCGGCTTTTACGAATCCCACCAGGATTCTTAACGCCATTATAGTGTCATGTTTCAGTTTACGAATGTGTAGGTGTGTGTGTGTGTGTGTGTGTAAGCGCGCGCCCTTTTGTAGGGAACGCGATACCCCTCCCCATCGACACTTAATTTTGTGACGTCATGTCCTTGAAGAATCACTTTTTAAGCTTAATTTTCATCAAAAGCGTCCGCTTATTATATAGAGAATTTGATAAGTAACATCTTAGGCTTCTGCGGGCAACATGATACTCGTCTTCGGCTATAAAGCTTCAACTTGAATAAGCTTAAGCTGTATCGTTAACTAAACTGAAGCTTAATCCAGTTTAGGGAACGTTATATGCTTCATCTTTGCCTTAAAGTTTGCTCAGATGTCTATGTTCCCTTCAGATTAAATTAATGCTTCAGTGTATGCAAGCTTTTAAGGATATTATTGGGCGTAATCTCCAAGCTTCAAGCTTTAAGCTTCATCTATAGCTCAAAGCAATACCCGAGGCGTTAATGGTGACCTTAAGACTTAGTGCCGGACTAGGTGAGAGGTTTCCTGGTTGTAGAATTATGGGAGGAAGTGAGATGAAGTGATTGTAATAGAAGGGAGAAAAGTGGGCAGACCCACATACTTTTAAATCTAGTATAACCATTTGCTATTAAATGATAAAGGTTGAGAATCGCATTATTCTGTTCAGTGCAAGATCTAACCATAATCTGTGGTTATTAAAAATATTCTCTCGCGCACGCGCATTTTATTTAGTAAAAGCTCGCTTTGTAGGGTAATGACTTTCCCTGCATGTTACATGTAAATGTATGCTCATTTTCAATTATGATAATTATGTTTGGAGTACTAATAAAATTGGATTTGCTTTTGGCGAAGAATTGCGTGTATTTTATTTTGCGTCGAAGTTTATTGTATGCGCATACTACATAATGTAAGTTTGGAAATAATACGTGCAGAGGTTTTATAGGAGGAGGAGGAGGTAAACGTCCCGGTTACGTTGAAAACAATTAAAGAGGACATGAGTCGCAAAAAAGCAGTGAACGGAGTCTATTTGGGGTCGGGGTGGGGTGGTTTTATTCCCGTAGAGTTACGTGACGTCACGGAGGCATAAGGGTGGAGTTGATTTGGGGTCGGGGGTTGAAATGATGGGTTTCCCGTAGAGTTACGTGACGTCACGGGGGGTTAAGAAAATGGAGTCAATTTGGGGTTGGCGGTTGAAATGGTGGTTTTATTCCCGAAGAGTTACGTGATGTCACGGGGGTTAGGAAATGTGGAGTCAGTTTGGGGTCGGGGGTTGAAAGGATGGTCTTATTCCCGAAGAGTTATGTGACGTCACAGGAGGTAGAATAGTGGAGTCTATATGGGGTCAGGGTGGCCACGCCCCTTTTGGGTGTTTGAGGGGTTGCCACGCCCCTTTGGGGGTGGGGGGGCGGGGCCAGAAAAGTGGAGTCTATATAGGGCCTTTTCCTCTACTCATGTCGTAATACTTTGATAATATTGGCTGAATGTATCTAAAAAAAAAAAAAACTTGTTTTTCACTGAACTAATTTTACTTATTAATGTAATGATGTGACGAAAAGAAAAAAGGCTGACTCATTTTCGTATTCACAGTATGTTTGCCGAAAACCTATTCGTCGATAAAAATGAAGTGTTGAGTAATTTTCTCAAACCAGTAGGACTCTCTCTCTCTCTCTCTCTCTCTCTCTCTCTCTCTCTCTCTCTCTCTCTCTCTCTCTCTCTCAATTTAAAATGTACATCAATAGAAATAAAACACAAAATATTAATAATTGATATTATCTTTCAGGTATGTTGGTACTTGAGTTTACTTCAGCAAGAAATTAGATAAGTTTGACCTATATTGTCTTAAAACCTTTTCGAGGGACAAGTCTTAAAGGATTATCTTTGACTTTTAGATTATTGCAAATACTGTATAATTATTATTTTTCTCGCATTCAGTTGTTTTATATATATATATATATATATATATATATATATATATATATATATATAATATACATACATGCATACATACTTTCCCACATAAAAGACACGCCCCCAAAATGAAAATACTCTACCACTTTTCAGTTTATAATGGATATTTCAAAAATCAAGTGTGAAATATATACATACATACACACACACACACACATATATATATATATATATATATATATATATATATATATATATATATATATGTGTGTGTGTGTGTGTGTGTATGTATATATTTCACACTTGATTTTTGAAATATCCATTATAAACTGAAAAGTGGTAGAGTATTTTCATTTGGGGGCGTGGCTTTTATGTGGGAAAGCATGTATGCATATATATATATATATATATATATATATATATATATAATATATATATATTATATACGTGTGTGTGTGTTCGCTTGTGTGTGTATATATGAGATTGTGTGTGGTCTAAAAATGGAGTCATTTATGTTCAGTGTCAGTGTCTTCAGAATATTGTCACATCGCCTCAGTCCAGAAACCTTGGCAATCTCAGACGTTATAAAGGTTAATCTGTCAACATAACCAGGATACTGGCAATTTTGTTGGGGCGTGGTGGCAGTTGGTAACGTAACAATTTGTTATGAGGTATGTATCTCTACTTGACAATTTAGATCGGCTCATCAGGAGTACGTCTAATGTGTATGGTACGTTCTTGTTAGGTGAACCTTGGGTACGTCTGTGTGTTGCCAAGTAGTATGTAAAAAAATATATATATTTTATTGGAGTGGCTATTATTATTCGTAATGAAAAATGCCTATGTATATTTTTTCCTTCCCATCCAACGGCCTTTGGCCCATCTTCCATTACGGTCGACCTTTTGATTTATCTTTCTTATTAAGAGGAAAATAGCATATTGGTCTGACCCATCCGTCTCTGCTGTATCCACATTTCTCTCTTTTGCTGCTCTCGTACTTAAACAAACATTTACAGATGTATTTATCTTGATTCCGTATGTGAATGCTTTTATTCCATACCATTCAGCGCTTTTATTCCATCCCATTCAGCCTAGATCCTCAAAACGTCATTCAGGGGAATACTGGGGATGAGAGAAATATTCTTGTATGATCCGCAGTTAATTGTGTCATTCTATCCTGACATGGTAGTCGGGCGACACTGTGATGTGCCAGGTACAGCAGCATCTGATTTTATATCTTTATATCTTTGAAATTTACTCTCCCCCTTCGTTATGGTTACCTTGTTTTTTATCGAGTTATTCAAAGTTAAGAAAGGGGTTGGTTGTAATGATTATATTTATTTAAATATTAAATTACTCTGGGAATTAACAGACTAATTATTACACGTTTGTTTATATTTCTTGGAATGCCATGTGCCTTCACTGTTCAGCTCTACAGAAGTTCCAGTATTAGGAGGGAACTTTGTGAAAGTCAGACATGTGTGTAATGCAGTAATAATTAACACAGATTCCTCGAGGTAGTGGTCGCAATGAAGTTTCTGGAAAAAGGTTGCTCCATTGTTACCTCTGGAAACTCATCATAATAAAGAAAGCCTCTAGCATATGGTTATCGTCAAGGAAGATTAATGTAGTCTTAACCAAGTAGTTGTAACCAAGGCCATATGATCAACTGATCAGTGCTTTTAGATTATGTGTTGGAAATTGGGTATATCTCTGAGAATCCATGGAATTTCATGCTCTTAATACAATAAAATAACTCTGAAAAGCTATTGAATTTCATGCTTTTAATACAGTAAAATAAGGCTTATGATCTAAGGGCCTATTGAATGATGAATGGAAAAATGATTGAGTGGGAGTAAAGGATTGGAGCTCCATAGATGTCCTTATGAAAAGATTCTGATAGAAAAGTTTGTTAGCTACAACTTTTTTTTATTGCCTGAGTCATTACGCTTGTCCTGTGCCGTCCGGCATTAGTAGTTTCATGCTCTCTCTCTCTCTCTCTCTCTCTCTCTCTCTCTCTCTCTCTCTCTCTCTCTCTCTCTCTCTAAAGCCCGTATTCACCCTTATAACTGACGGTTGTTCACCCTCTGGTCATTACCATACTGTATTGTATTCCGTACGCGCGCAGTTGCTCCCACTGCGTCTGCTGCATTTGCTATTCTCTAAAGATGTAGGATAGGCATAGAAAGTACCCCCATGTCCATTGCTAAAGGTGGGGGGACGGGGAGGGGGTCTGCGTTAATTCCATAGTAATAGATGCCGTAGTAATTCCAAGACGTGTTGGAAACTTAACATGGTATGAAAGTACAGGGTGTCCATAAAGTCCCAGTACCATTCTGAGCAATAAATACTTGTAGTGGTGCTGGGACTTTATGGACAACCTGTATGTATTTGCGTGGTATATTATTTATGAATGGGACTCGTATGTGGGTTATATAAAATGAAAAGATAGATAAGTCGTTAAAAAAACCATTCAGTTTCTGTATGTATTTTATAAGGTAGAAGTAAAAGAAAAGAAATACATCTTGGTAGATATAGTATGCTAAATAACTCCACTTGGTAGCTACTACGTAAGCAAGCGAAAAAGAACTCAAACTCGGTACTCATGAGAAGATTGCATCTTGCTACACCATGACGAAAGAATTCCATCTGTGTTACGTTTGTGATGGCTGCCACTGGGGATCGTCTTAAAATCTGGGATGTGCTGCAACTAGAGTTATAATTTAACTGTTAAGGTACTTAGGAGAATAATATAAAACTACGCTTATACGTAGGTAAAGGTCGATTCTGGCTCGTGACGGTGGTTTTGTGATTTATTTTTATGTGACAATTTAACATTTTTAATCTATTTTTATATCGCAAATTATTTTTAAAATTTTTTTTACTAAATATTGTAACAAAGCGAGTTCTCAATGCAAGGTTTAGTCATAGAAATTGTATGGGCCGTCCGTCATTACCCTTCCTTCTCTGGCAACTGGGTCTAGTCTATTCTGTGCCACCGGGTACCAACCAAATGGCACTACGAAAATACATTTTTACAAATGAAACCTCCTGTAGAAAATGTCCATTTTTATGCCTTTTAAGACAGGCGACGCCTCTGGCTCCGTTCAATAAACATTTGCTTTGGCGACTGAGACGAACATGACCTTAGTCGCTGAAGTGGCGGCGTCCAAGAATGCCTTCATTGTCAAGACTCACATGGAGATGTGTGTGTGTGTGTGTGCGTCTTTTTTTTTTCTTTTGTGTGATTCTGGTTCGTACTGTAGCCATTTCACCTTGGTACTCATTATCGTGAGGGAGGAGGGTATTCATTTCATGTTTTTTTTTTTTTATTACAACCCTATTATATTTTACTAAACTTTTCTCTTGTTAAGGAAAGATTTATTTTAATTACCTAATTAGTTGATTCATTTGTCGTTGTTTACATTTTCTTGTGACCACCAGATGCGCTATCGAAAATGTTCACAAAGTTTAGATTCCCCTAAGGAAAAATAACTGCTCTGATATGGTTTTCCTTTGAAATTCCTTAGAAAGCTTTGTTTTATCTACTGGAATCGGGATTATTATATTGTAGATGTGTGTAAGCAGTCTCGGGCGTTCTTAGAACTGACTGCCTTGGATAATTTAAGAATCTGTAAAGCGGGTTCTGTGTTTGTGAGTTTTTCTGATGAAATATCTTAAAACTCATTAAGTCCAGGATTTCCTCATTGTTATTTTATTTTGTGGTATTAACTTAAGCACCTATGTTTGTTTTGAATATTGTCTTTGGGTTCAGTGTAGTGATTTCAGTTTTGCATAAGTTGTTTTAGCCCTGAATAGGACAATAAGACGGACAAAACAGTCGCCGCTTCTGTCAGCGTGTGCTTGTACAGATTTAAAATTAAGTTTTAGTGCTGATAATATTTAATTTGAATGTTGTTATATTGAAGTAATACCAGCAAATCAGGAGCAAAATGACTGGAGATGGTTTTACATGCATATGCTCATAATTGTTAGTGAGCTCTCTGTCTCAAGACCCTTAATCAGTTCAAATACAGCTCGATATCGTTTAGATATTTTGTACTTTGTTATGTTATGTTTATGTAACAAAATCACGCCTTTGAAGCTTAATTGGGAAATAAGCATTTCAAAGAACTGGATCTCACTAATTTATATATATAGTTTCCTCAGTCTTGCTAGCATATTAGTATTATGCGCTAATTATTCTTTTCATTGTAACAATCTGATAGTTTATGTACCCAGTGATTTTGATTTTGTAAGACTTCCGCTACCTCAGTGTTGCCAGATAGGAATGTCCATACGTTTGTATGGGAATTTAATTCCCAGGAATTTCAGCTTATGTGTAGAGACATCCTATTCCAAGTAAAGGAGTTTTTGATGGGTGGGGAGAGTTTTTATCAGTATGTTATTGAACATACTTAATGCAGTTTATTCGAGTATGTTTCTCCATCATGTTATTAGTATGCTAAACACACTTTTACGTGTGGTGATATATACCAAATATACTTTCATTTTGGGGGAAATATATCGAATATGTTTCCATAAGTGGTTTTATTGGTTCTGAATAACATATGGGTGTTTACCCCTATGTAACATTTGTTTTATTGAGAGTGTTGGTAGTACTACGCTGAAGCGCACCCGGTTTTTTTTTTTTTTTTTTTTTTTTTTTTTTTTTTTTTTTTTTTTTTTTTTTTTTTTTTTTTTTTTTTTTTTTTTTTTTTTTTTTTTTTTTTTTTTTTTTTTAATTTACATTTTTTGTTTAACTTTTTAATTGAATAACTCCCCATGGACAACCCACCCCCCCCCCCCCCCCCTAATGTTTTAATTGAGACAAAGAAGCACCCCCTTTTTCTTACATTATCACTCATGAATATCCATGCACCCCCCCCCCCCACCCCCAAAAAAAAAAAAAAAAAAAAAAAAAAAAAAACTAATATCCATGGGGACCTCCCCCCCCAAAAAAAAAAAAAAAGAAAGAAAGGAAAAAAAAGCTAGATTGAAATAAATCATCTCCTATTGTAACGCTGACCGCAAACGCCCCCGGCATTTTTAGCACCATTTGAGTAAAAGCAGCAGCAGCAGCAGCAGCATTAGCAGTGGGGGTGAAAAGCAGCAAAGGAGAAAAGCGGCGCTGGTGAGATGACAGCCTGTCAGAATCGGAGCCAGATTGGCATCGTTGAAGGTTAAGACGATGACTCTATCCCCCAAAGACAGACCTTGGGACCTTGCCATCTAGCTAGCGCCTCGGCTGTCTGACGCTTTGGTATATACCCTATGCCCAGTCCGTCCCATTAACGCTCTCCATAACCCTCACCCTCACTCCCTCCCAGCTCCACCTACTACCCATACATACACACACACTCACACACACATTCTTGTTCACGGTTGCAGATATAGAAATGGATCCCATTATTCGTCATGTCTCTTGACTTTTCGGGGGCCCGACTGGGTTGTAGAGTAACATTCCACATGCACTTTTATATGGGGGTATTTTTTATTTATTTATTTATTTTGTAAGGCTAAAAATGTTTCAAATTTGGAAAATTTAATTATTGCAGTTCTACTCATCATTATTATTCTCTGATGATAAATTTTTTTCCCCAAATTTTTTATGCTTATGCTTGAAAAAAAACTTTTTTTAAATTTTTTTATTTATAGTATACCTTCCGGTTACGACATACGCTATAATATTCACTTGATATTTTTGACAGATATTTATTATTGTTATTAGCTTGGTTATTCTTATTGGTATTGATGTAAAGGTTGTATATGTAGTGTAAGTCTAGTTTCCTTTCATTTCTTAATCAAAGAATATATTAGAAGCGCCTTAGTGGCGTGGTTGGTTTGGTGTTTGCTTCTCACCTCGGTGGTCGCGGGTTCGATTCTCGGCCATTCCATTGAGGAGTGAGAGATGTGTATTTCTGGTGATAGAAGTTCACTCTCGACGTGGTTCGGAAGTCGCTTAAAGCCGTTGGTCCCGTTGCTGGATAACCACTGGTTCCATGTAACGTAAAATCACCATACAAACAAACAAAAAACAAACAAACAAACAATATTAGTGTTGTTGCAGGTGAAAATCTTAGAAATTCTATATTATTATTATTATTATTATTATTATTATTATTATTATTATTATTATTATTATTATTATTATCTCATAATAGCAACAGTCACTAAAATTGTGAAGAAACTCAGTGGTGTAAATGTAAAAATATTAGAGTATATATATATATATATATATATATATATATATATATATATATATATATATATATATATATATATATTACATCTACACCACTGTGAATTTTTTCACCATTTTAGTGACTGATTGGCGATTATATATTTTTAATGAAAATAATAAAATAATAATAATAATAATAATAATAATGAATATAATAATAATAATATAATAATAATAATAGAATTTTTTTTATTAGAAATTGAAAGAAAACTGGACTTCTCATGTACGGTATGTATATACAACCTCTATAACATATATATAAAAATATATTAGTATATATATATATATATATATATATATATATATATATAAATTTACACCACTATGGAGTTTCCATATTTATTATTATTATGAGAGAAAAATCATGTATTGCTACAATTGGAGGGTGACCACACTCTTGAGAACCCTATTCTGTTCAGCCGATAAACCTGCCGGTGTTCAGGAAGAACATGGCATGGCATGGCTCTGCCTTTTGGGGACATGCACGTCAAATGAGGCCCATCTTTGGGGGGGCCTTATGAAACTCTCTCTCTCTCTCTCTCTCTCTCTCTCTCTCTCTCTCTCTCGCTCTCTCAATTTTATATTATATATATATTATATATATATATTATATAGGCTATATATACTAGCATATTTATACAACATATCTTTTCTCCTAACTGTTTAAAGTAACTTATCATGTAATTGTAAAACTAAGATTCCTGTTCAGAAGACACGGAGCTATTTGTTCACTCTTTTAACCTACAGTGAAATACCTGTTTAAAATGAAATTACTTTTACAATTAAGTTACAGGACTTGGATGACGTATGCCTGTAGATGTTTAATATATATTCTGTGGAGGCCTCTCTTGGTATACATTGCACTGTGCAATAACTATGTGGAAGGAGACACACGTGTATGGTGGATAGATATGTATACGTTTTTATACTATATGCATACGTATGAATACCGATGCATGCATGGCATACGTACAAATTTGCATGCCTGTGCTTAGAGGTACGGACACATTTTACGTACACATATCCGGGCGAATTGGTCCGTCAGAACCGGCAAGTTGCTTTCGGGGTGGGGTAGGGGGGGGGGGGGGGGGGGGGGGGGGCGTCACGCGCTCCCCTGCGTAACCGAGCTGAAGGGAGACGTCCAACCACCGGAACAGTGCCAGCTTGGGCCTTGAATAAGAGAGAAAGAGAGAGAGAGAAGGAATTATACTATGGTTTAAAATTACCAACAGGGCGTTGAATAAAGACGTGTGATGTAAGAGATGGGATGACTGTCATGGGCGTCATCCGTTTGGGCTCTCTGCTGTAGTAGAGGGACGTCTGGGCTATTTTCGGGGGTCCTCTCAACGAGGTCGTCCGGAAGGGAGTGAGAGAGAGAGAAAAAAAAAAGTCCACGTGAGAGACAAGTCTTGCCTAATGACTGACAGTACAGGTTTTCGATGTGTACTCAAGGGCTTTGGAGACGGATGTAAGATGATATATTGACAGCAGAAGGGCGATCGAGAATGGTTTTATTTGCGTTTTGTGTGTAGTTACTAATTTTCGGAAGTTTCTGTAATTGCCATTTTTATTAGAGTTTCTGTAATGCCCATTTTTTGGAGTATCTGTAATAATAATTTTTTGGATTTTCTGTGATTAAAATTTTTTTCTAGTTTCTGTAATTACCATTTTTGGGATTTTTTTGTAATTGCCTTTTCGTGGAGTCTGTAATTATAATTTTTTGGTGTTTCTGTAATTTTAATTTTCTGGGGTTTCTCTGAAATGACCATTTATAACATCCATTTTTTGGAGTTTCCGGAATAACAATTATTTTGGAGTTTAATTACAACTTTTTGTATATTTGGGGGGAGTTTCTGTAACTACATTTTTAAGACTTTTTTTAGAGTTTCTGTACAACGATTTTTTGGAGTTACTGTAATTACCATTTTCGGAGAGATAATGATCACCATTGCCAGCTGACAGTTGATGGCATAATGTTAAAATTCGAAATGTGCCTTCGTAATAAATAAATCGTCCTTGATTTATTACAATACATACTAATTATCAGATTGGTAACGACAATTAATCAGTGATCATAGTAATTTATGAATGAGAATGATAATAATATCATAAAAGTCTTAATGAGTAAAGAAGCAGTCTTGATCACTCGACGGGTGACAAACCAAACCGGTCCTGGCCTCTTTTGGCACGTGTCGTTAATTCGTGGGTCCTATTTTTTTCTTTGCTTTCTTTTTCTCGTTTGACGAAATACTTGCTTGTTTACTTCGCGTGTTGGTGTGGTTGCTCTTCAGGAACTGTGTAAGAATTGGTGTTTTTCTGTCTTGAATAATTATAGTCATAGTAATTATGGTAATGTCAAATGGGGGGTGCCATGTGGAAGTAATTATGCAATGGCATCATGCTTATAAAATATCAGGTGCATTACCTCGTTTTGCATTTTCTCTTTCAAGATTTGGTGACAGTTAAACAGGGAATTCAGTGCCGTAGTGTATTAATGCTATACGCACTAAGAATAGACAGTATATTTAAATACTAAGATAATTAAGTATGTTTCCCGCTCATAAGATGGAAATCGTAGTCGATGTGAATAAGTACCACATAGTCGTATTATACTGATTATGCCAATAAAGTCCGTTAAGTATTGTAATTCGATCATTAATATGAACATTATGGCATGGAAGAAAGGTATTTATGCAACAAGGTATCATGATGTCACTCATTATTGCAGAATTGCTCTTCTCGTGTCATGAAATATTTTAAAACGTTTTTACGTTTTCTGTAGGCATCGTTAAACCACTACGTATGATTTTATTTCCCCAAGCTTTTTATCATTGTAATTAACTATCGAAGCCTGCGGCAGTGCCTGCACTCCAACATTAAATTGTACAGAAGGACAAGAATGAATTTGTATTTTGCGAAAGCGGTTGGACTGTCATTTGGTATATCTAGCTTATTGGTTTGCGTTTTAAACGTTAGAAACTGTGGTACGAGTGACGAGAAGTGACACGTTCTCATTCGAGCCTTTCTCTCTCTCTCTCTCTCTCTCTCTCTCTCTCTCTCTCTCTCTCTCTCTCTCTCTCTTACACTTTGTAAGATTCAGCTGATTGTCGAAAGCCCTGTGATAGGGTTTCAGTCTCTCTCTCTCTCTCTCTCTCTTGCTCTCTCTTTCTCTCTCTCGGATATACTAATTAGTCTTTGAGACATCCTAATCATTGAACCCCCCCCCTCCCCTCTCTCTCTCTCTCTCTCTCTCTCTCTCTCTCTCTCTCTCTCTCTTGAACATTTTATGTCGATGGTCAAAAGGAAGATAGAGGGGAGTAAATGGAAGCTAATCTACAGCGGCTCGGGTTTGAAAAGGATATTATTTGCTTTTCAAGGGATTCCTTTTAAGATCTCCTTCTATTGAGATTATTGCTGTGTTGGCAGATGGGATTCGATTGGCAGCATCCCGTCAGAAGCCTCCGGGAGATGTGTTTTATCATCTAGGGATGATGATGTCTCTTTTAGATACGTTTATTTCCTTTGCTTGTTGGTTCACGATAAGTCACTTCAGGATAAGGGATTGGGTATATATATATATATATATATATATATATATATATATATATATATATATACTATGTATCTATAACTGAATCATGACAATATGGAACGTGATGCTTATATAAATAAAGACAAAATCCACGGAGAAAAGAGATACGATGGAGGTCTGCAAGGCCTCTCGACTCCTCGTCCTTTACTGAGCAAAGGACAAGAGGTCGAAAGGGCCTTGCAGTACTCCGGCGTTTCTCTTTCTTCGTGTGTGTATAGTATATATATATATATATATATATATATATATATATATATATATATATATATATATATGGCGAATACCACAGGAAAATAATAGTCAGAAATCCAAGCGCTTTCGTCTCACTCAGACATCGTCAAGGAGTTAATGAAGTACAATTGGAGATAAAGGTCTCAGGTACAAAACAAGATCAAGATACCAGATGGTTAATTGTCAAAAGGGTAAAAATTAAAAGAGATAATCCAGGATTATCGGATATCACACGGTCACAAACCTAACCGAAACTACAAAGTATCTTTACAGTCCAAAACATGTAAAAAACTGAATATATTAATTTTGTTGCTTATATTTATCTACAACTTTTTTCATAATGAAAGCATCAAGTTTAAATAAACCAAGACTTAAATTAGAGCATTTGTATTATTTGACTTGATGAAACAAGATTCAATGATATTACCTTTTAACTGCGTCATTACATGGGATTAAGGTCTTTGCTTGACTCCAGTTAATAGGATGGTCTAAATCTCTCATATGTACGAAATAATGCATTCGATATTTGCCCAGTTCTCACAGAATATTGATGTTGCTTGAGACGTTGTGAAAGAGATTTACCTGTCTGTTCGTAATAGACTTTATCACACTTTTTTTAAGGAATTTCATATGTGCAGCCTGGAAGATCTTTAGGAAAATTTTTTATTTTTAAACTCTTGACATTAATATTACTGAAAATAACATTTATTTTAAATAACTTTAAAATCTTGGAATATCTAAAAACCTTTCATCATAGGGTAATTTTAGAATGCTATGCTTAGTAAATTCAAATTTGTCATTAGTTGAATAAAATGTTTTTCTAGCTCTTCTCCATGCCACATCTATAAAAAGTCCTTGGGTATTTAGTTTCAATGCATATCATAAATGTTTTTAATTTTCAAGCGTCAATAACTGCGGGCTACAGACTCGTAGAGCCCTTAAGAACATCCCAGAAAAAACAGAGATGGTGATTGAGTAGTAATGAACAAAGAGACAATGTTATATATAATATATATATATATATATATATATATATACCTATATATATATATATATATAATATATATATATATATATATATATTTATATATATATGTATATATATATATATATATATATATATATATATATATATATATATATATATATATATATAGATATTATACTTTCTCGCTCGCAACAATGAATAAGTAAATAAATTAATAAAACGACACCGTTTCTCCTCGTAGCTGCTTTCTTTTATTCATAATTTATATGTTAAAGTCATTCTTACTGTTTCCCTATATATTCTGTTCATATTCTGTTTAAACAAGTATATAATCCTGATAGTGCGCTGTTCTGTGGCCATTTGTGGAATTGTCTTCCTTACGTTATAAACAACTTTTCCTCCTTTTCCTCTCCGGGCCTGGGCAAGATAAATAGCAGTTTGCTTGAATATCCTCTTAACATTTTATTCTGCCATGGGAATCGGAGATTGCAAGAAGCCTTTGCCTTTATATTCAGTTGCAGCTGCAGTGAATCGTTTATGCAAACAAGGGCAGTATCAGTCCTGTGAATTATTGAACGGGTTTTCCTTGTCCACCACTTGGGTTTCAGACTTGGTTAGGCCCTGTCCCTGATGCCGCTTGCGTCAGATTTCCTAGGGTTGTTGACGTTTTAGTCAAACTTGCTACTTGACAAGGCAAGGGTTATTAACCCTGATCTCAACCCTCACTATTAATACGAGCTCGGGACCAGCATCGTGGTTTGGTATGATGCTCGCTTTTACTTGCTTGTTGATTTAAGTAATTACTAAAAACATACATTTGCGGCTTTCAGTTTTTCTTTTTAAGTAAATTTTACAGGTTATTTGCAGTATGCGATTTCTATTTGTTTTCTAATGATTTTTAAATGTTACTACCGAAAGCGTACCCATTTCCTGAAAGCCCATAGGAACTAAGACTTTATAAAAAGCAGTGCTATTGGTAACGAAAACGGGAAAGTTCTTCAAGTAAAAGTAAAATGTTTACAAGTGAAATTGGATAGTCCTAAAATGTGTAACTATTGGCCCAGGAAGAACGAAGCTGGATGTTGATATTTCCCACAAGTGCAGACGAGCAGATGAGTCCAAAGGCTAGAGAGAGAGAGAGAGAGAGAGATGCCCGACTGAGTACATACATATTATAAGGGTGAAAAACGAACAAGCCTTTTGTAGTAGATACATGAGAGAGAGAGAGAGAGAGAGAGAGAGAGAGATGCATGAGCGAGTATATACGTACATATTAAAAGGGTGAAGGGACGCCAAACCCTCTGTAGTGGATACATGAGAGAGAGAGAGAGAGAGAGAGAGAGAGAGAGAGAGAGAGTAAAATATAATAGTTATATAAGAGCAAGAGACATGTGATTTTAGTATATATACATATTCAAAGGATGTAGGGATGACTAAACCCTCTGTAGTGCATAGATACATACGTAAAGACATAAAGAGAACGCTTCTATGTGGCTCCACACACTTAAGGAAGTAGAAGGGTGCTTGTTGTATACTCATGAGAGAGAGAGAGAGAGAGAGAGAGAGAGAGAGAGAGATGGCCTGTTACTAAAGGTTTCAGTGCCATGATGCAGCATCTCTCTCTCTCTCTCTCTCTCTCTCTCTCTCTCTGTCACACACACAGATCCCCCATTTAGTCTGCCACCCGTTGGCTGAAGCGTCTCCATGTCTACAGCGATGTATTTCTTGAACTGTTTCATCTCTGGTGTTAAGGGTCAGTGACAGAGGCTTACAGAGCTAGATGGTAAGGGTATATATGCCCTGATAAAGGAGGGTATTTATAGTGGATTCTTAGCCGTGACTTTTGTAATTGTGTGTGTATGTGTTTGTGTGTGTGTGTTTTTGTGTAAGGTTAAGGATTTTTTTTATTTTATTATTATTTTTTCTTTTGGCATGTGGATATTTTGTATAGTTATCCTCTTATGCTTAAGATATTAGGGGCCGAATTTTACTGGAACTAGTTCTTGCTAAGATGTGCTTTGAGGAATTTAGAAATAGGAAATGTTTGTAGTTGTTACCGAAAAGGCAAGAATTTAGGTTTACTGTTTTATATAACTTCTGTGGTTTTTTAAATTTATTTTTTTAACTCTCCTTTTAAAGTTCCTTTTAAATTTAAGTTCATCTTGCCTGAGTTATTTGCAAACTGTACTTTTATCATTTAGTTTTTCTCTCAAGTATTTCAATAATAAAAAAAAACTGTATAATCACATACAATAGTTTTGAAGCACTGAATATCACTTTTAAACAATTGTCAGATTTGGCATGTGCAATGAACAGTTTCAGAAAATTGTTGACGAATTGCAAATGGAATTGATTACTGATTTGACAGACTTGTTCTTTTTTTTCTCTTTTTTTCGCATACAGTTTTCTGAAGGGGTTCGTGAACTGCAATGCGTTGTAGCCTGGCTTTCGCAATATCACGGACTCTGCTTACCAATCCACTAGTTCATATCACGTTTCTTTGGAGGGCGATTGTGTATGGGCTTACCCTTCTTTCTGTTCTCCGAATGATTTTTTTTAATATATAGGTATACATATAAAAATATTATGTATACATATATATATGTATGTAAATTTATTAAAATTTGTTCCTTAACTTTCATTCTGCATGGTAGAGTATCTGCTTTGTCCGTAACCCATTCTCATTGAATTTGCAAAGATATCCCAATAAACAGCTCCAGAATCGCAGCTCCCCCATAACTCGCCGTAAATACTTCGGTATATTCGGTAAATCGCTCCAGTAACAGGAGATTGCCAGTAAATGGCTCCAAGCAGACGGCTCCCAGTTATTAATCGCTCCTAAAACAGGTATCCCGGTAAACGGCTCCAAAAGATCACCTACTTTTGATAAAATGGCATGAAAACACTAATCCCTATAAATCAATAAAAAGGAATGTAAAACTCCAGTCCCTGTAAATTATTCGTAAAATAAGTGAATGAAAGAAAACCATTGGATGCTGTTGCTGCGCCCCTGCAGTGAATTTAGGGAGGGTGGGATGGAGGGAGGGAGGGGGGAGGGGCCGGGTGAGTGGCCGAAAACTCCCATTCAAGAAGACCCACTCACGGGCCGTCTGGTCGCCAGATTGATTTTTGATAAGGGGACGAGTTTAAACTTAATTTAATCCTTCCCCCTTATAACTTTAGATTTTTTTTTTATTTTTCTCCCTCTTTTTTTTATCCAACATGTCTTCATGCATTCAAGTATTTTAGCTGGTGTTTAAGTAAATTAAATAATATATGAGTAGGTGACTACCAGTGAGCGATTTGTTGGCATATGACCCCCAGTGACCAGTTGGGAAGGTATAGACGTAAGGCAGGCTTTTTGATTCCAAGGGTCAGTACAACTTGCAACAGACTTGAGAAGTCAGGTGGAATCTGCATTAGGTATCTAGGAGGTTCTAGAAGTCTTGAGATTATGTTATATATATATATATATATATATATATATATATATTAATATATATATATATATATAATATATATATAATGTGAGTGTGTGCATGAGCTTATGTGCGTGTCTTTTGATATTAACAGTATCTGTAGAGAATTTTTCTTTCACAGAAATTAGTTACTTATTAGAAATGTGATTTTACCTCAAATTAATGATAGCATTAATAGGATGCATGTAATTATGACAACAGCAACAGACGAAATTAGCCGCTGTCATTAGTTTTTGATATGTTGAAACGATAAGAATAATAGTTCATTCTATTAAGAGAATATGTGCAATGAAGAAAATTGATTTTTTCTTATAATTATAATAATAATAAGACTTTATAGTAACAAGCATAGCTACAGGGGAAACAAAATTCATGTTGATTTCACAATAATAATGACAATGATGATATTAAGGAGAGGCCGCTGAATATCACCAGCCATAAATGTTTGAACCATACCATTATACCCATTAACGCCCCCCCCCCTTCCCCCCGTCCCTAATGCCTTGTATTCCATTGCCACTTTCCATCCTGTGCCTTTTTGTCGTTATATCTCTCCATTAAAACCCGTCCATAGGGAAAATCAATAGCTGCATAGACACACTGACTGCGGTGTGTCTAGACAGACGTCCACGTCTGGGGTGCATTTAACCATGCTGCTGCTCAAGAGAGAGAGAGAGAGAGAGAGAGAGAGAGAGAGAGAGAGAGAGAGAGAGAGAGTTAACTTAATAGAAAATTGTAGGGTGGGAAACATCCAAATGTAGTTATTAGACAAGGCAGAAGAAATCTTGACAAACGTTGAATACTGCTGAGAGAGAGAGAGAGAGAGAGAGAGAGGAGAGAGAGAGAGAGAGAGAAAGTGGGCTGGTTAACTTACGGCAAATGTTCAGAGGAAAATATCGAAATTTATTTATTAACTATAAGGTAACAGAAATTTAACATAATGGAGCAGTGAAGCTAAAATATATAGTTGAAATACAAATAACATTCTGAATTAAAATAATATCGCAGAAAAAGGTCAAATATTAATGAAATATTAATAGCGTGCTGAATGAAAACCATACGACCGATAGAGGAAAAACGATCGATATTATAACTACGTGGGGGAATATCTGACCGATGAGATCATTTCTACCATCGTATCTGCTGGCTGCGCTGCGCAGACGTGCTTATAGTCTCAATGATAAGAGAGAGAAGAGAGAGAGAGAGAGAAGGAGAGAGAGAAAGAGGAGGGGGGGGGGGAGAAAACCTAAAGCGAAAGAAAAATAGAGGAAAAATGATTCAACACATGCTACCGATAAGAAAGAAAGACGTGTTAAGTACCACGCACACTTTGCCAGAGAGAGAGAGAGAGAGAGAGAGAGCGAGAGAGAGAGAGCGAGGGGAGGGGGGGGGCGCTGAAGCTGTTGGGGGGATGTTGGAAGCCGCTAGGAATGTCTGGTCGCAGAAATGTTGTCCAGATGATGTTGGCTGTTGGCATAAGAGGTCTCCTTGATACAGTTCGTCTCACATTAATGGATTTTCGTCTTGTTCGGGTCTGCCATAGTGAACGTATAGTGAGGGCCATTCGTTACGTCCTTCTTACTCACTATCAGTTGTTACGTAAAAGATCATGACCAGTATCAGTAACAGGGAGGACTCTTCTCTCTGCTGCTGTGATCACCATTCAAACTAAGCAGGTCCCTATTGATGGTGTCAGTTATAAACCGGTCATTGTCAAAGAGTTAAATTGTCTGTAGCAAACAGGTCACTATTAATAGTCCACATGAGATTTTTGTTTCATATTAAAAATGGCGAATACCAGTTGGTTATTTATTAAAATGTTTTCCAAACCAATCCGGTCAATATAGATGTCACCTAAATATTCTTTACTCTAATTGGCACCAAGCAGGTTCCGCTTTTGATGTTACTGGTATCGTTTTGTGTTAAGCACAGAGAATATCATAATATCATTTTAAGTATCCGTTGCAGCAACATGCAATACGTCTCGCCTTTCGGGGTGGGGGGGGGGGCATTTGGCGTCATTTTGAAAGGACGAAAACCACATGCTTTTGAACCAGTCGAATTTTGATTAATTAGCACGTGATAAAACATAGCCCGTTTTAATTGGTGGATCAGCGTTAGGGAGTAATATCTATCATTGGGAATGGTAATGTTTATTTTTATGGTTATTTTTGCTGGTGGTGGTGGTGATGATGGCTCATGCTTGATATTAGTTTTTATCGTCAATGTAAAAAAATTTTTTTAGGTATTATCTATAACGTAATAATATTTTCGTTTTAATTGTACTCATTAGGCTAAGATATAAATGTAGTTTTAAAAATTCGCAATGGATATACACGCCAAGCCTAATGTTTAAAATGAAATTTCCAATTACCGTATATTTTTAATTACAGCAAATTCTGCAGCACAGACATGAGAATGATGATTAACCTGAATATATTTGTGTGCTATTTGCAAAATATAATAGGAATTTAACAAGTTTGGTGAATAGAAATACAGATTTGACAAGAATAATTAAGCTGAACATTTGATGTGTTACTTGGTAAATATATTAAAGATTTGTCAAGAATAATAAGGCTGAATATTTAGTATGTTGTCTGGTGAATATGATAAAGAATTTGATGTGGCATTTCTGACAAATCAGCCATAGTAATCCGTCTCATTTATATACTAGGTATGACCAATGCTAAGGATGAATGAATCAGCGTGGTATGGGTCACCCTTACGTAGTAAAATACTGAAGGCCAGGTTTATGTAGTTGGCGAGACATTTGTAAGTTCCACGGCTCAGTAAAGAATTAATTATATACTATTTGAGTTACTGTGAGGATTCCGGGGCGAGAAGTGTCAAAACTTGAAGTAAATCTTGCTGGATTTTACAATTTGCTACTATTAATATTTATAATGTGTAAACATCTTTATAGAACAAATCAAAGTGCAATATAAAACGTTTTAGTAAGTTACCACTTATCAGAATGGTCTCGTGTAACACGAGGAAAGAAGAAATTGAACAAGTAGACGGGGGAAGTATAATAAATGTATAAAAATGGAGAACCGGTTATGACGTAAAGAGAAGAAATACTGCCCTTTTATGTTACAGGTTGTAAGGGAGTTTTATACTTAGCATTTTTATGTCAGGTCAGATTTTCCTCATTTTTAAGTTAAGGAACCTGTATCGCAGTTTTAATGTGGAATTTAGTCCGGATTATTATTATTATTATTATTATTATTATTATTATTATATTATTATTATTATTATTATTATTATTAATAATATAGATTTGAATGTAATTTTATATACATAGGGTAAGGAATGTTATTTGCACCGGGCTGGTTTAACTTGCTCTCAAGTTGTAGTCGTTAAAATTTTGGGACAGGATGGCACGGTCGTGTCAAAGCCAGAAGAATTGGGTGTCTATCAGTGGCTGGTAACCCGTCCAAATACTGACCAGACATAGAGTAATTTAACGTCGCAGTTTTAATGTGGAGTTTAATCCGGATTATTATTATTATTATTATTATTATTATTATATTATTATTATTATTATTATTATTCTTTTAATATATTTTGTTTTTTTTTTGCTCTAGCCAACCAGTCCTCCAATTCGACTGGGTTGTATTATAGTGTGGGGTTCCGGGTTGCATCCTGCCTCCTTAGGAGTCCATCACTTTTCTTACTATGTGTGCGTTTCTAGGAATCACACTCTTCTGCATGAGTCCTGGAGCTACTTCAGCCTCTAGTTTTTGTTTTTTTTCTAGATTCCTTTTCAGGGATCTTGGGATCGTGCCTAGTGCTCCTATGATTATGGGTACGATTTCCACTGGCATATCCCATATCCTTCTTATTTCTATTATCAGATCTTGATACTTATCCATTTTTTCCCTCTCTTTCTCTTCAACTCTGGTGTCCCATGGTATTGCGACATCAATGAGTGATACTTTCTTCTTGACTTTGTCAATCAACGTCACGTCTGGTCTATTTGCACGTATCACCCTATCCGTTCTGATACCTTAGTCCCAGAGGATCTTTGCGTGATCGTTTTCTATCACTCCCTCAGGTTGGTGCTAGTACCACTTATTACTGCAAGGTAGCTGATGTTTCTTGCACAGGCTCCAGAGGAGGGCTTTTGCTACTGAATCATGCCTCTTTTTGTACTGGTTCTGTGCAAGTGCCGGGCATTCGCTTGCTATGTGGTTTATGGTTTTATTTTTCGTATTGCACTTCCTACATATGGGAGAGATGTTATTTCCGTCTATCGTTCTTTGGACATATCTGGTTCTTAGGGCCTGATCTTGTGCCGCTGTTATCATTCCTTCAGATTCCTTCTTTAGCTCTCCCCTCTGTAGCCATTGCCATGTGTCATCGCTGGCTAGTTCTTTAGTCTGTCTCATGTATTGTCCGTGCATTGGCTTGTAGTGCCAGTCCTCTGTTCTGTCTGTCATTCTCCTGTCTCTGTATATTTCTACTTTTATTAGTCCTTCTTCCCATGCACTCTTTAGCCACGCGTCTTCACTGGTTTTCAGATATTGCTCCAGTGCTCTGTTCTCGATGTTGACGCAGTCCTCTATACTTAGTCGTCCTCTCCCTCTTTCCTTTCGTGTTATGTATAGTCTGTCCGTATTTGCTCTTGGGTGTAGTGCTTTGTGTATTGTCATATGTTTCCTGGTTTTCTTATCTATGCTGCGGAGTTCTGCCTTCGTCCATTCCACTATTCCTGCACTGTATCTGATTACTGGCACTGCCCGTGTATTTATGGCTTTTATCATATTTCCGGCGTTGAGTTTTGACTTGAGTATCGCCTTGAGTCTTTGCATATATTCTTTCCTGATCGTGTCCTTCATCTCATGGTGTTTTATATCCCCTCCTTCCATTATTTCCAGGTATTTGTATCCAGTCTCATCTATGTGTTTGATGTTGCTCCCATCTGGTAGCTTTATCCCTTCAGTTCTCGTTACTTTGCCTTTTTGTATGTTGACTAAGTCGCATTTTTCTATTCCAAACTCCATCCTGATGTCCCCAGATACAATCCTTACAGTCTGGATTAGGGTATCTATTTCCTTGATGCTCTTACCATACAGCTTGATGTCGTCCATTATTATTATTATTATTATTATTATTATTATTATTATTATAGCTTTGAATGTAATTTTGTTTACATCTTGTAAGGAATGTCATTTGCACCGGGCTGGTTTAACTTACTCTCAAATTGTAGTCGTTAAAATTTTGGGACAGAAGGGCAGGGTCGTGTCAAAGCCAGAAGAATTGGATGTCTGTCAGTGGCTGGTAACCCGTCCAAGTACTGACCTGATATAGAGTAATTTAACTTCGTTGATTGGGAGACCAGTGATGTAGCGATCTAGTTACAAAGCGTTTAAATTTATGCAGAATAATAGTAATAAGATAAAAAATAAGGCCTGTAGATCGCTGTCATTACGAAACACGCCTTCACATGAAACGAACGCGCTTTGAAACACTCTTTGTCCTACATGAATGGGTAACAAATTACCGGGAAAATTAGTTGTTGCGTCACTCTCGTAGACGGAAACAGAATTATTCCGCCACCTTTTTCCGATGGCTCTGTCGCCTGGAAGTCAACAACCTTTGATACTTTTTTTTTTTTTTTTTTTTTTTTTTATCAAGTTCAGCTCTCTGTAAATGATTTTTGTAATTATAGTTACGCAACTTGTTATTTTTTTCTTTATTTGTGACCTGCCGACGTATATTTTGTCCTGATTGTGTAACCTGGAAGAAATTAGTATCTCTCTCTCTCTCTCTCTCTCTCTCTCTCTCTCTCTCTCTCTCTCATCTATCTATTCTATATATATCATATATATATATAATATATATATATATATATATATATATATATATATATATATATATATTATATTATATATATGTATATTATAAATATACTCATATATATGATTATATATATGTTGACGTAAACAGTGTTGGCTATACGTGGTCGTTAGCCAATTGATGTGGGTCACATCTGGGTTTGGAGGGCTAAAAAAAATGAGTGATCAGCAGAACGGAAAAAAAATAACAAATATGATCAATCAATTATAATTCAAACTGCCATCTTGCAATTAAAACGGAAGTATCTCAGGTGTTCTCTTTCTCTATGAAAGCAACGGAAATTAAATAGAGAATTTTTTTACTTTTTTTTTAATGACATTATTTGGAACACGGCATAATTATAGTGACTTGATTTTGATTTCAGAGGCTCAGTCATTCTCGAACAAGTGGGGGTTAATGGATGTTTTTGTTATTTACTTCAGCTCGATAATTGTGAATGGAGGTGTTTTTTTTTTCTGTGCTGTTCTGCTTATGTAACTTATGTAACGTTAAGATTTTTTTTTATAACGATTTTTTTTTTTTGTCCAAAAAGGCCTTCATTAGTTACTATTTTTGCTTACGCATTCTCATTTTCCCTTCTTATCATATGTTGTGCTATGAAAAAATTCTCTCTCTCTCTCTCTCTCTCTCTCTCTCTCTCTCTCTCTCTCTCTCTCTCTCTCTCTCTCTTCCCCCTTATGGTGGGAAATTTTTCTTGAGAGGATAATATGAAATTCAAGGTATAAATCTCTCTCTCTCTCTCTCTCTCTCTCTCTCTCTCTCTCTCTCTCTCTCTCTCTCACACTGATGTTATAACCGCAAAGCCTTCATAATCCATTAACTTGAGTTCTGTCTTTATTTTTGATAAGTGGAATTTTCCTTTTTTTCGCCCCCCCCTCAAAAAAAAAAAATGGAAATCCAAGCCACGAAATGATGGACGGTGTGCGAAGATTTTCCCCGTACACGACTCTTCCATTGGTTCTGTTATACCCCACTTCGACCGAGGTTTCTCTCTCTCTCTCTCTCTCGCCCGTGGGAGGAAGCATGAAGTCATATTCTGGTGAGAGAGAGAGAGAGAGAGAAGGATAGTATTGGATTGTATACATATACCTGTATATATATATATATATGTATGTATGTATGTATGTATGTATGTATGTCTGTATGTATGTATGAAATTTTGTCACTTATTCTTAGAGTATATATATTGAATCACAATTACCTCTTAATATTT